>NC_141876.1:532161972-532465003 GCF_056163025.1 Triticum urartu
TCCTGTAGCTGCCGAAGGTCGTGCAGCAGTAGCAGCAGGGCAAGCGAGAGCAAGAGCAGAGCAGCAGCACGAACAAAAGCAGGAGCAGTGCAGCAGCGCGACCGACAACAAGAACAGAGCCGCAGCGCGAGCGAGAGCCGGAGCAGCTGCAGCTAGTGCCGTTGTGGAAGTCGCTGCCGAGGAAGCAACGACATGTGGGAGAGACGCCGTGGATGATGTGGCCGACAACGGCGCCGTCGATGGAGACACGGCATGTTTGCTTGGTATCGAGCACCGGCAGCCCTGTGAGATCGAATAAAAGATAAAATGCAGCGGTGAGTGCAGAACCTCCTTGGTGGTGCCGAGTTGGCCTCGGCTTCATCGGAGGAATTGGTGAGGGTGCTGCGGTTCCGGTGGGGCAGGTTAAGACGGCGCAGTGGGGATTGAGGTGGCGCGATAGACGAGGCGAACGTCGGGGCATCTCCTTGGAGGTGGAGGACGGGGCGGCTGATCCGGCTAGACGACGAGATCGACAACAGATCCTCATCCGGTGCGGTGGATGAGGGACGGCGAGCTGTTGCGGTGGACGACGTAGTCGTGGAAGAGTCTCTGGCTGGGCGGCGGCTGGGAGGCCGACGGAGGAGCGTGGGGTTTCACAGGTTTTGGCGGCCTCAGTGTATGAATGGGGGGGGCGAAGGGGGAGGGGGGAGCCAGGCTTAGGGACGCGCTTGTCCGAAATGTAGGGTAAGTTACCAGCGTACCCCCACCGGTTTTGACACCGCGACATGGAGCTTCATTTCCGGCTGAGGGGTAGAAGGGGAATTTCGCGTGTCTGGGCTACGGGAGCGATTTCGGATGAGGAGGGAGTTGTCGCGCGCGTCCAAATTTTGGGATAACAAGGCGCGGCACGGGTTGAAGAAGCGGGAGTTTCAAAGCAGGTGAGACAAAAGATACCCGAGTTTGAAAATTTCGGGATAACAAGGTGCAGATTCGTTGTTCGGCAGAACAAACTTAACATGTAAAAAAAAATTCATACAAAACACAAGAGAGTCATGTCCCCTTTTACTATATTGCTATAGATGCCATTGAAAAAACTACAAGAAAAATGTAAAAAAAATCGGGAGAACAAGATTACCCTGCACAGTACCAAATCGATTCGCACTACCCTCAACAACAACAAAAAACAAATCAATTCCCACCAAAGAAAGAGTAATGTCCCTTTTTATATGATTACAGATGCCATGATCTCGAATTTCAATTTTTGAATCCACGTTATGTTGAATTCGAATATATCGTTAGGTGACCTTGAGGTTTATAATTGATGTAGTCGTACATTCTGATCTTCCATCATATATGAACATTTAACTCCACCATGTGAACATATATATTGTCGTCTACCATATGGACTAAATTTGAATCAATTTTCCTTATATGAATACGATTGTTATCAAGTTATACAATAATTTAAATATTATCTTGATAACAAAAAACATACATATAGCAGTAATCATATTTCACTATGAACTACATGTACCATACGCTCTCCAATTCAAGTATTTGTATCCATTTTATGTTGAATTCAAATCATAGTACATTATTGGTCTAGGTAGCAAGATGTTTGGGATAATCTAAACCCTGTTTTCATACGTATAATATATTTTTTGGCTGAATTGGGACAAGTTTTGGTATAAGCCTCTTGCAAAACCGGAGATTCTCTCAACAAGCCTCCTGGTTCCGAGAGGGAACGTGTCACCTTTGTGTGCGAAACGATATACACTGCCTCCCCCTGATTTTATTTATAGAGGCAACATAGAACTATATGAGTGCCCTGTTAAATTTTGGAATTATTTCGGGTTCATTTGGCCTTTTTATACATTAATTGAGTTTCTGGACTTTTAATGTGCATAATCTAAATATGAATTGCATGCACATGCTCCGGTGCACCAAAGTGGGTTGAAAAATCACATGTGTGTCCTTGGTTGAATTTCTAGGTCCCATGGAAGAAATGAGAATGAAATTCAAACATCTGGGCATCATGACTCGGCCGAGAACATCGAGAAACTTTGATTTTAAATTCATGTAAGTCCAAAACTCGCCTAGAAATCATGAAACTTGGCATGGTGTCATGTCATGGCACTAACATGTTGTGGTAAAAAAATGGGTCGATTTGGAAGCTCGTGGTTCTAAGAGGGAGCGTGCCACCTTTGAGTGTGAAACAATATATGCTGCCCCCTTGAGTTTCTTAACAAAGGCAACATAGAACTACATTAGTGCCCTGTTAAATTTTGGAATTATTTCGGGTTCGTTTGTCATTTTTATACATTAATTGAGTTTCTGGTCATTTAATGTGCATAAGTCAAATTTGAACTACAAGCACATGCTCTCGTGCACCAAAGTTGGTTGAAAAATCACATTTGTGTCCTCGGGTGAATTTCTAGGTCCCATGCAAGAAATTAGAATAAAATTAAAACATCTGGGTATCGTGGCTCGGCCAAGAACATTGAGAAACTTGGTTTTAAAATTCTTGTAAATCCAAAACACATCTGAAAATCATGAAACTTGGCATGGATGTCATGTCATGGTACTACCATGTTGTGGTAAAAAAACTGGCCGAATAGGAACAGATTTTGGTATAAGCTTTTGCAAACCGAAGCTTCTCTCAAGAAGGCTCGTGGTTCTGAGAGGGAACGTGCCACCTTTGAGTGCGAAACGACATACGTTGTCCCCCTTGAGTTTATTTACAAAGGCAACATAGAACTACATGAGTGCCCTGCTAAATTTTGGAATTAATCCGGCTTCGTTTGGCCTTATTTACACATTAATTGAGTTTTTGGTCATTTAATGTGCATAATTCAAATTTGAACTACAAGCACATGCTCCCGTGCACCAAAGTTGGTTGAAAAATCACATTTGTGTCCTCAGGTGAATTTCTACTCCCTCCTTCCATCTATATAGGTCCTAATGCGTTTTTCGAGGCTAACTTTGACCAAACGTTAGGGCAATAATATGTGACATGCAACTTACACAAAGCATACCTTCAATTTTGTATGTCAAAGGAGCTTCCAATAATATAATTTTCATAGTATACATCTCATGTGCTATTAATCTTGTCAATAGTCAAAGGCTGTCTTGAAAAACACATTAGGCCCTATATAGATGGAAGGAGGGAGTAGGTCCCATGCAAAAAATGAGAATAAAATTCAAACATCTGGGCATCGTTGCTCGGTCGAGAACATTGAGAAACTTGGTTTTAAAATCATGAAACTTGGCATGGTGTCATGTCATGGTAGTACCATGCCGTGGTAAAAAAAATTGGCCGAATAGGAACAAATTTTGGTATAAGCTTCTTGCAAATCGGAGCTTCTCTCAAGAAGGCTCGTGGTTCTGGGAGGGAACTTGTCACCTTTGTGTGCATAATTCAAATTTGAAATACAGGCACATGTTCGAGTGCACCAAAGATTTTATTAAAAATCACATGTGTGTCCTCGGGTAAATTTCTAGGTTCCATGCAAGAAATGGGAATGAAATTCAAAATTCTGGGCGTCGTGGCTGGGTTGGAAACATTGACAAACTTAGTTTTTTAATTCCTGTAAATCCAAAACACGCATGAAAATAATGAAACTTGGCTTGGTGCCATGACATGGCACCAACATGCTGTGGTAAATTTGCAGTCCGATTTGCGAAGGCGCACACATTAACAATCAACAAAGTCATTTTGGAACAAGTGTTGTCACGTTACAATCGGAAACACAAGTATTATTGAAACCGTGGGCGTTCTACTTACTAGTACCATTTACGTGCCGCCACGTGTCCCCATTTTTTTTTAGCTAGGAGGCACCGTGCAGGGTAGCTATTTGAGTCCGAGAGGCATGCGATCAGACCCCTGCGCGTGCTTATCGGGAGGAGAGCCCTTTGACCTCCATCTGCCGTCCACCTCTCTCCCAAGGTCTCCATTAATGGCGCCCGAGCCTTTGTTTAATGGCATGGCTATGTCTCACTCGACTGAAATTTAAGAGAGAAAAAAGAAAATCTGAAAGCACGGATCTTGATGTAAGATCCGACGGACCTATATAGCATCTACTGTGACTTATAGCAAGACTGATGAATATATAAGGACGATTAAATTTTTTTTTGATCAAAGAAGGGCTTGCCCCTTCCGATTTTCATTACTGAAAACCACCACAATTCACAAGAAGTTCAGCACAACTCCAGCCTAACACGAAGGATTAAAAGCTACCAAATTGAAATCGCAACATCCCAAGAGGCCAACAAAGGCCAAACATCCGCGCTAGAACCCAACATTTCACAACCGACGACACAATCCACATCCTAAACCGATTATTACATCAAAAGAAACTAGGAAACTAGTCTCTACGGCGAGCGGCAATGAGCTCTTTCATGTCCTCAAGACGCTGCTTGAGAACATCCACGGATTCCTCCACCATCCTTTGGCGCTCGTTGTGGAGCATGTCATTCTCGTCCATAAGTTTCTTGATGATGACGCCGGTCCTCTTCAACAAGGCACTGGTCTCCTCCTGCTGGTCTACACTTTGGAAGATCTTCTCCCTCAACAGGTCGCGCTCGGCCCGGAGCCTCTCATTGCCCTCCCTTAGTTGCCGGATGACGCCGGTAGCCTTTTCAAACGAGGCTATCATGTCGTCCTGCAACCTCACCGAGCCGGAGATCTGATCCATCTGGCTATGGACGATCGCATGCATGCGCTTGTAACAGTCGTCGCTTGCCCGCGAGAAATTTTCTCAGGCCACCGCGGCGCGGCGGGACATCTCTGCTGCATTCGTGGCATGGCGGGACATCTCTGCTGCATCCGCGGCACGACCGGACCAGTCTGCTGCATTGACTGCGTGGTAGGACCTCCATGCTGCTTCAGCGGCGCGGCGGGACCTCTGTGCTGCTACCTCCGTGCGGCGGGACATGTCGGCTGCTCTAGCAGCGAGGCGGGATATCTCTCGTGCTTCCGCTTCCATGATCGCCTCTCCCTGGTGGCAATCTCTCGACCCAGAACTCACGCTGGCCATGGCAGACGCAAGGGAAGGATGCTGAATGACTTGTTTGTTTTTGTGGACGAGGAGTTGAGGAGGAATGTGCAGTCATCTTGGCATACTAGTATTTATAACCGAGTACTAATACGCTCCTAAGTGGGAAACCGTTTAGGTTGTGATCGGTGTGAACAGGTTTGCAATTCAATATACTCCCCTTTTTTAAGGCCCCGCTTTGGAAAGGTGCATGCATGCAACCATTTCATTGGTTGCATTGAAAGCCATTGTTGTTGGTGCCATGGCTGAAAAATTAATATACTTCGTGCGTGCTTTTTCATTGGCTGCATGCATGTGAGAGAGTGCATTGGGAGTGAAATGAAAGAATTAATGTGAGCAAATTACTATGTGTCTTGGTCTAAGAGAAATTGTCTTTAGGCCTAATAAACCCGGACGGAGGGAGTAGCGTGGTACTAATATGCTCCTAAGTGGGAAACCATTTAGGTTGTGATCGGTGTGAACAGGTTTGCAATTCAATATAGCATGGTACTAATACGCTCCTAAGTGGGAAACCGTTTAGGTTGTGATTGGTGTGAACAGGTTTGCAATTCAATATAGCGTGGAGTAATTTGCAATTCAAATTTTAGTTTTTCCATTTTATATGGCTCAATTTGGTTTTTCCCCAACACATGTTCAGATTCCAAGGTGCATTAAATCATTGCATACAAGTATTAAGAGAAAATTGACCAATGCATGTACTTTATGCATGCATTGCAATTAATGCATTGATAAACATAATTTTTGAGAAAAACAAGAGCATTAATTAGGTGCTTTTGCAAACTACAAAAAATATTCCACCACTCACCATCTTGGTTGGTGAGATTTTTGAATTAAGCCCTATAAACCGGAAAGGTGGGAGTACTGCTGTGTACGTGCAATAACTGGCACTGTCGTATACATATCTTACGGTTAATGGGGCGTTCGACAGGAATAGCCGCGTGGCGAGCTCTAGGCTAGTCTTTTTTTCAGACGCATTAAACCTATCTCTCGGGACTTCTCGCACGCACCATCGTGCCACCCACAAAAACATGTACTCTGAGTTTAGTAGTACATTATACAGGAAGAGAAGAGGTGCACGTACGCACTCGTCCTCTCACACACGCGTCTATTTTTTCTCGAAAAGGAGGATGATGACCCCCCGCCTCTGCATCTGGGAGTCACACATGCAAATTATTGAAATATATTGAGTGCAGTGCTTTGATGTGTCGTGTCAACTCGTACATCAACGAGAAGTTTGATTATCCTCTCCCTCATGGACTTAAATGCACCTGCCTTTGGTTGTATGACAGGTTGGCCACACACCCGTCGGGCCCACCTGTCATACACGCAAAGGCAGGAGCGTCCCTCCGTCGCCCATGAGCATGGTGGCTGGCAAGACTAGGAGAAGCTTTCGCTACACGCTCTCCCTCCCGCACACGGTGGACATGCAGCAGTTCAATCAGTGTCAGATGGCCAGAAGCCTACTGTAGTACTCCTCCAGTGCAGTAGTATTCCATCATTGTTTGACTTCCCGAAGAGGCGAAGAGCCAAGCACAACCCGAACGCTCGTGTGGCAGTTTCATGTGTAGAGTAATCTAGGATAGCGTGTACCGTGCCTGTAAGCTTAAAATCGTTAGGGCCGGCTCCATGCTATGTGGCCGTCTCGAAGTTTAAAAAAAATTTAAAATAGTCTTCTGGCCCTACCTGAAAACTACCGCGCGTACTGCCCGGGAAAAGCCCCGCCCTCAACTTTTAACTACGCTAAAATAGTTCGAGCTTGTTCGTTCTATATAAATACAGTACTTACTATATGTTTATTCAGCCGTGGGGTTGTTCAATGAATGGAGGGGCGGGGAGCACAAGTGAACAATACTGTAGTACTACTAGTAGTAAGTAGGAGTCGTACAGTAGTGACCTTAAAAAGAGAGTTTCTTTTCTTTAATGCCATGTACACAAATTGAAACGCTTGTTGTGGAGAAAAAAAAAGATAATCACTCCACTATATATGGACGCAGGGGCCTGAGTGCTTGCTTTACTAGGGTTGCTCTCTTCATTCTCTTATCCTCTCTAGATATAAACAAGACAGTGGTAGCGACATTTTCTCTCTGCTCACTGCTGGTCACCATTCCGGCCGGATCCCTTCGGCCGGTGTGTGTAGAGGACTAAAAGGTGCATCATTCACGCGCTCATCGCCACCGAGGGAGGAAACCCACAGCTGCCGGAGGGGCCCGATCCTCTGCCCGTGCCATTCTCTCCGACACAGCGCCGGCTCGGGAGGTCCTCCGACCCTTCTTCCTCCCTTCCGTATTGTCCGCAGATCCGACCTGCCGCCGCCGACATCCCGGCGACCCTCAGGTATAAGTTCTTCGAAAGCGGCCTTGCTCTACTGCCCCAGCTCCCCACGTGTCTGCATGTGCATCTTTTTCTACTCCAATCAGCTCTTCCAAAGCCACCTAAATTTTTAGTATTATTAGAGGTAAAGCTACTTCATGCATTCGAATCTAGGGCTTTGTTCAAACAACGAAGAAAGGGGGAAAGTTGTAGCATGAATCTAAGACTTGATTCAAAGAGGAAATAATATGGTGAAAGTAGTAGAGACCGGATACCCAACCGGTCTCTTGGTTGAAAAGGGAAATAATGGGAAAACGCAGTACAAACTGGATAAGGAATAGATCTATTATTGCTTGAAAAAATGATAGAAAGTGGCGGCTGGTGGACAAGTTAACAGAGTATGTCCAGGACTAGATTTGCTGCCATTACATAGTAAAAGGTCTCCAGGATTATATTTGCTGCCCTTACATAGTAAAAGGTCTCAGGATTAGATTTGCTGCCCTCACATAGTAAAAGGTCTCAGGATTAGATTTGCTGCCCTCACATAGTAAAAGGTCTCCAGGATTAGATTTGCTGCCCTCACATAGTAAAAGGTCTCCAGGATTAGATTTGCTACCCTCACATAGTAAAAGGTCTCGAGGATTAGATTTGCTTCCCTCACATAGTACAAGGCCTCCAAGATTAGGTTTGCTGCCCAGCAACTATTTACTTTCTATCTTTTTGTGCAGATAGGGATATCCATTTCACCTTGTTGCTATTGTGACCTTTTGGTGAACTGCACAAAACACTTTTTTTGGAATGAGTGTCTTGTGCAGTTCAACTAAAATGTCACGTGGGCAACATCTCTCAATTTTGGTGGAACTGCACAAAATGGTGATTGGAGTTTCCAAAATCTCCGTCATATTCTGCTGGTAATCTCGTGCAACATTTTATTAGCCTTTGCAAGATGGAGCCATCACTGTCACCACAATGGCACTTTATTTTAGTGGAACTGCACAAAAGGATAAGAAAATTATAGTTGCACCTTACATGAGCCGGACAGCCAACCTTAATGTTCCTCAATTTTAGTGCAACTACTAAAGAAGAACCTGCCAGCTCACAAGAGCAAGTACTTCTTGCTAGCTGAATGATGCAATCTTTGCTTCATTTCAGGTGAACTGCAGAAAAAGGTGCATGAATTGAATCATGGAACTCCAGGCAGACCTCATCCAAGTAGAGCTGGAGGTTGAGTTCAAGGAGGCCGCTATTAAAGCGAAATCATGCTCTCCTGTCTCCTTGTTTGTGCTGTGCAAATAGGAATACTCAACTACAGATGTTGTGACGGTCAAGAGCATTCGCCAAGTTCTTCGATTGTATGACATGGCTAGCCAAGATGGATTTAATCCCGATATTCACTTTATCAAAAGGCTCTAATGGGTTGGTTCTGAATCTTGCAAGCTAGGAATCCGTGAGATGTGTAGGCATCTTTGTTGTACTTATTATTTGAAACTTATTTGTTGGTTCTGAATCTTGCAAGCTGGGAATCAATGAGATGTGTAGGCATCTTTGTTCTACTTATTATTTGGATCTTATTTGTTGGTTCTGAATCTTGCAAGTTGGGAATCAATGAGATGCGTAGGCATCTTTGTTGTACTTATTATTTGGATCTTATTTGTTGGTTCTAAATCTTGCAAGCTGGGAAACATGGCATGATGATGTAGAGGACAACAACCATAGCAAACAGTTCAAACTTGGTAGTATTATCTTTGTGAAAGTGCGACAAATGTGCTGATCATGTGCGTCCTGAGAATAATAATTCCAATTGTTGTGCATGTTGATCCTGTGGCACTGATAGAACGAGCGAATGCATTTCTTGTTTTAAGTATAAATTTCTATTAAAGCTAATTAAATTTAAGTAAAGTGACCACTAACTCCTATTATTACATTACCAATACAGACCCGCTCGTGAACCGACGTGTGGCCGAGGGTGCATCTTCTGCCGGGCGTGCAGCGGACGAGGGAGGAGAAGCTTTCGCTACACGCTCTCCCTCCCGCACACGGTGGACATGCAGCAGTTCAATCAGTGTCAGATGGCCAGAAGCCTACTGTAGTACTCCTCCAGTGCAGTAGTATTCCATCATTGTTTGACTTCCCGAAGAGGCGAAGAGCCAAGCACAACCCGAACGCTCGTGTGGCAGTTTCATGTGTAGAGTAATCTAGGATAGCGTGTACCGTGCCTGTAAGCTTAAAATCGTTAGGGCCGGCTCCATGCTATGTGGCCGTCTCGAAGTTTAAAAAAAATTTAAAATAGTCTTCTGGCCCTACCTGAAAACTACCGCGCGTACTGCCCGGGAAAAGCCCCGCCCTCAACTTTTAACTACGCTAAAATAGTTCGAGCTTGTTCGTTCTATATAAATACAGTACTTACTATATGTTTATTCAGCCGTGGGGTTGTTCAATGAATGGAGGGGCGGGGAGCACAAGTGAACAATACTGTAGTACTACTAGTAGTAAGTAGGAGTCGTACAGTAGTGACCTTAAAAAGAGAGTTTCTTTTCTTTAATGCCATGTACACAAATTGAAACGCTTGTTGTGGAGAAAAAAAAAGATAATCACTCCACTATATATGGACGCAGGGGCCTGAGTGCTTGCTTTACTAGGGTTGCTCTCTTCATTCTCTTATCCTCTCTAGATATAAACAAGACAGTGGTAGCGACATTTTCTCTCTGCTCACTGCTGGTCACCATTCCGGCCGGATCCCTTCGGCCGGTGTGTGTAGAGGACTAAAAGGTGCATCATTCACGCGCTCATCGCCACCGAGGGAGGAAACCCATAGCTGCCGGAGGGGCCCGATCCTCTGCCCGTGCCATTCTCTCCGACACAGCGCCGGCTCGGGAGGTCCTCCGACCCTTCTTCCTCCCTTCCGTATTGTCCGCAGATCCGACCTGCCGCCGCCGACATCCCGGCGACCCTCAGGTATAAGTTCTTCGAAAGCGGCCTTGCTCTACTGCCCCAGCTCCCCACGTGTCTGCATGTGCATCTTTTTCTACTCCAATCAGCTCTTCCAAAGCCACCTAAATTTTTAGTATTATTAGAGGTAAAGCTACTTCATGCATTCGAATCTAGGGCTTTGTTCAAACAACGAAGAAAGGGGGAAAGTTGTAGCATGAATCTAAGACTTGATTCAAAGAGGAAATAATATGGTGAAAGTAGTAGAGACCGGATACCCAACCGGTCTCTTGGTTGAAAAGGGAAATAATGGGAAAACGCAGTACAAACTGGATAAGGAATAGATCTATTATTGCTTGAAAAAATGATAGAAAGTGGCGGCTGGTGGACAAGTTAACAGAGTATGTCCAGGACTAGATTTGCTGCCATTACATAGTAAAAGGTCTCCAGGATTATATTTGCTGCCCTTACATAGTAAAAGGTCTCAGGATTAGATTTGCTGCCCTCACATAGTAAAAGGTCTCAGGATTAGATTTGCTGCCCTCACATAGTAAAAGGTCTCCAGGATTAGATTTGCTGCCCTCACATAGTAAAAGGTCTCCAGGATTAGATTTGCTACCCTCACATAGTAAAAGGTCTCGAGGATTAGATTTGCTTCCCTCACATAGTACAAGGCCTCCAAGATTAGGTTTGCTGCCCAGCAACTATTTACTTTCTATCTTTTTGTGCAGATAGGGATATCCATTTCACCTTGTTGCTATTGTGACCTTTTGGTGAACTGCACAAAACACTTTTTTTGGAATGAGTGTCTTGTGCAGTTCAACTAAAATGTCACGTGGGCAACATCTCTCAATTTTGGTGGAACTGCACAAAATGGTGATTGGAGTTTCCAAAATCTCCGTCATATTCTGCTGGTAATCTCGTGCAACATTTTATTAGCCTTTGCAAGATGGAGCCATCACTGTCACCACAATGGCACTTTATTTTAGTGGAACTGCACAAAAGGATAAGAAAATTATAGTTGCACCTTACATGAGCCGGACAGCCAACCTTAATGTTCCTCAATTTTAGTGCAACTACTAAAGAAGAACCTGCCAGCTCACAAGAGCAAGTACTTCTTGCTAGCTGAATGATGCAATCTTTGCTTCATTTCAGGTGAACTGCAGAAAAAGGTGCATGAATTGAATCATGGAACTCCAGGCAGACCTCATCCAAGTAGAGCTGGAGGTTGAGTTCAAGGAGGCCGCTATTAAAGCGAAATCATGCTCTCCTGTCTCCTTGTTTGTGCTGTGCAAATAGGAATACTCAACTACAGATGTTGTGACGGTCAAGAGCATTCGCCAAGTTCTTCGATTGTATGACATGGCTAGCCAAGATGGATTTAATCCCGATATTCACTTTATCAAAAGGCTCTAATGGGTTGGTTCTGAATCTTGCAAGCTAGGAATCCGTGAGATGTGTAGGCATCTTTGTTGTACTTATTATTTGAAACTTATTTGTTGGTTCTGAATCTTGCAAGCTGGGAATCAATGAGATGTGTAGGCATCTTTGTTCTACTTATTATTTGGATCTTATTTGTTGGTTCTGAATCTTGCAAGTTGGGAATCAATGAGATGCGTAGGCATCTTTGTTGTACTTATTATTTGGATCTTATTTGTTGGTTCTAAATCTTGCAAGCTGGGAAACATGGCATGATGATGTAGAGGACAACAACCATAGCAAACAGTTCAAACTTGGTAGTATTATCTTTGTGAAAGTGCGACAAATGTGCTGATCATGTGCGTCCTGAGAATAATAATTCCAATTGTTGTGCATGTTGATCCTGTGGCACTGATAGAACGAGCGAATGCATTTCTTGTTTTAAGTATAAATTTCTATTAAAGCTAATTAAATTTAAGTAAAGTGACCACTAACTCCTATTATTACAGTACCAATACAGACCCGCTCGTGAACCGACGTGTGGCCGAGGGTGCATCTTCTGCCGGGCGTGCAGCGGACGAGGGAGGGGTAGTAACTGTTGTCGCCTATACACACTCATCTTACTGTTGAATCCAGTTCCCCAAGAGCTGAAAAACGAACTGCTGCTGCCGCCTACACACTCGTTCACTCGAAGAGACTCCAATGGCGATCCGAGGGGTGAGCCTGCTGGATATGGACTTCAGCAAGGAGTTCCCCTTTGAGTTCGCTGTTCAGTCCTATGGTTGCACCAAGTTGAATGTGATGTACACCAATGATACGGACTCGGTGAAGCTCTGCCTCGCCTCAGTCCTATGGCCGCACCAGGTTCTGGAGCATTCGCCCGTTTCATCGGCAGCGCCGACTGCACATTCTCTATGGTGGAGAGAAGGAAGAACGTGATGATTCGGCCATCTGGTGCAACAAGCTTGTCGGCATCCAGAAGCAATACAAGATCATCAGCAACGGGTAGGAAAAGGACTCCGTGGTTGACCTCGCTGAGACCATCATCGACCCCTGATACGCCAACATGAAAGAAGACAACCTGAACACGTGGGAGGTACCTCTGAATCTAGCCTACATAACCTACGCGGCCAAGGACGCATACGCATGCTACGACATGTACAGGCAGATCTTGGACATGAGGGTGTGTCTGCTTCCCGTAACCGATGAGTACACGGACAGCCGCAGCGTCATGATCAAGCGTGCCAGGAAGGTCTAGATGTTGTACTTTATCTGTTTATAAGCACATTTATCATCTGAGTGTTTCATGCATTAGCCTATGTGTCGTAATTATTTGTTTTGTCCGAAATATTTCTTTTAACAACCCATTAACCTGATTGCTTTTTAGTGGCTATTTGCTTATGTATGTAAACTAGTTCACTTGTCCATAAAAAAACTAGTTCACTCGGCTGCCGTGCTTTGAATCTCCTTCCTCCCAACATATTCCCCTCCTCAGGTGGACCCAGCAGGTCTCTGATTTTTCTCCCACTTTCTTTTTCGATGTAAACTTAGTTTTCTCCCAGTACTTTCCCCTAGAACCAACTCAACTGTCCCACGTCTAGCCTAAAAAATAATAATACCCCATGTACTATTAACTCATGAAATTAAAATTATATTTTATTTAGTAAGTTGAAAGTTCTTGCAAAATAATAATAATTGCTTATATATAACTTGGCAAGTTAACTCCTAGTGATTGCGTACATAAGCTTGCTAAGATTTTACTGACGTGCAATCATGTGTTTATGTTTTTATAACATTTCGCCGTGTAGCCCAACATGATATTTTCACCCAGCCCAGCAAGTCCGCGGATTTCGAGAAAACTGCAAATGGGATTTAAACGGGCTGCATAGATGCTACATCATTGTTTCACCCAGCCCACCAAATGGCTAAAAAAACAAATGGACTGGCTGACATGTGGGCCAGTAGGTCGAAGCCTAAGAAGGCGTTGAATTTACATCCAACGGCCGACATTCTTCTTCAATCTCTCGTCTTCTTACCCCAGCGCTGCCGGAACCACCATAGTGGGTGGCTGACTTGTGGGCCTACTAAGTTGACGAGGACGGAGGGCTTTGTCAACTTAGTCAATATGAACGATTCTAGCTCCAATGACCGTACGATGTCCATCCAACGGCCATAGTGCTTCTTCAACCTCTGGTCTTCTTGCTCCAGTCGCCCAAAGCAGTGCCGGTCGTGCCGCGTGCTCCTGCGTCTCGTGGCCGGCTATGATGCCGCGGAGGCCTCACCGCCCCTACTACTCCCACCGCTGGCCCAGGGTATCCCTCTACTCACCCACACCCCCTATAATTCTGCGGCAACGACAGCCTCACACCGCAGCCGAACCAGTGAACCCTCGTACTCCTCTCCGCGTGGGATCCACTGCCGCGTCTTCCCCGGCTCCGCGTCGTCCCCTTCCTAGGCCTCGCCGTCGTCCACCGCCTTAGTGCTCTCGGCACGGTGTGGTCAATGTGGTCAACGACCGACTTTCATCGGAAGAGTACTGTACGTGGAGAGGCTGACAGCTGGGTCCACGGCCTTAGCCCAGTTTTTTTTTGTGATTTGCCAAGTAAGTCGCTTTGTCAGGCCTGTTGGGCTGCAAATCTTTCAAGACAAGGAGAGCTTCATTCGGCTGGCCGAGAAAATGGCCTATCAGTAATGAGAAATGGGATGTACATTTTTAAAACAGATCAAACCGACAATTAGTTTCAAATATCTTTTTTTCATTTCGAGATTTTAAATTACATTAATTTTTATGCGTGGAGAATTTGTTGGATTTTATATTGATATACATTTATTTTTAAAATCAATTTGAATGTGAGTCGAAATTTCGGGATTAAAAACAGTTCCGACCGCACCGAAATATGCAAAATTTCGTATAATTTTTTAACCGTGGCCACAATATGGGCTGTAATGGTAACAAAAAGAATATGGGCTCCAAGAAAAACCTTAAGAATTAGCAAATGGGCTGTAAATTATTAGAAATAATGGCATATGGGTTGTATGCTGTTTTCCACAGATTTGAGGCTTTCCTAAAAAAAAGGTTGACGCACAAGCAGTGACTATTGGATGTCCATCGAACGACCGTCGTGCTTCTTCAATCTCTGCTCTTCCCGCTCCAGCCGCTCAAACAAGCGCCGGCGGGACTGCCTGCTCCCTCCTCCCTGTGGCCGGCCGTGCTGCCGCGCAGGCCTCATCACCCCACCGTACTCCCATCGCTGGCCTAGCCATCCCTCTACTCACCCACACCTGCTGTTATTATCCGGCGACGGCAGACAAACCAGTAAACTCTCGTACAGTCGTACTCCCCTCCGCGTGGGAAACAACTGCCGGGTATTCCCTGCCTCCATGTCGTTCCCTTCCTAGGCCTCGCCGTCGTCCACCGCCCTGGTGCTCTCGGTGCGGCCTGGTCAACCTGGTCAACGACCGACATGAATCTGAAGTGGACTGTATGTGGAGAGGACGACAGCTGGGTCAACGGCCGCACGCAAGGAAATGCCTCCTTATTACGCGCAAAATAATGATTCCTCCACCTGACATTAGGGACCCACCAAAAGGGCCTCTGTATTTCGCGAAAAAATGTTACCACCGCTGACAGCTCGGACCCACCAGCTATATCTTCGCACGCAAGGAAGTGCCTCCTTATTACGCACAAAAAATGAATACTCCCCCAGTTAGTGTAACATCCCAAATTTTCAATTTGGAATGTTATACATTAGGTCATCATGCATATCATATTTTATTTTGCTTTTTGTTTTGATCATAGAAAATCCTAAGCAACTCAAGGACCCACGGAGAGAGTTGGGGATTTCGTTATTTACATATTTGAGTTTTCTCAAATTATGTAAACAGGATCATTTGATTTTATTTATTTTATCCTCAATTATTTCTATTACAAAAATATGAGAGCGGGAATAAAATGACTTTCCCAAAATATAGAAATATTGAAGATTTAATAAAAAAATCAAATAAGTTTTATTTCGGAGTTTTTCGGTATTTTTATTTGAATTTAGGAAAAATGCGCGTTTTTCAAAGTTGTAGTTTGGGCCCAGATAAATGTTCACTTTATCGGGCTTGATTTTAGAAACCCGGCAAAATTAATTTCGTGATTTTTGGAGTCCGTTTAGTATTTCTTTTTATTTTTCTTCCGAGTGGAATTTAAAAAAAACGCGAACCGACTACGGGTCGTAACCGGCCAGGAAACCGCCTGGCCGAGGCCTTTATAAGGCGCCCGAGGCCCGCGGGAGAGAGAGCCAGCGCCCGACCTAACCCTAGCCGCCGCCTCCCAGCCGCCGCCGCCGCCGCTGCCGCCCGCCGCCGCCGCCGTCGCCGGAGCGCGCGCCTTTCGAGGTTCGCCGCCGCCTCGTTTTCCGTGCTTTTTTTTTTAAATTCTGTTCGTCGTTTTTCTTTTTCGTCGGATTTTCCGCGGTTATTTTCTGATCGCGATTTCTGATCCGATTTTCATTTTAGTATAACTTTTCGCTCGTTTATCGGAATCAGGCGATTTAAGCGCCTAGAGTTTCGTCTCGAAACCCTCTTTCCGAATAATCAACTTAAACAAGTTTTTGCTACTGTAAAATTTGCCCTAGATCCAGATTACTAGAACGAAGTTGTTTTCTTTCGCCGTTTGTTTTCTTTTGCTTCGTTCAATTTGGTTCTTTTTGCCAACCAGGGTTCTTAAGTTGAACTTTCTGGTTAGATCTTCTATTTGAGTTCTACCTGTGCATTAGATGAGTACTTATTGTATGCTTGTTGTTTGTCTGCGATAGAATACCCGGAGTGCACCGCCTGTTACTTCGAATCTCTAGGTTTCGCGGATCATCAGCAAGGCAAGTAACACTTTGATCATACTTTTTCTACAACCCAGTTTTATTGCATTAGATCAATCCTCACACATTGCATGGTTAGGATCTAATTAAACTGTGGGATGGGAAGTAGATGAGGTAGTACCTATTACCCGTTTCTTATCAAACCTTTGGGAGTTACTTCTACGTTTGCTCATTATGCCATGCTATGCCAGTAGACGTGGATTGGGTGAGTGATATCCATGACAGATGTGAGATTGTTAATTAAGGGTTTATTTAAGGTGGCAACCTAACACACATCTGGGTGGATTGAGGCACCTGGGGTTACCAGGACTTGCCTGTTTTTCTTTGGACCGCCACCCAGGCCCAAAGGGATCATGAGATTATTCATACTAGAAACTTCCGTGTGCAGCCACAAGCCATTATGGGCTCTGGCATAGTTGACTAAGTTGTGCGAACTCTTACGGGTAGACTAGCTGATGTAGGGGAAAGTAGGTGTACCGGTCTACCCACATGTAAGGTGCTAGCGCTTCTGAAAGACTGTGTCTCAGTCATCCGTTTCTCAAACACCATGTAGTGCGAGAAATCCAACGGAGGCGATCGAGTCTTGTGTGGAAAAGTGCGCAAACCTCTGCAGAGTGTAATAAACTAATCATGGTTAGCCGTGTCCCCGGTTATGGACATCTTGAGTATCTAGTACCTGGATTATCATGTGAATCTCAACATGTTACTCTAAGATAATTTTGATGGGTTTTAATGATGTTACTTAATTGGGATTGAGAATGCTGTCAACCATTCTCAATGTTTCACAACCACCATGATAGTAATTAATTTTATTCCTTTGAAGTAGGGAAAAATTGGCTTTACGCAAAAACAGTAACCATAGAGCTTTCCACCAGCCAAATATGCATATAGTATAGTTGTTGCATTCCATTATTCTCTATGTGTTACCTTGCCAGCATATTCCATGTGCTGACCCATTTTCGGGCTGCAACGTTAATGTTGCAGACTTTTCAGACGACGATTAAGGAGTTTTAGGTCGTGGTTCTATACTCAGTGATGCCGTTGGAGTTGATGGACTCACTTATCTTCCAAGCCTTCCGCTGTTATCGTCACTAGATGGCCTTAAGCCATATTTATTGTAATAAGTTCTCTTTTGAGACACTCGATGTAATAACTGTGTGATTGCTACTCTGCTATAAATCCTCTGAGTACTGTGTGGTGTCAGCATTACTGATCCAGGGATGACACCGGAGCACAGAGATCAGACTGTTTGAAGTCTGGTCGCTACAGAGATGGTATCAGAGCACACGCTGACTGTAGGACACGACCACTAAGCTGAAGACCTAGATCACTACTCACTGTCTTCTCTTCTGACTTCTCATCTTTTCTACTCTTTAGGATGGCGGATGCAAGGAACAAGTTCACCCAACCGGATGAAGATACACCCTTTGGATGCCACTTGAAGGAAGTCCCTAGATACCTGAACATAGGAATACCAAGCTTCACGGGGACCTACAACGCCACTTTACCTGAAGAAGCGCACTGGATGATTCAAGTTCAAGTTCCAGGAAGGACGTTCATGCCAGTCACTGAGCCCATAGAGTTTTCTTTTGATGCACCAACTTGGAGTCTAGGAAAGAGCATGGCAGCTCACATCGCCATGGGACGCATTGGAGAAGTCTACCGCAAGGATCTTAAGGATACTATCTACCAGATTTGTGGGCGCCGAGATGAACATTGGGAGATGATCAGCACCAGGAAGGATAGATCAATTGGAGCTTTTATCCAGGAGTTAAACCAGCACATTCGACGACAGGAGAATCAGATGTGCGTCGACATGATAGATCTGAAGAAGGCTAAGACTAGAATCAAGGAACTGGAGGAAGAACTCAAGGCTACACGCGAAGGTTATGAAGAATAAATTGAAGTATTGGTGGAGAAGAATGACGATCTGATCAAGAAGATTGGAATATTTATGGGAGGCCCGACACCAGTAGATGAAGACGAGGAACCCAAGGAGATTAGCCTGGAAGACTACATCACCATCGACGCCACCGACTCGGAACAAGATAGTAGCGATGATGTCTATGTTGATGAAGCAGGAGCAGATATCATGGAGTCTACAACCGTAGAATATTTCTAGTAGACCACCTCATCAGTAGTAGTAGTCCACCATGTAAATATAGTAGTCCGAGCACTTTTGCGATAGTTAGATCGATTGTATGCCTTCGTTTGATTGATTGAAGTGAATTGTGTGCTTTTGCCTCATGTGCATATGGGTAGTGTTTTCTCTTTAGACCCCCTCTATTCTTATATCTCATCTTTTCTAAACCCTCAGATGCCTCCGAGACGTGACCCCGGATTTGCCTTTCCGCCGGAGCTCACCCAGTTGATCCAGCAACAGAACACCTTGATGCAGTTGCTAGTTCAGAATCAGAATCAGGGGAACAACAACAACAACCCACCACCACCACCACCTGTTAACCACTTAGCCTATTTTCTTAGGCTGAATCCGCCGGTGTTTTCCAGTAGCACCGAGCCGATAGTAGCAGATGATTGGCTCCGCAAGATATCTAGGGAGTTGACCACAGCAGGATGCACAGATGTGGAGAAGGTGAAGTTTGCCGCACATCAGTTAGAAGGACCCGCAGCATCTTGGTGGGAGAATTTCACAGCCACCTTCCCAGTCGACACTGTCACATGGGACCAGTTTCAGCAAGCTTTTCGTACCGCCCATGTTTCAGCAGGAGCAATGGCCATGAAGAAGCGTGACTTTCGTAACTTGCGCCAAGGAGGACGGACAGTTGGCCAGTATGTGGAGGAGTTTAGTAAGCTAGCACGTTATGCCCCAGATGACGTTGCTACGGATGCAGCTAAGCAGGAGAAATTCCTGGAAGGATTGAATGATGAGTTGAGTATGCAGTTGATGGTAGCCACTTTCAACAACTACCAGGAGTTGGTAGATCGTGCTCTTATGATTGAAGGGAAGCAGCAGCAAATTGAGAACCGCAAGAGGAAGTATGGACAAGGAAAGTATAATTCCGGAGCTCAGCAGAAGCCTCATTTTACCCCTAGACCAGGAGGACATTTTCAGCATACCCATGGAGTAGGTAGCTCGCACAATCACAATGGCACCAAGAATGGTAATGGGAATGGAGGAAGTAATGGACAGAACCGCAGCACCCCATCAACCCCAGCCAAGAAGGATTTGAGCCACGTCACTTGCTATAAGTGTTCGAAGTCAGGACATTATGCAAATGACTGTCCTGAAGGACAAAACGGAAATGGAAGTTCTGGAAAGAAGCCGAACCCTTTCAACAGGGGACAGGTGAACCACATTAATGTGGAGGAGGTTGAAGCTCAGCCCGATGCAGTAATAGGTAAGTTTTTGGTTAAGTCATTTACTGCACTCGTTCTTTTTGATACTGGTGCATCGCATTCATACATATCAAGGGGATTTGTGGAAAAGTATAGTCTGCCCACTAGGATTCTTAAAACACCTATGCTAGTAAGCTCACCAGGAGCGGAGTACATGGCCAGTCAAGGATGTTTTCAAGTGCCATTAAGTATAGGAAGGCATGTTTTCCCAACGGATTTAATTATTTTCGAATCCCAAGGTCTGGATGTGATTCTTTGTATGGACTGGCTATCGATGTATGGGGGAAACATCGATTGCGCCAGTAAGACAATTTTGCTCACAACGCCAGAAGGAAGAAGGATCAAGTATGTATCCCGGCATGCGCCAAACAGGACACAAGTAAATTCCTTATCAGGAGTTGTGCAGGAGGAAGTACCAGTGGTAAAGGATTATCCAGATGTATTTCCCGAAGAGTTGCCAGGCATGCCACCGGATAGAGACATTGAGTTTTTGATTGAGCTATTGCCAGGCACTAGGCCAATATCGAAGAGACCATATAGGATGCCAGCAAAAGATTTGGTGGAAATTAAGAAGCAGATTAAGGAGTTACTGGATAAGGGATATATTCGCCCAAGTTCTTCGCCTTGGGGATCACCAGTACTTCTAGTGGAGAAGAAGGATGGATCGTTAAGGATGGTTGTTGATTATCGAGGATTGAATGAAGTAACAATCAAGAACAAGTACCCACTACCAATGATCAACGATCTGTTTGATTGGTTGCAAGGAGCTAAAGTGTTTTCCAAGATCGATTTGCGATCAGGATACCACCAGTTGAAGATTCGAGAACAGGATATACCTAAGACAACATTCACCACAAGATATGGACTGTATGAGTATACCATTATGTCATTTGGTCTGACTAACGCGCCTGCCTATTTTATGAACATGATGAACAAAGTGTTTATGGAGTTTTTGGATAAGTTCGTCATAGTGTTCATTGATGATATCCTGGTTTATTCGAAGGATGAAGAGGAGCATAAGGAGCATTTGCGTTTGGTACTTGGAAAGCTCAGAGAACATCAGTTATATGCCAAATTCAGCAAATGTGAGTTTTGGTTGAAGGAAGTAGGATTCCTCGGACACGTTATATCTGGAGAAGGTATAGCCGTAGATCCTGCTAAAGTCGAAACCGTGACCAAGTGGGAAGCACCAACAACAGTTGGAGAGATCCGGAGTTTTCTTGGACTCGCAGGATACTACCGGAGATTTATTGAGAATTTCTCAAAGATTGCAAAGCCTATGACAGAGTTGTTGAAGAAGGATACTAAGTTCAAATGGACTGAGGAGTGTGAGGCTAGTTTCCAGGAGTTGAAGAAACGTTTGGTTACCTCACCAGTGCTGATTTTGCCTGATCAAACCAAGGATTATGAGGTGTATTGCGACGCTTCACGTTGAGGACTTGGAGCAGTGCTTATGCAGGAAGGAAGAGTTGTTTCGCATGCTTCACGACAACTGAAGCCCCATGAATTGAATTATGCTACGCATGATTTGGAGTTAGCAGCCGTAGTGCATGCATTGAAGACATGGAGACATTTCCTCATTGGGAATCATTGTGAGGTGTACACGGATCATAAGAGTTTGAAGTACATTTTCACGCAGAAGGAGTTGAACCTCAGACAAAGGAGATGGTTGGAGCTTATCAAGGATTATGATATGAAATTGCATTATCATCCCGAAAAGGCTAATGTAGTAGCTGATGCATTAAGCCGCAAGAGCCATGTCAATACGTTAATGATGGGAGAAATACCCAAGGAGTTAGCAGAAAATCTTCGTGAACTATGTTTGGAAATAGTTCCGAGAGGCTATGTAGCAGCGTTGGAAATTCAGTCAACTTTGATGGATAGAATCAGAGAAGCTCAGAAAACTGACAAAGAGATTGCCGCTATAAAGGAGAAACTGAGCAAAGGAAAAGCTAAAGGATTTCATGAGGATGAGCACGACACCCTATGGTTTGAAGACTGTGTTTACGTGCCCAATGACCCAGAGATCAGAAAGTTGATTCTGCAAGAGGCACATGACTCACCTTATTGGATTCACCCAGGAAATACCAAGATGTATTCGGATTTGAAGGATATTTTCTGGTGTACCGGAATGAAAAAGGATATTGCGGAGTATGTAGCAGTTTGTGATGCATGTCAGAGAGTAAAGGCAGAGCATCAGAAGCCAGCAGGTTTGTTGCAACCATTGCCGATACCCGAATGGAAGTGGGATAAGCTAGGTATGGATTTTATCACGGGATTGCCAAGGACTCGTTCAGGCTATGACTCGATTTGGGTTGTAGTTGATCGATTGACGAAGGTAGCACATTTCATCCCAGTAAAGACCACTTACACCAGTGCTAAGTTGGCAAAGATATACATGACCAGGATCGTATGTTTGCATGGAGTTCCGAGGAGCATCGTATCGGATAGAGGAACCCAGTTTACCTCAAAGTTCTGGAAGCAGTTGCATGAGACTTTGGGTACTAGGTTAGAATTTAGTACAGCTTTTCACCCGCAGACAGATGGACAGACTAAGAGAGTCAATCAGATTTTGGAAGATATGCTGAGAGCTTGTGCGCTAGATTATGGATCTAGTTGGGACGATAATTTTCCATATGCAGAGTTTTCTTACAATAATAGCTATCAGACCAGTTTGAAGATGGCACCTTTCGAGGCTTTGTACGGAAGGAGGTGCAGGACACCGTTGTCATGGGACGAAGTTGGAGACCGCCAGTTGTTTGGACCAGATTTGATTAAGGAGTCTGAACAGAAGGTAAAGTTGATTCGCGATAGGCTCAAGGTAGCCCAGTCTAGGCAGAAGAGCTACGCAGATTCTGAACGCAAGGAGACAGTTTACGAAGTTGGAGACAGAGCTTATCTTCGAGTATCCCCACTTCGAGGGATTAAGCGCTTTGGAGTTAAGGGGAAGTTAGCGCCACGATTTGTAGGACCATATCGAGTTTTGGAGCGTATGGGAGAAGTGGCCTACAAGTTGGAATTGCCAGAAGGATTGGCCGGAGTGCATGATGTGTTCCACGTTTCTCAGTTGAAGAAGTGTCACGCGGAGATGGCTGACATACCTTTGAGAGACACAGTACCATTAGAAGCAATTCAGTTGGATAACAATTTGACCTATGAGGAGAAACCAGTCAAGATCCTCGAGTTTGCCAGCCGAGTTACTCGCAGCAAGGCTATCAAGTTTTGCAAAGTTCAGTGGAGCCACCACACGGAGGATGAAGCCACCTGGGAGCGAGAGGAAGATTTGCTCAAGGACCACCCTCACCTATTTTCTAGCCAACCCGAATCTCGAGGGCGAGATTCATCTTAAGGGGGGTAGGTTTGTAACATCCCAAATTTTCAATTTGGAATGTTATACATTAGGTCATCATGCATATCATATTTTATTTTGCTTTTGGTTTTGATCCTAGAAAATCCTAAGCAACTCAAGGACCCACGGAGAGAGTTGGGGATTTCGTTATTTACATATTTGAGTTTTCTCAAATTATGTAAACAGGATCATTTGATTTTATTTATTTTATCCTCAATTATTTCTATTACAAAAATATGAGAGCGGGAATAAAATGACTTTCCCAAAATATAGAAATATTGAAGATTTAATAAAAAAAATAAATAAGTTTTATTTCGGAGTTTTTCGGTATTTTTATTTGAATTTAGGAAAAATGCGCGTTTTTCAAAGTTGTAGTTTGGGCCCAGATAAATGTTCACTTTATCGGGCTTGATTTTAGAAACCCGGCAAAATTTATTTTGTGATTTTTGGAGTCCATTTAGTATTTCTTTTTATTTTTCTTCCGAGCGGAATTTAAAAAAAACACGAACCGACTACGGGCCATAACCGGCCAGGAAACCGCCTGGCCGAGGCCTTTATAAGGCGCCCGAGGCCCGCGGGAGAGAGAGCCAGCGCCCGACCTAACCCTAGCCACCGTCTCCCAGCCGCCGCCGCCCGCCGCCGCCGTCGCCAGAGCGCGCGCCTTTCGAGGTTCGCCGTCGCCTCGTTTTCCATGCTTTTTTTTAAAAAAAATTCTGTTCTTCGTTTTTCTTTTTTGTCGGATTTTCCGCGGTTATTTTCTAATCGCGATTTCTGATCCGATTTTCGTTTTAGTATAACTTTTCGCTCGTTTATCGGAATCAGGCGATTCAAGCGCCTGGAGTTTCGTCTCGAAACCCTCTTTCCGAATAATCAACTTAAACAAGTTTTTGCTACTGTAAAATTTGCCCTAGATCCAGATTACTAGAACGAAGTTGTTTTCTTTCGCCGTTTGTTTTCTTTTGCTTCGTTCGATTTGGTTCTTTTTGCCAACCAGGGTTCTTAAGTTGAACTTTCTGGTTAGATCTTCTATTTGAGTTTTACCTGTGCGTTAGATGAGTACTTATTGTATGCTTGTTGTTTGTCTGCGATAGAATACCCGGAGTGCGCCGCCTGTTACTTCGAATCTCTAGGTTTCGCGGATCATCAGCAAGGCAAGTAACACTTTGATCATACTTTTTCTACAACCCAGTTTTATTGCATTAGATCAATCCTCACACATTGCATGGTTAGGATCTAATTAAACTATGGGATGGGAAGTAGATGAGGTAGTACCTATTACCCGTTTCTTATCAAACCTTTGGGAGTTACTTCTACGTTTGCTCATTATGCCATGCTATGCCAGTAGACGTGGATTGGGTGAGTGATATCCATGACAGATGTGAGATTGTTAATTAAGGGTTTATTTAAGGTGGCAACCTAACACACATCTGGGTGGATTGAGGCACCTGGGGTTACCAGGACTTGCCTGTTTTTCTTTGGACCGCCACCCAGGCCCAAAGGGATCATGAGATTATTCATACTAGAAACTTCCGTGTGCAGCCACAAGCCATTATGGGCTCTGGCATAGTTGACTAAGTTGTGCGAACTCTTACGGGTATACTAGCTGATGTAGGGGAAAGTAGGTGTACCGGTCTACCCACATGTAAGGTGCTAGCGCTTCTGAAAGACTGTGTCTCAGTCATCCGTTTCTCAAACACCATGTAGTGCGAGAAATCCAACGAAGGCGATCGAGTGTGGGGAAAAGTGCGCAAACCTCTGCAGAGTGTAATAAACTAATCATGGTTAGCCATGTCCCCGGTTATGGACATCTTGAGTATCTAGTACCTGGATTATCATGTGAATCTCAACATGTTACTCTACGATAATTTTGATGGGTTTTAATGATGTTACTTAATTGGGATTGAGAATGCTGTCAACCATTCTCAATGTTTCACAACCACCATGATAGTAATTAATTTTATTCCTTTGAAGTAGGGAAAATTGGATTTACGCAAAAACAGTAACCATAGAGCTTTCCACCAGCCAAATATGCATATAGTATAGCTGTTGCATTCCATTATTCTCTATGTGTTACCTTGCCAGCATATTCCATGTGCTGACCCGTTTTCGGGCTGCAACGTTAATGTTGCAGACTTTTCAGATGATGATTAAGGAGTTTTAGGTCGTGGTTCTATACTCAGTGATGCCGTTGGAGTTGATGGACTCACTTATCTTCCAAGCCTTCCGCTGTTATCATCACTAGATGGCCTTAAGCCATATTTATTGTAATAAGTTCTCTTTTGAGACACTCGATGTAATAACTGTGTGATTGCTACTCTGCTATAAATCCTCCGAGTACTGTGTGGTGTCAGCATTACTGATCCAGGGATGACACCGGAGCACAGAGATCAGACTGTTTGAGGTCTGGTCGCTACAGTTAGCTGGGACCCAGTAGAGTGGCAAGCTGACTTGTGGGCCTACTAAGTTGACGGGGACGGAGGGCTTTGTCAACTTAGTCAATATGCACGATTCTAGCTCCAGTGACCGTACGATGTCCATCCAACGGCCATAGTGCTTCTTCAACCTCTGGTCTTCTTGCTCCATCCGCCCAAACCAGCGCCAGTAGTGCTTCGTGCTCCTGCCTCCCATGGCCGGCTGGGATGCGGCGGAGGCCTCACTGCCCCTACTACTCCCACCGCTGGCCAGGCCATCCCTCTACTCACCCACACCCCCTGTTATTCTGCGGCGACGACAGCCTCACACCGCAGCAAACCAGTGAACCCTCGTACTCCTCTACGCGTGGGCATCCACTGCCGCGTCTTCCCCGGCTCCACGTCGTCCCATTCCTAGGCCTCGCCGTCGTCCACCGCCCAGGTGCTCTCGACGCGGCGTGGTCAACGTGGTCAAGGAACGACTTCCATCGGACGTGGACTATACACGGCCGCAGCAAGGAAGTGCCTTCCTTGTTACGTGCAAAATAATTATTCCTCCACCTGACAGCGGGGACCCACCGGACGGGCCACCGTATTTCGTGAAAAAAATGTTTGCTCCTGACTGCTAGGACCCACCAGCTACATCTTCGCACGCAAGGAAGTGCGTCCGGGAAAAAAAAACGATTCGCCCCCTGACTGCGGGGACCCACCAGCTACATCTTCGCAGGCAAGGAAGTGCCTGACAGTCGGGACCCACCTGGTCGAAGGGTACGTAGTGTTGTCATTCTGGTCGCGAACGTGTATGTACATATATATTGGTGGATGTAGAGGCGCGCACGTGTCGTAGTAGAGGCGCGTATGTGTCGTAGTAGAGGTGCGCACGTAGCATGTACACGTACGTACAACGGCCAAGGTGCAAGAAAGAAAATATGGCCACGTATGTGTACATATGGGTGGGGTCTCAAACGCCTACTCACACATACGTACGGCCATGGCTCGTGTACATGGCTGGGTCGGAACGAAGAAACAGCGTCATCGTCGTGTTCATGGGGAGGCAACAGAATGCGTCATGTTCATGGGGAGGCAACGGAATGCGTCGTGTTCATCAGGAGGCAACGAAACGCGTGGGAGCCAACCGGCTGGGTCGGAACGGAATGCGTGGTTGTGTTCATCGGGAGGGCTTGGACGGAACAGGCGATGGAAACAAGGCCTGGCGTATTGCACAACGGAGGAAATGGACCTCCTACGTTCGGAACGGGGTCCTATTGATCGGGAGGGGTCTGGCGTACCGCAAAACAGAGGAAACGAACCTCCTATGGTCGAAACAGGGGTCCTGTTGATCAGGAGGGGTGTGGCGTACCGCAAAACGGACGAAACGAACCTCCTACAGTCGAAACGGGGGTCTTGTTGATCGGGAGGGGTGTGGCGTACCGTAAAACGGACGAAACAGATTTGTGTTGGAGCGCTACGGTCGAAACGGGGGTCCTATTCATCGGGAGGGGTGTGTTTTGCGCAAAATTGGACTCCACGGGATACTGTTCATCTCCACTGTCGACCTCCTCTAGCCTCCACGGGCTACCGTTGACCTCCTCCAGCCTCCACGGGCTCCTGTTCATCCAGCCTCCACCGCGCGCTACTCCACCGACTACTGTTCAACCACCCCTCCACGGGCACCCCCCACTGTCTACTGTTCATCCAACCCTCCACACCACAAGGTCCTGCTCAACCACCCCTCTATGGGCACCCCTCCACCGTCTACTGTTCATCCAACCCTCCACCACACCATGGGGCCCTGTTCATCTAGAGGCAACGCCACCGCTCACTGTTCATCCAAACCCCCCCACAACGCTCACCGTTCATCCTAGAGGCAGCATCGATCGGCTTCAGTTAGCATCAGTAGCAAAGGAATCACTCAATCGGGTTCAGTTAACAGCCATCGATCGATCGCTCGGGTTTAGTAACGCGTAGCCTGCAGTGCAATCGCTCGGGTTCAGTTAGAGCCCAATGCCGCGCTCGGGTTTAGTTAGAGCCAACGCCTCGCACACACGCGCGTACGTGTATGAGAGAAACTCGCATCGCTCGGCCCCCGACCTCCCACCGTAACCGGGAACTCCCCGAAATTTTCCTCCCCCTCGCTTCTACCACGGTTTTTTCCGTCATGGACGGCCCAAAGAATGTCATGCAGCTGCGTCTCCGGCCCGCCCAGGACGAAAAGCCCATTTTCTGTCATGATTTTTTGTCATAGAAGTAGGAGCCCACCACATCTATGATGATACCAGGTTTTGTCACAATTATCGTCATAGAAGTGTCATATGTATGACAGAAAAAAATTCGTTCGGCCCAAAATGTCACGGATATGTCTTTTTTTGTAGTGTAGGTTGAGCATCATCATGAAAATTATCATTAACATTATCACTAGTTTCAGGTTCATTACCAGATTGTGTTTTGGCATCAGAGGTAGAAATATCATTTGGATTCTCAGGTGTTTCAGTAATAGGTTCACTAGAAGCACGCAAAGTCCTATATTTTTTTCTTCCTTTTAGAAGGACTAGGTCCATCTATATTATTTCTCTGAGAATCTTGCTCAATTATCTTAGGATGGCCTTCAGGATACAAAGGTTCCTGAGTCATTCTACCACTTCTAGTCATAACTCTAACATCATTATCATTGTTCTTACTATTCAATTCATTGAGCAAATCATTTTGAGCCTTAAGTACTTGTTCTACTTGAGTGGTAACCATAGAAGCATGTTTACTAATAAGAAGTGTTCAAGCATATTTTAATTGTATTTCAATTTTCTACCAAAATAAGCATTAAAATCTTCTTGCTTAGCCATAAATTTATCAAACTCATCTAAGCGTGGGCTAGCAAACTTAGTAAATGGGATTTCAGCTTTATCATATCTATAGAGAGAATTTACCTTTACTACCTATGTCGGGTTATCAAGAGCATGTTCTTCTTCAATAGGTATTGGATTAAGGTCATATGTTTCTTCAACAGGCGGTAAATTAAGACCGTGTATTTCTTCAATAGGAGGTAAATTGTTAACATCTTCAGCTTTAATACCTTTTTTCTTTCATAGATTTCTTTGCCTCTTGCATATCTTCAGGACTGAGAAATATAATACCCCTCTTCTTCGGAGTTGGTTTAGGAATAGGCTCAGGAGCTGGCTCAGGAAGTGTCCAATTATTTTCATTTGTAACATATTATTCAATAGAATTTCAGCTTCATCTAGTGTTCTTTCCCTAAAAACGGAACCAGCACAACTATCCAGGTAATCTCTGGAGGCATCGGTTAGTCCATTATAAAAGATATCAAGTATTTCATTTTTCTTAAGAGGATGATCAGGCAAAGCATTAATTAACTTGAGAAGCCTCCCCCAAGTTTGTGCGAGACTCTCTTCTTTAATTTGCACAAAGTTGTATATATCCCTTAAAGCAGCTTGTTTCTTATGAGCAGGGAAATATTTAGCAGAGAAGTAATAAATCATATCCTGGGGACTACGCACACAACCAGGATCAAGAGAATTAAACCATATCTTAGCATCACCCTTTAATGAGAATGGAAATATTTTGAGGATATAAAAGTAACGAGTTATCTCATCATTAGTGAACAGGGTGGCTATATCATTTAATTTAGTAAGAAGTGCCACAATAGTTTCAGATTCATAGCCATGAAAATGATCAGATTCAACCAAAGTAATTATATCAGGATCAACAGAGAATTCATAATCCTTATCAGTAACAAAGATAGGTGAAGTAGCAAAAGCAGGGTCAGGTTTCATCCTAGCATTTAGAGATTGCTTATTCTATTTAGCTAATAACCTCTTAAGTTCATAACTATATTTGCAAGCTAAAATAGCTAAAGAAGCTTCTTTATCAAAAACATAACCCTTAGGAATAATGGGCAAGTCTTCATCATCAGTTTCATCAATATTATCAGATTTAGTATTTTCATTCTCTCTAACCCTAGCAAGTTGTTCATCAAGAAATTCACCAAGTGGCACTGTCGGGGGTTTGGTGCGACATATGCCAACGGATGGCTTATCATGGTGGGGGCGAGTAGAACGTCGCCGGTGCCTGGAAACGGGATGAGGCGAAGGCATGCACGCCGGTGAATCTTACCCAGCTTCGAGGCTCTCCGGGGAGATAATACCCCTAATGCTGCTCTGCGGGGTCTCCGCATGATCAGTATGGTCAAGTGTTTACACAGTCACTCCTTGAGCTTTGTATGGTGGTAGGAGAGGGCAAGGCTAGCTCTCTCCCTCTATCTGGTGAGGTATCGAACTACTGGGATCCAACCCTTTGCATGGGTGCCCTGGGGGGTTTATATAGGCCTACCCCCCAGGGGTACAATGGTAATGTGACTGGGCGCGGGCCCAGCCGTTAGTGTCTCCGACCTCCGACTTCTCCGCCGACTGGTCTGTTCCGGAGCCGACAGGCCGCGTCCACCGCGGGCGGGTCTTGCCGGCTGCTGATTACTGTAGCCGTGCTCCTGATGATGCAAGCTTGGTCATGGGGTCGTGGCAACAGCCCCGCCGCCTGGCGGGCGATCACTGTGGCCACTCCCCGTCTCTTCTTGATTAATGGCGTGTGGGCCCAGGGGAGGGCTTAGCCGACTCCCCCGGGCCGACTCCCGTTGGGTCCGACTGGCGGTGCTCCTGCCGTCTCCCGAGGTCTCGCTGGCTGGTGGGCCCTGCTGCCTCCAGGCCGTACAGACAAGCCATCGTGGGCGCAAGACCAGGTACAGTGGTGCTGATGTCAGGGCCGGCTGGGCAACAGTGCCACGCCGCGGGGAGATCTTCCCAAGTACGGCGCGCTGTAGCCATGCCTGCCCTTGGTAAGGGGCGGGGAGTGGGCTTCATTGTAGCCACGCCCCTGCCCCGTCCCCCTCGATGAGGTCACGGTTTGTTGGAGTCGCCGGCCGACTCCCCAAAGCCGGCTTCTCTGGAAGTCGTCCCTGGGACTCGGCCGTGAGCGGGCAGTCGGCCGCCTTGCCGTAGACTCCCCAGGAGGCGGCTCTTCGCCCTGTGCTCTTGAGGGGCGCAGCCTGCCCCGATGTCTTGAAAGGTCGTGGGGCTCGGGTTGGCCTACCCGTGGCACATTACTCCGACAGTAGTCCCCGAAGCTGGTGAGGCGCCGCGGACGATCGGCCGAGAAGCCTCAACAGTTTCTCTTTCCGGGTGCAACATATGGTCTTGATTGACTTCCGCCAAGCTGACTAGAAGGAGTCGGACTCGCCCAACTTCGGACTCACTCAATTCTGACTTGCTCAGTAGTTCGAATGGCGCAGCGGGATTTTAAGTGGCGTGCTAGCTAAGCCTCCAGGCCGCCGCCCATTCCTGGCCTGTCACACGAGGGCACGTGGCCAGGCCGTTCTGCCATCCCACACGCGCGACGGGACATGCCCATAGGCGGGGCCCGCCACTACCGCGCCTCGGCGCCCGAGCGGATCCGCTGCGGCCCTGGCGGGCGGTTGGGATTCCCGTGAAGTTACTGCGCGCAGTAACTTTACGCGGATCGTGGAGGTCGTGGGGCTGCGGGCGCAGTAAATCCCCACGTCCGCCCCCTCGGCTTCGCAGCCCATAGGACTATAAGTAGGGGGAAGAGGGGGGCACGCGCGCCCCTCCTTCCCCCTACCCCTCGCTTCTTCCTCCTCGCAGCTCCTCGCTCTCCTGCTTCCTCTTCTCTTCTTCGCCTTGCCGCACGCCCAAGCTCTGGCGAACGCCGCGGCGATAGCTTCGCGATGAGCTCTTCCTCCGCGGCCGCGCCTCCCCCAGTGCGCTCCGGCACCTGGGACGGCTCCGAGGTCCACGAAGACCATATCGAGTTCCTCCGCCGGACCTATCGGCTTCCCGGCGAGGATCGCGTGCAGGTGCGTCTCGCGCCGGAGCGGGAGATTTCCCCCGCCCCGCGGGAGGGCGAGCGGGTCATCTTTCGCTCGCACTGCCTGCGCGGGATGGGGCTGCCCGCGAGCAGCTTCTTCCGGTCGTTCATGGAGTTTTATGGACTCCAGCCGCACCACCTCACCCCCAACACAGTGGTGCTGCTGTCCGCCTTCGTGGCTCTGTGCGAGGGCTTCCTTGGAGTCCTCCCCACCCTCGAGTTCTGGGGGGAGTTCTTCTTCTCCAAGCTCGGCACCCAGGCCGCGGGCGTGCCGGCTCAGTGCGGCGCTTTCATCGCCGTGCAAAGGACAGGAGCCGACAACCACTTCCCCTCCATCTCGCTGCTGAAGTCGGTGAAGATGTGGCAGTGGTCCTACTTCTATGTCAGGAACGTCGCCACGAGGGGCGACTGGGTTAATCTGCCGGCTTTCGAAGCCGGCCGTCGGCTGGCAGACTGCCCAACTGGTCGTACCGGGCCAGGTCGCTGACGCCTGCGGGAGCCGGCGCCATCACGCGACTCCGAGTGCTGACGCAGTCGAAGGGTCTGACTGGCCCGGACCTGCTGGCCGCCTTCGTCTCGCGCCGAGTTCTCCCACTCCAAGGCCGCCCTCACCTGATATGCCAGATGAGCGGGGGCCGCGACCCGAGTCAGATGTGCACCAAGGACATGCCTCACGAAGAGGTGGCCCTGATGGTGAACTACCTCTCGGACAGCAGGCTCCGGGAGGACTGGCGATTCGGCAAGGAGCCATACTCCCGCCCCAACCCCCCGCCCGTGGTGAGTCGCCTTTCTTTTGTTTAGATTGTCTTGTTCTTGGCGAGTCTTGTTCTAATCAGTCTGCTTTTTGGTTAGAATCCCCTTCTTCACCCACCAGCCGGCACCTCGGGGCCGGCCCGTGAGTTCGCCACCAATCGGGCGGAGAGCGACGTCGACGACCCCGATCTGGGGGCGGCGGCTCTGGAAGACGACGCTGAGGGAGGAGGAGGGACGACAGGCGACTTCAGGCCCTTGGCTACCTTCGCCGACTGGCCTGAAGACGACGCCGAGGGAGGAGTCGCCCCTCACCAACGGCCAGGAGCCAGCCAGCCGGGCGCGGGCTCTTCTGCCGCGTCGGGCTCTCCAGGCGGCGGGATGAAGCGCAGGGCTGCGCTGACTTTGTTTGGCAGCCGGCCGAAGAAGCCCAAGGGCTCGGCTGCGGTGACCCGGCGGGACAAGGCAGCCGCGAAGGCCATCTGTCTCCGTAAGGAAGTGAAGAAGCCGCCGTTGGTCTCTGCATGAGTATTCCGACTTCAAAGTTTATTCTTTCTTCATGTTTTGTCTGAGTCTCTGCTCGCCCTTCTTTCTTCAGGGCTCCCCTCTCTCTTGAGCGGGTCACCGCCGCCTCCGTCATGGGGTCAGCGGGAACGCCCGCCACCACTCGGCGGATAGACCCCGCTGCCGACCTCCGGGAGGCGATGGAGCGGAATGCTCAGGAGAAGCGCAATGAAGAAGAAGCCCTCCGCCTGGAGAAGGCGGAGAACGACAGAGCGGAGGCCTCTGCCAAGAAAAAACTAGCGGAGGCCGAAGCCGCCACCGCGGCGAAGAAGCAGGCTGAGGAAGCCGCACGGCGCCAGGCGGCCTTGCTTGTTACCCCACTGAACTCTACGCCACCGCCGCCGGAGTTCACGGGGCAGACTGGAGGAGCCGGCGGGGAGAACCTCGTTGAGGAGAGGGAAGGCGGCGAGCCCTCTACTCCGGGCGTGAACGTTCCGCCGCCGCCTCCGCCGCCGTCTGAAGGCGTGCAAGGCGAGCAGCCAGCAGACCCTCCGGTGCCGCCGACCGAAGAAGAGGCCATGGCGAGGCTACTCCTCTAGGTCGGCTCGCCAGTGCGCCGTTGTCTGGAGAAGGCGACTTCGGCACCCCGGCCCCTGGAGGCCGGCACCGCCAACTCCGCGGCTCCAGACGCCGAGGCGACGAGCGCCGCACCTATTGGGTGGGTGCGGGGAGGCGGCACAAGGCAGCTGAACCGGGCGCTCCTAGACGTCCAGGCGAAGCTCCGCGCTGAGGGCGACGCCCTCCAGAGCTGCACCAAGGCGTTCCTGGCGTCGCGGGCGGCCGTCCGGGTATGTCTTTTCTTTGGGCCTTTATTTTTCTTGTTCCTCTCTGTGGGGGCGCGCCAGCACACCCACTGTGTGTAGTCCCCGAGTTTCGGGTCGGCTGCTAAGCAGGCGGTCCTGAACTCCAACTTGATGAACTTCTGGGTACTAACTTTGTCTGAAATGCTTGTTGCAGGACTACCACAACCTCCGCGTCACCGCCTTCAACTGTAATGTTGAAGAGTTGGGCAAGCGGACCGCCGACTTGGCGGAGAGCTGGAGTAAGTCCTTCTCCTTTTTCTCTTCTCCGCGGGGGCGCGCTAGCGCACCCGCGGGCTGTAGTCCCCGAGATTCGGGCCGACTGCTGAGTAGTCGGGCCGGATCTCCCTGGCGACCTACTTTATTGACGACTGCTGTCTTTCTTTCTTTCCTTCAGGGGCCAACGCTGCTCTTCAACAGCAGCTGAGCGAAGCCAACTCCGCCCTGCTCTCCAAAGGGGAGGAGTGCAGCAAGCTCGCCACAGAGCGCGATCTGCTGACCACTCAGTTGGCAGAGCGGAAGGGGCTGCTTGCGAAGTCGCAGAGGGAGGCGGAGGAGACGGAGGCCGCCCTCCTGGCCGAGTTCGCGAGCGAGCGCTCTTCCTGGTCTGACAAGGAGGCGATGCTGTCCTCCGGCTTCCACGAGATCGAAAGGCCAAGCAATGGGGATGGTCTTGAGCGCGGAAACCGGCTGGTGCGGCTTGGAGCTGAACTTCTGGCACCCTTTGCATTTTTGGACCAACTCCTTGGCCTCTTCCAAGGCAGTCAGCCAAAAGAAACCGTGCCGAAAAGCTTTGGCGACGAGTGCTCTTGAAGCCGCATGGTGGCCACATTCGCCTTGATGGATGTCTTTGAGGATCGCCTGGCCTTGCTCTGGCTCTACGCAGCGCTGGTAGACACCAGTGACGCTACGCCTGACCAGCTCTCTCTTGATTATGGTATAGGCTGCTGCCCGGCGTTGTACTTGCCGAGCTGAGGTCTCATCAGTTGGTAGCTCTTTGTTCACCAGAAATTTAAGGATGGGCTGGGCCCATGAGGGTGCTGCTATTTCGTCGACTATCAGAACTGCGACTTGGACGAGGGCGGCTGGGCTGGGAGGCGGCGGGTTGGAGTCAACAACTGCTTGTTGGGCTGATGAAGTCCCCAGGCCGACTGGCTCGGTCCTTGGGCCGAGTTCTGGAATCTTCAAGTCCGTCACCGCAGTCCCCGGGCCGGGCTCAACTGTGGCAGCTTTGGAGTCGCCCGCCAAAGTCCCCGTTCTGACTGCCGGAACTCTGGAGTCGGGTCCGCCGTCTTCGGGAGGAGCCGGCACAAAGATGGAGTCTGATTCTGGTGAAGGCTTGACAGACGGCTTGAGGAGGCGTTGAAGGGCGATGCCAGATGGTATTGCTTGGCGGGTAGAGCCGATTCGTGCCAAGGCGTCTGCTTGGTCGTTGTCGTTTCTTGGCACATGGAGGAACTCGCACCCTTCGAAATACCCACTGAGTTGCTGCACGAGGAAACGATAGCTCGCCATGTTTGCATCTTTGGCGTCCCAGTCGCCAGACGACTGCTGGACCACTAAGTCCGAGTCGCCATAACACGAGATCCGGTGGATGCCAAGTTCTTTGGCAAGCCGGAGCCCGTGAATGAGCGCCTCGTACTCGGCCACGTTGTTGGAGGCGGCAAAATGGATTTGCAGTGCATATTTGAGCTTGTCGCCTTTGGGAGAGGTGAGGACGACGCCGGCTCCCAAGCCGGTGCGCATCTTGGAGCCGTCGAAGTGCATCCGCCAATGGGTGGAGTCAGGTGCTGGAGGCAGGTACTGGGTCTCGGCCCAGTCGACGAGGAAGTCGGCCAGTGCTTGTGATTTGATAGCGGTGTGGGGCTGGTAGTAGATGGTGTAAGGAGCCAGCTCTATGGCCCACTTGGCCACTCGACCAGAGGCATCACGGCTGCCGATGATCTCGGCAAGTGGAGCCGTGCAGACCACCGTGATTGGATGTTCTTGAAAGTAAGGCTTCAATTTCTTGGCAGCAAAGTGCACGCCATAGCACATCTTCTGGTAGTGGGGGTAGTTCTGCTTGGAGGTCGACAGTACCTCGCTCAGGTAATATACTGGTCTCTGGACAGGTAGCGCCTTGCCTTCCTCCTTGCGCTCTACTACAATGACTGTGCTGACTACTCGGCTGGTGGCGGTGATGTACAGGAACATAGGTTCCTTGGGAGTCGGAGCCGCCAGGACGGGTGGAGTAGTCAGCATCTTCTTCAACTAGTGAAAAGCTTCGTCCGCCTTATGGTTCCACTCAAAAAAAGTGGTCTTCTTCATGAGTTGGTATAAGGGGAGAGCTTTCTCGCCTAGCCGACTGATGAATCGGCTGATGGACGCCAAGCAGCCGGTGAACTTCTGCACATCCAGCAGTCGGCTAGGTACCTCCATTCTCTCGATGGCCTTGATTTTTACTGGGTTGCATTCTATGCTGCGTTCAGAGACCAGGAAACCTAGCAGCTGGCCGGCTGGTACTCCGAAGACACACTTCTCGGGGTTGAGCTTGATCTGGAACCGGCGCAGGTTCTCAAAGGTGTCCTTGAGGTCTTCCAGCAATGTTCCTCGCTTTTTCGTCTTTACCACCACATCGTCCACGTAAACGTGGGCGTTCCTACTGAGCTGCTTGAGGAGGCAATTCTGCATGCAACGCTGAAAGGTGGCGCCGGCATTCCTCAGGCCGAACGTCATGGTGAGGTAGCAGAATGCTCCAAACGGTGTGATGAAGGCGGTCTTCAATCTATCAGCCGGGTTCAGCTTGATCTAGTGATATCCTGAGTACGCATCCAAGAAACTCAACAGCTCGCATCCGGCTGTGGAGTCTATCACCTGATCAATTCTCGACAGAGAAAATGGCTCCTTGGGGCAGGCCTTGTTGAGGCTCGTGTAGTCAATACACATTCGCCATTGCTTGTTCTTCTTTAGCACCAGGACCGGATTTGCCAGACACTCCGGGAAGAAAACTTCCATAATGAAGCCGGCTGCTAGGAGTCGGGCTATCTCTTCTCCGACAACTCTTCTCTTCTCTTCTGATAAGCGGCGCAGGGGCTGCCTGACCGGCTTTGCATCAGATCGGACGTGTAACTTGTGCTTGGCGAATTCCGTCGGCACACCTGGCATGTCTTTGGGAGACCATGCGAAGATGTCCCGATTCTCACGGAGGAAATCGACGAGCTCGCCTTCCTATTTGCTGTCGAGGTTTGCACCTACGACGGCGTACCTCTCTGGGTGTTCCGGATCCAAGGGTATCTTCTTTGTCTCTTTGGCCGGCTTGAACGAACCTTCGGCTTCCGACTCCTTCGGGTCAGGCTATATCTCCGGCTGCTTGCCGACCATCGCCACAACTCGCTCAAGCAGTCGCTTCTCGGCCGCAATCACCAGGGACTCGGCCAGCCGACTGCTCTCGGCCACGCAAGCGGACGACTTCCGATAGTCGCCGGCCATAGTCAGAATTCCCCTGGAACTGGGCATCTTCATCTTGAGGTAGGCGTAGTGGGGGACCGCCATGAACTTGGCCAAGGCGGGCCGGCCAAGTAGCGCATGGTATGGGCTCTCAAGGTCCACCACCTCAAACCAAACAGACTCTCTTCGGAAGTGATCTTTGTCCCCAAAGAGGACGTCAATCAGGATCTTGCCGATTGGTGAACAGGAAAGCCCAGGAACAATGCCGTGGAACACAGTCCGGCTGTTCTGAAGCTGTCTCTGCTTGATTCCTAACTTCTCCATGGTGTCCTTGTACAGGATGTTGACGCTGCTGCCCCCATCTATCAGAACTCACGAGAAACGCGCGACCCATTTGTCCGTGGCAAAGGTGGCATCCAGGACCAAGGCGTAGGAGCCCGGACTCGGCATCACTTCTGGGTGGTCAGCCCTGCTCCAGCTGATGGGCCTCTCTGACCAGTGCATGAACTCTGGCGTCTCTGAGGCTACCGCGTTCACCTCTTGTCGCTGCAGCCGCCTGCTGCGTCGATCGTCAGCCACACTGGTGAACACCACGTAGACTCCGTGCTCTTCGGGGTACTCGTCTTGTACTGCGCCGACTGGCCTGACTGCCGGCTGCTGGGGCAGAGGCGGAGGCGGCTGCCCAGCAGGCGGGTGTGGCAGCAGGCCGTCTCCCTTGGCGATCCTGGTGAGCCAGTGGCACTTCCGGGTGGTGTGATTCGATGGCTTCGCGCCGCTGTGGAACTTGCAAGGTCCATCCAAGGTATGCTCGTAGGAGAAGGCCGGCAACCAGTTCGGCTTGCCACCTTTCTGTCGCTTGGGCGGAGGCTGCTCTTCTGGCTGCTGGGCTTCGACGGTCGCGACCTGCCGGCTGCTGGAAGCCGGCTGCGGGGCCTTGCACTTGTGGTCGCCCTGCTGTTGTCGCCGGCCGGCGTCTGCTGCCGGACTTCTTGGAGCCTGAGGAGCTACTTTGCCAGTCGTGCGGATTTGAATTTCCGTATTCATGGAGGAGTCGGCCCTAGCGTACTTGTCCGCTATGATCAACAGCTCGTCGAGGGTTTCTGGCTCGTCGCAGAGGAGCTTGTGCTGGAGGAGGGTGCCTTCTCGGCACCCAGCTGTGAAGTACTCAATGGCCTGCACCTCGTGCGCGCCCTCGCAGGAGTTTCGGAGCTCAGCCCAACACGTGAGGTAGTCGCGAGTCGACTCATCATGACCTTGCACGCATAGGGAGAGCTGGCGAGGCTTGGGAGGACGCTTGTACGTGCTGGTGAAGTTGCGTATGAATGCTTCGGTGAAGTCGACCCAGCTGTTGATGCTGCGGGGCTTTAGGCTGTTCAGCCATGTCTGGGCCGTGCCCTGGAGCATGAGCGGAACGTACTTTACGGCAACACGCTTGTTGCCGTTTGCTATGCTGACAGCCATGGAGTAGTCGACTAGACAGTCTTCCGGCTTCACGGAGCCGGTATACTTGGGCGTGTCTCTTGGGAGCGTGAACTCTCTGGGAAAGGGCTCGTCCCGAATGCGGGGCCCGAAACAAGGCGCACCCAGCTCGTCTTCTTCTTCCAGCGCCAGGGACCGGTGAAGTTGGTCGATCAAGTGGCGGGCGTCATTCTCTCCGACCCCCTCTCGGCAGCCAAGGCGGTCACCGAGAGTCGGATGGTCAACAGGCAGCGGGGAGACTCGCCTCTCCTTGCGGGGAGGGGGAGGCGGACAGTCATCCCGCCGTTCCACTGCTCTCGGGCGGCCGTCTCGGTCGCGCTCTATGGTAATCCGAGTCCGACTGTGGCTGACAGCCGGCTCCTTGTCCTTTCTTCCTCGGGCACCGCCAGTCGGCGTCTGAGACGTCATGCCTTGATCTCGGTGCGGGTCGTCGTTTGGCCGCTGCGGCGCCTCCGTGCGGCAGCCGGCCTCGTTCTGTGCGGTGGCCGCGTCGAGGAGCCGCTGGACTCGCTCCATCATGAGGCGGCGCTCTTCGCCCTCGAAACTGTCCAGCTCATCTGCCGCTGCCTGGGTGGCTCGGATGTTCTTCGCTGGCGTGGCATACATGGGGCGGCTAGCCCCAAACAGGCTGGCGATGGCTACGCCGCGTTGCTGAACTGCGCCAAGGCGGCTGGGCCCTGCCGGAGCCGGCGAGCCGCCAAAAGCGCGATCCATCTCCCGCTGGTAAGCTTCTGACGAGCGTCTCACGCTGGCTAGCTTCTTCGCGCCTTCGACAAGCTGAAGGTGGCGCGCTTCTAACGTCTCCGCATCAGCATCTTCCGGAATGGGCGCAGCTAGGTCTTGCAGCGCCGTGCCGAGTGAGTCGGGCGCCCTTCCACCAGGGAACTCGTCATGACTGATGACCAGCACCTCAGTGACGGTGCTCCCATCGCTCTCCGCGTGGGGGAGAGGTTCATCGTAGACCACCACGTTGGAGGGGAAAGCGTCGACCGACGCGGTGTCGGAGTCGACCAGCATCAGGTCGGTGGAGCCTACGGACTCCAAGTCTACGGCAGGCTCGCCGGAAACATGGAGTTGATCGAGGAGGCCCGCGAGGAGGTTTTCGGGGCCGCCTACGCCTGCGTCGGACGCAGGTTCATCGGAGAGGCGGACCACGCTGACAAGTTCGGCCAAGGAGCTGGCTGCGCAGGCGATCTCCACGCCGCGCAGCGCGTCGACGCAAACTTCATCTCGCATGCCTGGGTGGCTGCGCTCGCCAGGGAGGAAAAGGGTTCCCGTCCAGAACAGATCTCCGGACGGCGGTGCACCATGCCCCACGGTGGGTGCCAAATGTCGGGGTTTGGTGCGACATATGCCAACGGATGGCTTATCATGGTGGGGGCGAGTAGAACGTCGCCGGTGCTTGGAAACGGGATGAGGCGAAGGCATGCACGCCGGCGAATCTTACCCAGCTTCGGGGCTCTCCTGGGAGATAATACCCCTACTGCTGCTCTGCGGGGTCTCCGCAATATCACTATGGTCAAGTGTTTACACGGTCGCTCCTTGAGCTGTGTATGGTGGTAGGAGAGGGCAAGGCTAGCTCTCTCCCTCTATTTAGTGAGGTATCGAACTACTGGGATCCAACCCTTTGCATGGGTGCCCTGGGGGGTTTATATAGGCCTACCCCCCAGGGGTACAATGGTAATGTGACTGGGCGCGGGCCCAGCCGTCAGTGTCTCCGACCTCCGACTTCTCCGCCGTCTGCTGGGGCTCGCCGACTGGTGGGCCCCGCCGACTGGTCTGGTATGGAGCCGACAGGCCGCGTCCGCCGCGGGCGGGTCTTGCCGGCTGCTGATTACTGTAGCCGTGCTCCTGATGATGCAAGCTTGGTCATGGGGTCGTGGCAACAGCCCCGCCACCTGGCGGGCGATCACTGTGGCCACTCCCCATCTCTTGTTGATTAATGGCGTGTGGGCCCGGGGGAGGGCTCGGCTGACTCCCCCGGGCTGACTCCCGTTGGGTCCGACTGGCGGTGCTCCCGCCGTCTCCCGAGGTCTCGCTGGCTGGTGGGCCCTACTGCCTCCAGGCCGTACATACAAGCCGTCGTGAACGCAACACCAGGTACAGTGGTGCTGATGTCAGGGCCGGCTGGGCAATAGTGCCACGCCGCGGGGAGATCTTCCCAAGTACGGCGCGCTGTAGCCATGCCTGCCCTTGGTAAGGGGCGGGGAGTGGGCTTCATTGTAGCCACGCCCCTGCCCCATCCCCCTCGATGAGGTCACGGTTTGTTGGAGTCGCCGGCCGACTCCCCAAAGCCGGCTTCTTTGGAAGTCGTCCCTGGGACTTGGCCGTGAGCCGGCAGTCGGCCGCCTCGCCATAGACTCCCCAGGAGCCGGCTCTTCACCCTGTGGTCTTGAGGGGCGCAGCCTGCCCCGATGTCTTGAAAGGTCGTGGGGCTCGGGTTGGCCTACCCGTGGCCCATTACTCCGACAGGCATAGTAGTATCAAGCATAGAAGTAGTTCCATCATAAGTATCATGCATCGAAGAAGTGGCATCATCAATAACATGCGACATATCAGAACGAATAGCAGAAGCAGGTTTAGGTGTCGCAAGCTTACTCAAAACAGAAGGTGAATCAAGTGCGGAGCTAGATGGCAGTTCCTTACCTCCCCTCGTAGTTGAGGGATAAATCTTGGTTTTCGGATCTCTCAAGTTCTTCATAATGATAAGCAGATATAAATCCCAAGTGACTCAAAGAATAGAGCTATGCTCCCCGGCAACGGCGCCAGAAAATAGTCTTGATAACCCACAAGTATAGAGAATCGCAATAGTTTTAGAGGGTAGAGTATTCAACCTAAATTTATTGATTTGACACAATCGGAGCCAAAGAATATTCTCAAGTATTAGTAGCTGAGTTGTCAACTCAACCACACCTGGAAATTTAATATCTATAGCAAAGTATTTAGTAGCAAAGTAATATGATAGTAGTGGTAACGGTAGCAAAAGTAATGTTTTTGGTATTTTGTAGTGATGATAGCAATAGCAACGGAAAAGTAAATAAGCGAGGAACAATATATGGAAAGCTCATAGGTAATGGATCGGTGATGCAGAATTATGCCGTATGCGGTTCATCATGTAACAGTCATAACCTAGGGTGACACAGAACTAGCTCCAATTCATCAATGTAATGTAGGCATGTATTTCGAATGTAGTTATATGTGTTTATGGAAAAGAACTTGCATGACATCTTTTGTCCTACCCTCCCGTGGCACCGGGTCCTAGTGGAAACTAAGGGATATTAAGGCCTCCTTTTAATAGAGTACCGGACCAAAGCATTAACACATAGTGAATACATGAACTCCTCAAACTACGGTCATCACCAGTAAGTATCCCGATTATTGTCACTTCGGGGTTAACGGATCATAACACATAATAGGTGACTGTAGACTTGCAACATAGGATCAAGAACTCTCATATATTGATGAAAACATAATAGGTTCAGATCTGAAATCATGGCACTCGGGCCCTAGTGACAAGCATTAAGCATAGCAAAGTCATAGCAACATAAATCTCAGAACATAGTGGATACTAGGGATCAAACCCTAACAAAACTAACTCGATTACATGATAGATGTCATCCAACCCATCACCGTCCAGCAAGCCTATGATGGAATTACTCACGCACGGCGGTGAGCATCATGAAATTGGTGATGGGGGATGGTTGATGATGACGATGGTGACGGATTCCCCCGGAGCCCCGAACGGACTCCAGATCAGCCCTCCTGAGAGGTTTTAGGGCTTGGCGGAGGCTCCATATCGTAAAACGTGATGAATACTTCTCTCTGATTTTTTTCTCTCCGAAACCAAATATATAGAGTTGGAATTGAGGTCGGAGGAGCTCCAGGGGGCCCACGAGGTTGGGGGGCGCGCCCTAGGGGGGCAAGCGCGCCCCCACCCTCGTGGACAGGTGGTGGGCCCCCTGGCCTTCATCTTTTGCAGGGATTTTTTATTATTTCCGAATAGATGTTCCGTGAAGTTTCAGGTCATTCCGAGAACTTTTGTTTCTGCACATAAATAACACCATAACAATTCTGCTGAAAACAGCGTCAGTCTGGGTTAGTTCCATTCAAATCATGCAAGTTAGAGTCCAAAACAAGGGCAAAAGTGTTTGGAAAAGTAGATATGACGGAGACGTATCAGTGATCCAATCGATCAAGTACCGAACGTACGGCACCTCCGAGTTCAGGACACGTTCAGCTCAATGACGTTCCTCAAACTCTTGATCCAACAAAGTGTCGAGGGAGAGTTTCGTCAGCACGATGGCGTGGTGATGGTGATGGTGATGTGATTAGCGCAGTGCTTCGCCTAAGCACTACGTGAATATGACCGAAGGAGTAAACCGTGGAGGGAGACACCGCACACGGCTTGGAATAATTGGTGTGTCACCAAGGGGTGCCCTACCCACGTATATAAAGGAGGGAGAGGGAGGAGGCTGGCCCTAGGGGGCGCGCCAAGTGGGGGGAGTCCTACTAGGACTCCTAGTCCTAGTAGGATTCGCCCACCCCCCCTCTTATTCCTTCTCATGGAGGGGGAAAAGGGGGAAGGAGAGAGAGGAGGAGAAGGAAAGGGGGGCATGACCACCCCTTGTGGGCTGCCTCCTCTCTCCCCTATGGCCCATAGTGCCCCATTACTTTCCACGGGGGGTTCTGGTAACCTCCCGGTACTACGAAAAATACCCGAAACGATCCGGAACCGTTTCGGTGTCTGTCGTGGATTTGTCACGATAGATGCCCTTAGTGTCAGAACTTAGTCGTGAGGCCAACGCATCTATGTGGTTGCTTGAGAGGGGTTGAGTGGGACGAGAGACACGAGGTATTACCCAGGTTCGGCCCCTCACGGTGGAGGTAAAAGCCTACATCCTGCTTCATTGATATTGAAGATGATGATCACAATTACAAGGGTGCTCAATCTCGAGACCTATTGACTTGTCTGTCTAAACCTAACTTGTGAAAACTTGTCCCTCTTGGGGTGCTCTGTCCTCCTTATATAAGTTGGGGGGGGGGGTTACATGTGGAGTCCTAGTAGGATTAGGATTACTCTATTACAAGTGGAGTCCTAGTCTTCCTTCCTTTGTAAGGGAATATTCCTTATGCTTTCATCTTAATCCGGCCCACCATAATATTAAGCCGACCTTTCCATGAGCCACCTTCTGGGTCTCCGTGTCTTGTCGCTCCTCTAACCCGCCCGCTGGGTCACCAATGAGTCACCATGCATGGCTGGGTCATCAGTGAGTGGAGAGATCTAGGCGGGTCACTTAGTGAGTCGCCAAGTCAGGGCGGGTCACTAGTGAGTCGCCAAGTCCGACCGGGTCATATATCCAGCCGGGTCATACCGTGGGTGAGGGAGTCCTGGATTAGGGGGTCTCCGGACAGCCGGACTATATCCTTTGGCCGGACTGTTGGACTATGAAGATACAAGATTGAAGACTTCGTCCCGTGTCCAGATGGGACTATTCTTGGCGTGGAAGGCAAGCTTGGCAATACGGATATGTAGATCTCCTCCCTTGTAACGGACTCTGTGTAACCCTAGCCCCCTACGGTGTCTATATAAACTGGAGGGTTTAGTCCGTAGGACAACAAGAATAATCACACCATAGGCTAGCTTCTAGGGTTTAGCCTCTACGATCTCGTGGTAGATCAACTCTTGTAATACTCATATCATCAATATCAATCAAGACGGACGTAGGGTATTACCTCCATCAAGAGGGCCTGAACCTGGGTAAACATCGTGTCCCTTGCCTCCTGTTACCATCCGCCTTAGATGCACAGTTCGGGACCCCCTACTCGAGATCCGCCGGTTTTGACACCGACATTGGTGCTTTCATTGATAGTTCCACTATGTCGTTGATAACCCACAAGTATAGGGGATCGCAACAGTTTTCGAGGGTAAAGTATTCAACCCAAATTTATTGATTCGACACAAGGGGAGCCAAAGAATATTCTCAAGTATTAGCAGCTGAGTTGTCAATTGAACCACACCTGGAAACTTAGTATCTGCAGCAAAGTATTTAGTAGCAAAGTAATATGATAGTAGTGGTAACGGTAGCAAAAGGTAACAGTAGTAAAAGTAATGGTTTTGGTATTTTCTAGTGATGATGGCAATAGCAACGGAAAAGTAAATAAGCGAAGAAGAATATATGGAAAGCTCGTAGGCAATGGATCAGTGATGGATAATTTATGCCGGATGCGGTTCATCATGTAACAGTCATAACCTAGGGTGACACAGAACTAGCTCCAGTTCATCAATGTAATGTAGGCATGTATTCCGAATATAGTCATACGTGCTTATGGAAAAGAACTTGCATGCCATCTTTTGTCCTACCCTCCCGTGGCAGCGGGGTCCTTACGGAAACTAAGGGATATTAAGGCCTCCTTTTAATAGAGTACCGGAACAAAGCATTAACACATAGTGAATACATGAACTCCTCAAACTACGGTCATCACCGGTAAGTATCCCGATTATTGTCACTTCTGGGTTAACGGATCATAACACATAATAGGTGACCATAGACTTGCAAGGTAGGATCAATAACTCACATATATTGATGAAAACATAATAGGTTCCGATCTGAAATCATGGCACTCGGGCCCTAGTGACAAGCATTAAGCATAGAAAAGTCATAGCAACATCAATCTCAGAACATAGTGGATACTAGGGATCAAACCCTGACAAAACTAACTCGACTACATGATAAATGCCATCCAACCCATCACCGTCCAGCAAGCCTACGATGGAATTACTCACGCCCGGCAGTGAGCATCATGAAATTGGTGATGGAGGATGGTTGATGATGACGATGGCGACGGATTCCCCTCTCCGGAGCCCCGAACGAACTCCAGATCAGCCCTCCCGAGAGGTTTTGGGGCTTGGCGGCGGCTCCATTTCGTAAAACGCGATGAATCCTTCTCTCTGATTTTTTTCTCCCCAAAACACAATATATAGAGTTGGATTTGGAGTCGGAGGAGCTCTAGGGGGCCCACGAGGTGGGGGGGGGGGGGGGGGCGCCCCCACCCTCGTGGACAGGTGGTGGGCCCCCTGGCCTTCATCTTTTGCAGGTATTTTTTTATATTTTCCAAAAAGTTGCTCCGTGAAATTTCAGGTCATTCCGACAATGTTTGTTTCTGCACATAAATAACACCATGGTAATTCTGCTGAAAACAACGTCAGTCCGGGTTAGTTCCATTCAAATCATGCAAGTTAGAGTCCAAAACAAGGGCAAACGTGTTTGGAAAAGTAGATACGACGGAGACGTATCAACTCCCCAAGCTTAAACTTTTGCTTGTCCTCAAGCAATTCAGTTGATAAACTGAAAGTGATAAAGAAAAACTTTTTTACAAACTCTGTTTGCTCTTGTTGTTGTAAATATGTAAAGCCAACATTCAAGTTTTCAGCAAAGATTATAACTAACCACATTCGCAATAATGCTTAGGTCTCAAGTTTACTCATATCAATAGCATAATCAACTAGCGAGCAATAATAATAAATCTCAGATGACAACACTTCCTCAAAACAATCATAATATGATATAGCAAGATGGTATCTCGCTAGCCCTTTCTGAGACCGCAAAACATAAATGTAGAGCACTTTTAAAGACCAAGGACTGACTAGACATTGTAATTCATGGTAAAAGAGATCCAGTCAAGTCATACTCAATGTAAACTAACATTAATGAATGCAAATGACAGCGGTGCTCTCCAACTGGTGCTTTTTAATAAGAGGATGATGACTCAGCATAAAAGTAAATAGATAGGCCCTTCGCAGAAGGAAGCAGGGATTTGTAGAGGTGCCAGAGCTCGGTTTTGAAATAGAGGTGAATAATATTTTGAGCGGTATACTTTCATTGTCAACATAAAAACCAAGAGATGGTGATATCTTCCATGCTACACACATTATAGGCGGTTCCCAAACAGAATGGTAAAGTTTATACTCCCCCTTCCACCAACAAGCATCAATCCATGGCTTTCTCAAAACAATGAGTGCCTCTAACTAACAAGAGTCCTAGGGGGAGTATTGTTCGCAATTATTTTGATTTAGTTTGCATAAAGCATGGGACTGGGCATCCCGGTGACCAGCCATTTATCTCGTGAGTGAGGAGCGGAGTCCACTCCTCTTGAGAATAACCCGCCTAACATGGAAGATACAGACAACCCTATTTGATACATGAGCTATTCGAGCATACAAAACAGGATGTTTATTTGAAGGTTTAGAGTTCGGCACATACAAATTTATGTGGAACGGCAGGTAGATACCGTATGTAGGTAGGTATAGTGGAATCATGTGGAATAACTTTGGGGTTTAGGGGATTGGATGCACAAGCAGTATTCCCGATTAGTACAGGTGAAGGCTAGCAGAAGACTGGGAAACGACCAGCTAGAGAGCGACAACAATCATGAACATGCATTAAAATTAATCAACACCGAATGCAAGCATGAGTAGATATAATCCACCATGAACATAAATATCGTGAAGGCTATGTTGATTTTGTTTCAACTACATGCGTGAACATGCGCCAAGTCAAGTCACTTAAATCATTCAGAGGAGGATACCACCCTATCATACCACATCACAACCATTTTAATATCATGTTGGCACGCAAGGTAAACCATTATAACTCATAGCTAATCAAGCAGTGCACAAGAAACTATGATCTCTAGTTATCATTGCAAACATGTTAATTCATAATAGGCTGAATCAGGAACGATGAACTAATCATATTTAAAAAAACAAAAGAGGTCGAGTTCGTACCAGCTTTTCTCATCTCAGTCAGTCCATCATATATCGTCATAATTGCCTTTCACTTGCACGACTAAACGATGTGAATAATAATAATAGTGCACGTGCATTGGACTAAGCTGGAATCTGCAAGCATTCAATAAACAGGAGAAGACAAGGCAATATGGGCTCTTTTGTCAGATCAACAATTATGCATACAAAAGCCGCTTCAACAATTTAATTATGGTCTTCTCCTATTAACCCCCAAACAAAAGAAAAGAAATAAAACTATTTACACGGGAGAGCTCCCAACAAGTAAAAGAAGAACATGAAAACTTTTTGGGTTTTCTTTTTTAATTACTACTACAAGCATGGAAAGTAAACTAATTAAAAGCTACCACTAATTTTTTGGGTTTTTCTTAAGGTTTATCAAACACACAAGAAGAAAGCATAAAAAGGAAATTAAACTAGCATGGATGATACAATCAAAAAGTATGAGCTCCGACATCTAGCAATGAGTGTGTGAACATAAATGTAATGTCGGTGAGAAATACGTACTCCCCCAAGCTTAGGCTTTTGGCCTAAGTTGGTCTATGGCCACGCCTGGCCTAGCAGATATCCATAATAATAGTTGGGGTCGTACTGCGATGAAGAAGAAGACTCCGATTGCCGCTGGCTGGCAATCATCTCCGGATCCCACTGGTAATTAGACTGTCGTGAAGGATCAACTTGTGGTTTCGGCTCTGGCTCCATGGCTGGTGCAGGGTTCCGGTAGGCGTGAATAGCCTCTAACGGAACAAGGTACTGGCCTACAGATAAATCAAACAAAGAAGGAGAAGGCAGGGTAATAGTCTCAGGATGATGTTTATCAAAGAACAATTTGTATTTAAGCTCTCCTTCCCTCTTCTTAACAATAAAATCATGTGCCACCATAATTTTATAATCTAAATAAACATGAGGCAGCACCTTTTCTTCCTTCTCATAATGCCTAATAGGTATGTTAAAATGTGCAGCTAGGCGTGAAGCATAGATGCCTCCAAAGATGGGGCCCTTGATACGGTTCAAACTTAACCGTTTAGCAATAATGCCGCCCATACTAACAGAGTTATCACCGTAGAAACCGTGCAGCAAAATAATAATATCAGGGACACTAAGGTTTCCACAGTTTCCTCGACCAATTAAACAACGACTAGCAAATAATGCAAAATAGCGTAAAACAGGAAAATATATGCTAGTGATTCGTGCATCTGAAACCTTCCTTGTTTCCCCTACAGTGATAGTATTAATAAACCCATCCACATCCTCGCGATGTGGTTCCTCTGTCTTGCCCTCGAAAGGGACTAAACAAACCCGACAAAAATCATAAAGTGACATCTCCTTATGCTCATCATATAAATGAAACTCCACCGTAGGTGGTGAGCTCCTAGAATGGAAATGAAAGTTTTGCACAAAAATATTTGTGAGTAAGAGATACTGATCGCGTTGGTCATGGAGGAAAGCGGTGAGGCCTGCATTCTTAGCCAATTCATGAAAATCTTCATAAATCCTGGCTGCTCTCAAGAAATCATCGGAAGGCCATTCCCACGACCGAACCTCCGCGGTGCGAGGCAGATTATACTTGGGCTTCAGTGCCTTTTCCTTCGATCTTCGGCTCGATGAGCCCCTCAAAAGTCTCTTCATCATTTTCTGAAAAAATCTGAAATTTTTAGTAACTTCGTAATAAAAGTTAACCAAACTCAATAATATTGATAGCAACTACTCCTACAAGTGCCTAGGGCCTATATCATGCATCAAAACTACTTTTGACCATATAAATTTGACATGCAAGCTCAAGAACAGGGTCACCTAAGAAGCAAAAATTTGCAATGAATAAAGCACTAGAGAAAAAACTAATTGGACCAATGGAGGAGTCACATACCAAGGAACAATCTCCCCAAGCAGTTTTGTGAGAGGTGCTTTGAGCAAGGAGATCGAAAATGGCAGCAAGATGAGCTTGGACTCAGGTTTGAGCTGGTTATTCATGTTTGTGGGAGGAAGAAGAAGTGTGTGGGTGCATGAATAAGTGGAGGAGGGCCACCATGGGCCCACGAGGCAGGGGGCACGCTTAGGGGGGTAGGGCGCGCCCTCCACCCTCGTGGGCAGGTGATTGGCCCCCTTGCTATGTTCTCAGTGCCAAATATTCTCAAATATTTCAGAAAAAATCATATTTAAATTTCAGGGCATTTGGAGAACTTTTATTTTTGGGGTATTTTCATATTGCACGGATAATCAGATAACAGACAGAAAAAATACTATTTTTTATTTTATTTAATATAAATAACAGAAAGTAAAAGGAGGGTACAGAGAGTTGTGCCTTCTAGTTTCATCCATCTCATGATCATCAAAAGGAATCCACTAACAAGGTTGATCAAGTCTTGTTAACGAACTCATTCTGAATAACATGGAACCAGAGAAATTTCGAATAACACTATGTTACCTCAACAGGGATATGCACATCCCAATAATAATAATATCATATTTCTTCTTGAAAGTAGGAAGAGGAAGTTCAAAACCTCCAAATATAATCGATGGAATTTTTCCAATAGAGTTGATACTATGAACTTGAGGTTGTTTCCTCGGAAAGTGTACCGTGTGCTCATTATCATTAACATGAAAAGTGACATTGCCTTTAGTGCAATCAATAACAGCCCATGCATTATTCAAAAATGGTCTTCCAGAATAATAGACATACTATCATCCTTGGGAATATCAAGAATAAAAAAGTCCGTTAAAATAGTAACGTTTGCAACTACAACGGGCACATCCTCACAAATACCGATAGGTATAACAGTTGATTTATCAGCCATTTGCAAAGATATTTCAGTAGGTGTCAACTTATTCAAATCAAGTCTACGATATAAAGAGAGAGGCATAACACTAACACCGACTCCAAGATCACATAAAGCAGTTTTAACATAGTTTCTTTTAATGGAGCATGGTATAGTGGGTACTCCTGGATCTCCAAGTTTCTTTGGTATTCCACCCTTAAAAGTATAATTAGCAAGCATGGTTGAAATTTTAGCTTCCGGTATCTTTCTTTTATTTGTAACAATATCTTTTAAATACTTAGCATAAGGTCATTTTGAGCATATGAGTTAATCGCATACGCAAAAAGATAGGTCTAATCATTTCAGCAAAGCGCTCAAAATCTTCATCTTCCTTTTTCTTGGACGGTTTGGGAGGGAAAGGCATAGGGTTCTGAACCCATGGTTCTCTTTCTTTACCGTGTTTCCTAGCAACAAAGTCTTTCTTATCATAATGTTGATTCTTTGATTGTGGGTTATCAAGATCAACATCGGGTTCAATTTCTATATCATTGTCATTACTAGGTTGAGCATCCTCATGAACATTATCATTAACTTTATCACTAGTTTCAGGTTCATTACCAGATTGTGTTTCAGCATCAGAGATAGAAATATCGTTTGGGTTCTCAGGTGTTTCAATAATATGTTCACTAGAAGTATGCGAAGTCCTATCATTTTTCTTTTTCTTCCTTTTAGAAGGACTAGGTGCATCTATATTATTTCTCTGAGAATCTTGCTCAATTCTTTTAGGATGGCCTTCAGGATACAAAGGTTCCTGAGTCACTTTACCACCTCTAGTCATAACTCTAACAGCATTATCATTATCTTTACTATTCAATTCATTGAGCAAATCATTTTGAGCTTTAAGTACTTGTTCTACTTGAGTGGTAACCATAGAAGCATGTTTACTAATAAGTTTAAGTTCACCTTTGACATTAGCTATATAATCACCCAAGTGTTCAAGCATATTTGAATTGTATTTCAATTGTCTACCAAAATAAGCATTAAAATCTTCTTGCTTAGCCATAAATTTATCAAACTCATCTAAGCATGGGCTAGCAATCTTAGTAAATGGGATTTTTGCTTTATCATATCTATAGAGATAATTTACCTTTACTACCTGTGTCGGGTTATCAAGACCATGAGTTCCTTCAATAGGTAAGGGATTAAGATCATATGTTTCTTCAACAGGCGGTAAATTGAGACCATGTATTTCTTCAATAGGAGGTAAATTCTTAACATCTTCAGCTTTAATACCTTTTTCTTTCATAGATTTCTTTGCCTCTTGCATATCTTCAGGACTGAGAAATAGAATACCCATCTTCTTTGGAGTTGGTTTAGGAATAGGCTCAGGAATTGGCTCCGGAGGTGTCCAATTATTTTCATTTGTCAATATTATTCAATAGAATTTCAGCTTCATCCAGTGTTCTTTCCCTGAAAACAGAACCAACACAACTATCCAGGTAATCTCTGAAAGCATCGGTTAGTCCATTATAAAAGATATCAAGTATTTCATTTTTCTTAAGAGGATGATCAGGCAAAGCATTAAGTAATTGGAGAAGCCTCCCCCAAGCTTGTGGGAGACTCTCGTCTTCAATTTGCACAAAATTATATATACCCCTTAAAGCAACTTGTTTCTTATGAGCAAGGAAATATTTAGCAGAGAAGTAATAAATCATATCCTGGGGACTACGCACACAACCAGGATCAAGAGAATTAAACCATATCTTAGCATCACCCTTTAATCAGAACGAAAATATTTGAAGGATATAAAAGTAACGAGTTCTCTCATCAGTAGTGAACATGGTGGCTATATCATTTAATTTAGTAAGATGTGCCACAACAGTTTCAGATTCATAGCCATGAAAAGGATAAGATTCAACCAAAGTAATTATATCAGGATCAACAGAGAATTCATAATCCTTATTAGTAACACAGATACGTGAAGTAGCAAAAGCAGGGTCAGGTTTCATCCTAGCATTTAGAGATTGCTTATTCCATTTAGCTAATAACCTCTTAAGTTTGTATCTATCTTTGCAAGCTAAAATAGCTAAAGAAGCTTCTTTATCAGAAACATAACCCTCAGGAATAACAGGCAAGTCTTCATCATCAATTTCATCAGTATTATTAGATTCAATATTTTCAATCTCTCTAGCCCTAGCAAGTTGTTCATCAAGAAATTCACCAAGTGGCATAGTAGTATCAAGTATAGAAGTAGTTTCATCATAAGTATCATGTATAGCAGAAGTGGCATCATCAATAACATGCGACATATCAGAACGAATAGCAGAAGCAGGTTTAGGTGTCGCAAGCTTACTCAAAACAGAAGGTGAATCAAGTGCAGAGCTAGATGGCAGTTCCTTACCTCCCCTCGTAGTTGAGGGATAAATCTTGGTCCTTGGATCTTTCAAGTTCTTCATAATGATAAGAAGATATAAATCCCAAGTGACTCAAAGAATAGAGCTATGCTCCCCGGCAACGGCGCCAGAAAATAGTCTTGATAACCCACAAGTATAGGGGGTCGCAACAGTTTTCGAGGGTAAAGTATTCAACCCAAATTTATTGTTTCGACACAAGGGGAGCCAAAGAATATTCTCAAGTATTAGCAGCTGAGTTGTCAACTCAACCACACCTGGAAACTTAGTATCTGCAGCAAAGTATTTAGTAGCAAAGTAATATGATAGTAGTGGTAACGGTAGCAAAAGGTAACAGTAGTAAAAGTAATGTTTTTGGTATTTTGTAGTGATGATGGCAATAGCAACGAAAAAGTAAATAATCGAAGAACAATATATGGAAAGCTCGTAGGCAATGGATCAGTGATGGAGAATTATGCCGGATGCGGTTCATCATGTAACAGTCATAACCTAGGGTGACACAGAACTAGCTCCAGTTCATCAATGTAATATAGGCATGTATTCCGAATATAGTGATGCGTGCTTATGGAAAAGAACTTGCATGTCATCTTTTGTCCTACCCTCCCGTGGCAGCGGGGTCTTTACGGAAACTAAGGGATATTAAGGCCTCCTTTTAATAGAGTACCGGAACAAAGCATTAACACATAGTGAATACATGGACTCCTCAAACTACGGTCATCACTGGTAAGTATCCCGATTATTGTCACTTCGGGGTTAACAGATCATAACACATAGTAGGTGACTATAGACTTGCAAGATAGGATCAAGAACTCTCATATATTGATGAAAACATAATAGGTTCAGATCTGAAATCATGGCACTCGGGCCCTAGTGACAAGCATTAAGCATAGCAAAGTCATAGCAACATCAATCTCAGAACATAGTGGATACCAGGGATCAAACCCTAACAAAACTAACTTGATTACATGATAAATCTCATCCAACCCATCACCGTCCAGCAAGCCTATGATGGAATTACTCACGCACGGCGGTGAGCATCATGAAATTGGTGATGGAGGATGGTTGATGATGACGATGGCGGCGGATTCCCCTTTCCGGAGCCTCGAACAGACTCCGCATCAGCCCTCCCGAGAGGTTTTAGGGCTTGGCGGCAGCTCCGTATCGTAAAACATGATGAATCCTTCTCTCTGATTTTTTTGCTCCCGAAACACAATATATAGAGTTGGAGTTGGAGTCGGAGGAGCTCCAGGGGGGCCACGAGGTAGGGGGCGCGCCCTAGGGGGGCAAGCGCACCCCCACCCTCGTGGACAGGTGGTGGGCCCCCTGGCCTTCATCTCTTGCAGGTATTTTTTATATTTTCGAAAAAGTTGCTCCGTGAAGTTTCAGGTCATTCCGAGAACGTTTGTTTCTGCACATAAATAACTCCATGGTAATTTTGCTGAAAACAACGTCAATCCGGGTTAGTTCCATTCAAATCATGCAAGTTAGAGTCCAAAACAAGGGCAAAAGTGTTTGGAAAAGTAGATACGACAAAGACGTATCAGTCGTCATCGTAAGGCTTGATGGCTCCTTCGATCATCGGTAACGATGTTGTTCAGGGTGAAGTTTTCCTCCCCGGACAAATCTTCGTATTCGGCGGCTTCGCACTGCGGGCCAACTCGCTTGGCCATCTGGAGCAGATTGAGAGCTACGCCCCTGGCCATCAGGCCAGGTTCTGAAACTTAAACTACATTGCCGACATCCACGGAGACTTGATCTTCGACAGATTCGAGCCCATGTCAGGTGCGCCGCACAATCACGACGAGCATGACATAACTCTACCGTCGGATAGTGTTCGGAAGATCGCATCTGCAACTACTCCGGCCCTTAATCCGGAGCAAAGCGCGCCATCCGAGGATGGGTGGATAGACCCCGCCCTGGAGGCCGCACTTTCAGTGGCAATAAAGCCGAATACTGACTTCACCCCCTGCGAGAGCCGGGTTGCCGAACCATTGGATTCGTCCCCGGCCATAGGCTCCAAGTTGCCTGTGTCCGTGCCTATCAAACCTGATTGGGCACCGATCATGGAGTTTATCTCTGTGGATATCTTTCAACACTCGCCTTTTGGCGATATGCTAAGATCATTAAGGTCTCTCTCCTTGTCAGGAGAACCTTGGCCGAACCATGTCCGGCTAGAATGGGATGTGGACGACGAAGAACTTCGCTCCCCACCCACCACCCAGTTAGTAGCCAATGTCGACGATTTAACCGACATGCTTGACTTCGACTCCGAAGACATTGACGGTATGGACGACGATGCAGGAGACGAACAGGAACCACCGCCCACAGGGCGCTGGACTGCCACTTCATCAGATGACATATACATGGTGGATACACCCAAAGAAAATGATGACGAGGAGTGGGAGGAGACAGCGGAAGATGACACCTCCAAGAAGCAAACAAAGTGTCGGCGTAGGCGCCGCTCCAAATCCCGCCTCGGCAAAAAAAGTGATAACAGCGCAAGAGAAAATAACACTCCAGTCGACTCCAGAGGAAACAACGACCACATTGCCCCGACGGCAGAGCACGGCGAGCATAGTACGGATCCAATGTCCGAACATGACGACGCCGCGGATAAACCTCATCAACCCCCCTCTGGGGAGGAAAACAGTCCAAACGAAGATGCACATATCATCCCGGAAGAGCACTTGGAACAAGAGAACCTCCGTAGCAGGCTTATTGCCACAGCGAGGAGTCTGAAGAAACAGAAGCAAAAGCTTAAGGCCACACAAAATACACTCAACAGCAGGTGAAACAAAGTGCTCGACAACGAAGACAAGTATGGTAGAAGTTACCACACAAGGAGCTATCCAAAGCGCAAGCTATTACCTGAATTCGACGATTAGGCCTTAGAGCCCACACAACCGAAAAATAAAACCACCTTGTGACCGGGATAGAGCGGCTAACAAGGCCGCACATAAGTCAACACACGATCTACATGAGGACTTGCGCCAAAAATCCAGTATGACAAGATCCATCTATGGATCTAGGAAGCGCGCTCCGGCACAATATCAAAACCGAATACTACAACCGTCCGAACGCCACGATGCATCCAAATACAGGGGTGCCGCACACGCCCTATGTTTCACCGATGAGGTGTGTTGGACCACGAATTCCCAGAAGGATTCAAACCAGTGAACATAGAGGAATACGACGGGGCCACATACCCTGGGGTCTGGATTGAGGACTTTATCCTCCATATCCATATGGCTCGCGGAGATGATCTCCACGCCATCAAGTACTTGCCCCTCAAGCTTAAAGGACCAGCTCGGCACTGGCTGAAAAGCCTCCCCGAAAACTCAATTGGATGTTGGGAGGAGCTCGAGGATGCTTTTCGGGCTAATTTTCAAGGGACCAATGTTCGACCTCCGGATGCAGGCGATTTAAGTCAAATAATTCAACAGCCCGGAGAGTCAGCCCGAAAGCTTTGGAACAGGTTTCTCACTAAGAAGAACCAAATTGTCGACTGTCTGGACGCCGAAGCCTTCACAGCTTTCAAGCACAGCATCCGAGACGAATGGTAGCCCTGACAAACCTCATGACCCGCTTTTGCGCGGACGAAGATAGCTGGTTAGCCTGTAGTAGAACCAGCGACCCAAGCACATCCAAAGTCAGGGATGGCAATGGAAAACCACGATGCAGTAAAAGCAAGCGTCGAAATAAAGAAGACAGCCCAGATAATACGGCAGTAAACGCCGGATTCAGGGGCTCTCGACCAGGTCAGTGGAAAAAGCCTTTCAAAGGCAGCAAAGATGGACCGTCTAGCCTAAACAAGATTCTAGACAAGCTATGTCAGATTCATGGCACCCTCGACAAACCTGCAAATCACTGATACGTCTTCGTCATATCTATAATTTTTGATTGTTCCATGCCAATATTATTCAACTTTCATATACTTTTTGGCAACTTTTTATATTATTTTTGGGACTAACATATTGATCCAATGCCCAGTGCCAGTTCTTGTCTGTTGCATGTTTTTGGTTTCGCAGAATATCCATATCAAACAGAGTCCAAATGGGATAAAAACGGATGGAGCTTATTTTTGGAAAATATGGAAAATTCGGAAGGAAAATCAACGCGAACCAGTGCACGAGGTGGTCACGAGGCAGGGGGGCGCGCCCCCCCCCTTAGGGCGTGCCCCTACCCTCGTGAGCCCACTATAAGGCGGTTGACACTCATATTTTGCCGCAAGAAAGCTAATATTCGGGAAAAAATCACGGCGAAGGTTTCAGGCCAATCGGAGTTACGGATCTCCATATATATACGAAATAGTGAAACAGAGCGAGAAGAGAACGCAGAAACAGAGAGAAACAGAGAGACAGATCCAATCTCGGAGGGGCTCTCGCCCCTCCCACGCCATGGGAGCCAAGGACCAGAGGGGAAACCCTTCTCCCATCTAGGGAGGTGGTCAAGGAAGAAGAAGAAGAAGGGGGCCCCTCTCCCCTTGCTTCCGGTGGCGCCGGAGCGCTGCCGGGGCCATCATCATCACCGCCATGTTCACCAACAACTTCACCGCCATCATCACCAACTCTTCCCCCCTCTATGCAGCGGTGTAACCTCTCTCTTACCCACTGTAATCTCTACTTAAACATGGTGCTCAACGCTATATATTATTTCCCAATGATGTATGGCTAGCCTATGACGTTTGAGTAGATCTGTTTTGTCCTAATGGCTATTTGATGATCGTGATTAGTTTGAGTTGTATGTTTTATTATTGGTGCTGTCCTATGGTGCTCTCCGTGTCGCGCAAGCGTGAGGGATTCCCGCTGTAGGGTTTGCAATATGCTTATGATTTGCTTATGGTGGGTGGCGTGAGTGACAGAAGCACAGACCCGAGTAAGTAGGTTGTTTGCGTATGGAATAAAGCGGACTTGATGCTTTAATGCTATGGTTGGGTTTTACCTTAATGAATCTTTAGTAGTTGCGGATGCTTGCTAGAGTTCCAATCATAAGTGCATATGATCCAAGTAGAGAAAGTATGTTAGCTTATGCCTCTCCCTCAAATAAAATTGCAATAATGATTACTGGTCTAGTTATCGATTGCCTAGGGACAAGTAACTTTCTTGTTGACAAAAGCTCTTTACTAAAACTAATTTAGTTGTGTCTTTATCTAAACAGCCCCTAGCTTTTATTTACGTGCTCTTTACTTTCTTGCAAGCTTACCCAAAAACACCTACAAAGTACTTCTAGTTTCATACTTGTTCTAGGTAAAGCGAACTTCAAGTGTGCGTAGAGTTGTATTGGTGGTCGATAGAACTTGAGGGAATATTTGTTCTACCTTTAGCTCCTCGTTGGGTTCGACACTCTTACTTATCGAAAGAGGCTACAATTGATCCCCTATACTTGTGGGTTATCAGGACCTTTTTCTGGCGCCGTTGCCGGGGAGCAATGGCGTGGGGTGAATATTCTTGTGTGTGCTTGTTTGCTTTATCACTAAGTAATTTTTATTTGCTGTTCTTAGTTGTTTCCTATCTTTAGTTATGGGTAGGAAACACAAAATACCAAAAAAATTAGTTGTACCTACTGAACCAATGGTTGAAGAACCAATCAAAATCTATCACACTGCTGAAGCTTATTACTTGGATCATCTTCGATCCCTATGTGCTCGTGCTGAAACCCCAACTAGCTTAGTTGAGGGCAAATCTTTAGATGAGCATGCTTGTTATGTGCGACACCGTATATCTAAAAAAGGGAAACTTTTATAGGATCAAATTAATACTATGCAATGCTATGCTTGGAATTTATGCTATTATTATGATTTTACTTGTTGTTCTGAAAACCCTAAGAAACACCTTCCCTACCAATGTGAGTTTAGTGATAATGGAATCGTATCTTCATATGCTAAAGGTGCTTATAGTTACTATGATGTTCAACAAATTGAAGAATTTGTTGCTTTTAAGGGTGCTTTTGAAATTGCTTCTTTGATTGAAAAGTATGATGCTACTCTTTACAAATCTGAAATTTTTTCCATACTTGAATATTGTTATGAGAATTATGCTTCTAATGCCTATGTTAAACAATATATTGAGTAGTACTCCGCTGCCCAAGAAGAAACTAATATTTTGCAGGAGTCTATGGAAGAAGAAATTGATGAAACTGTGAGTTCATTGGATGAAAAAGATGATGAGGAGAGCGAAGAACAAAAGGAGGAAGAGCGGATTAGCTACCCGTGCCCACCTTCTAATGAGAGTAACTCTTCAACTCACACATTGTTTAAATTCCCCTCGTGCTTACCGAAGGATGATTACTATGATGACTGTTATGATCCCGTTGATTCTTTCGAAATATCCCTTTTTAATGATGCTTGCTATGCTTGTGGCCAAGATGCAAATATGAATTATGCTTATGGAGATGAACTTGCTATAGTTCCTTATGTTAAACATGAAATTGTTGCTATTTCACCGACGCATGAGTCCTATCATCTTTTTGAATTCTCCCAACTACACTATATCGGAGAAGTTTGCACTTATTAAGGATCATATTGATGGGTTGTCTTTTACCGTTGCACATGATGATTTTGATAGATATAATATTCATGTGCTTGCTGCTCCTACTTGCAATTATTATGAGAGAGGAACTATATCTCCACCTCTCTATGTTTCCAATACGATAAAATTGCAAGAAACTGTTTATACTATGCATTGCCCTTTACTAGGTGTGCATGAATTGTTCTTTTATGACATGCCGATGCATAGAAAGAGAGTTAGACTTCGCCATAGCTTGATATATGTTGCTTTAAGCTCACAACTAAATGCCAAATCATTGCTAATTAAAATTGGCTTTGATATACCTTGGGATCCGGGTGGATTCACTACTTGAGCACTATATGCCTAGCTTAACGGCTTTAAAGAAAGCGCTGCCAGGGAGACAACCCGGAAGTTTTAGAGAGTCATTTATTTCTGTTGAGTGCTTTCATATAGTTTAAAAACAACAAAAATAAAGAGGGGAACCCAAAGCTTTTTCAAAAAGAAAAGCGAAAGTGAGAGAGACAAGCATTGTTGAAGTGGGAGCTAGCCTTGAACTTTGTTCATGCTCACGACAACTTTGTGAATCTTGATTACAGAAACTTTTCAACAAAAATAATTATCCCCTTGTACAATTCCATTGTATTATAAAAATAATGTGCCAAGGTTTGCCTTTAGGATGGTTACAATGCTTGTTGGTTTGTGCGGTGCAGGACAGAAACTTTGGCTGTAGTGCGTGAATTCTAATTTTTTACTGGAACGTCAAATGGTTCTGATTCTTTTTTGCACTGTCTTTCTGTACAAATTGTTTATATTTCCTAATTTTTCAGAATTTTTCAAGTATCAGAAGTATGGTGAATGTTCAGATTGCTACAGACTGTTCTGTTTTAGACAGATTCTGTTTTTGATGCATAGTTTGCTTGTTTTGATGAAACTATCAATTTATATCACTGGATTAAGCCATGAAAAAGTTATATTACAGTAGAAACAATGAAAAAAAAAATATGAATTGGTTTGCAATAGTACTTAGAGTAGTGATTTGCTTTATTATACTAACGGATCTTACCGAGTTTTCTGTTGAAGTTTTGTGTGGATGAAGTGTTCAATGATTGAGAAGGTCTCGATGTGAGAAGAAGGAAGAGAGGCAAGAGCTCAAGCTTGGGGATTCCCGAGGCACCCCAAGTAAATATTCAAGGAGACTCAAGCGTCTAAGCTTGGGGATGCTGGGGAGGCATCCCCTCTTTCTTCAACAAATATCGGTATGTTTTCGGATTCGTTTCGTTCATGCGATATGTGCAAGTCTTGGAGCGTCTTTTGCATTTAGGTTTTTCTTTTTCTTTTTGTGCACCATGCTGGTATGGGATAGTCCTTGGTTGATTTATAGAATGCTCATTGCACTTCACTTATATCTTTTGAGTATGGCTTTATAGAATGCTTCATGTGCTTCACTTATATTATTTGAAGTTTGGATTGCCTGTTTCTCTTCACTTAGACAACTGCCATTTGTAGAATGCTCTTTTGCTTCACTTATATTTGTTAGAGCACGGGCATATCTTTTTTATAAAGAATTAAACTCTCGTGCTTCACTTATATCTATTTAGAGAGATGACAGGAACTGGTCATTCACATGGTTAGTCATAAAATCCTACATAAACTTGTAGATCGCTGGATATGATATGTTTGATTCCTTGCAATAGTTTTGCGATATAAAGATGGTGATATTAGAGTCATGCTAGTCGAGTAATTGTGAAATTGAGAAATACTTGTGTTGAGGTTTGCAAGTCCCTTAGCATGCACGTATGGTGAACCGTTATGTAACGAAGTCGGAGCATGAGGTGTTTATTAATTGTCTTCCTTATGAGTGGCGGTCGGGGACGAGCGGCGGTCTTTTCCTACCAATCTATCCCCCTACATGCGCGTAGTACTTTGTTTCGATGACTAATAGATTTTTGCAATAAGTATGTGAGTTCTTTATGACTAATGTTGAGTCCATGGATTATACGCACTCTCACCCTTCCATCATTGCTAGCCTCTTCGGTACCGTGCATTGCCCTTTATCACCTCGAGAGTTGGTGCAAACTCCGCCGATGCATCCAAACCCCGTGATATGATACGCTCTGTCACACATAAGCCTCATTATGTCTTCCTCAAAACAGCCACCATACCTACCTATCATGGCATTTCCATAGCCATTCCGAGATATATTGCCATGCAACTTCCATCATCATCATATAGATGACTTGAGCATTTATTGTCATATTGCTTTGCATGATCGTAAGATAGCTAGAATGATGTTTTCATGGCTTGTCCATTTTTTGATGTCATTGCTACGCTAGATCATTGCACATCTCGGTACACCGTCGGAGGCATTCATATAGAGTCATATCTTTGTCCTAGATATCGAGTGGTAATATTGAGTTGAAAGTAAATAAAAGTGTGATGATCATCATTATTAGGATATTGCCCCAGTGAGGAAGGGATGATGGAGACTATGATTCCCCCACAAGTCGGGATGAGACTCCGAACGAAAAAATAAAAAAATATAAAAAAGAGAAAGGCCAAAAAAAGAGAAGGCCCCAAAAAAACAAAAAAAATGAGAGAAAAAGAGAGAAGGGGCAATGTTACTATCCTTTTACCACACTTGTGCTTCAAAGTAGCACCATGTTCTTCATATAGAGAGTCTCTTGAGTTATCACTTCCATATACTAGTGGGAATTTTCATTATAGAACTTGGCTTGTATATTCCAACGATGGGCTTCCTCAAATGCCCTAGGTCTTCATGAGCAAGCAAGTTGGATGCACACCCACTTAGTTTCTGTTTGAGCTTTCATCTACTTATAGCTCTAGTGCATCCGTTGCATGGCAATCCCTACTCCTCACATTGATATCTATTAATGGGCATCTCCATAGCCCGTTGATACGCCTAGTTGATGTGAGACTTTCTCCTTTTTGTCTTCTCCACATAACCCCCAACATCATATTCTATTCCACCTATAGTGTTATGTCCATGACTCATGCTCATGTATTGCGTGAAAGTTGAAAAGGTTTGAGAAACGTCAAAGTATGAAACAATTGCTTGGCTTGTCATCGGGGTTGTGCATGATGTGAATGCTTTGTGTGGTGAAGATGGAGCATAGCCAGACTATATGATTTTGTAGGGATGAGCTTTCTTTGGCTATGTTATTTCAATAAGACATAATTGCTTGGTTGGTATGCTTGAAATATTATTGTCTTTATGTCAAAGGATAGATTATTGCTTTGAATCACTCGTGTCTTAATATTCATGCCATGATTAGACATATGATCAAGATTATGCTAGGTAGCATTCCACATCAAAAATTATCAAGATTATAATAGGACGAGCAGGAATTAAGCTTGGGGATGCTGATACGTCTCCGTCGTATCTATAATTTTTGATTGTTCCATGCCAATATTATTCAACTTTCATATACTTTTTGGCAACTTTTTATATTATTTTTGGGACTAACATATTGATCCAGTGCCCAGTGCCAGTTCCTGTCTGTTGCATGTTTTTGGTTTCGCAGAATATCCACATCAAACGGAGTCCAAACAGGATAAAAACGGATGGAACTTATTTTTGGAAAATATGGAAAATTCGGAAGGAAAATCAACGTGAACCAGTGCACGAGGTGGTCACGACGCAGGGGGCGCCCCCCTTAGGGCGCACCCCCTACCCTCGTGAGCCCACCGTAAGGCAGTTGACGCTCTTCTTTTGCCGCAAGAAAGCTAATATTCAGAAAAAATCACGGCGAAGGTTTCAGGCCAATCGGAGTTACGGATCTCCATATATATACGAAACGGTGAAACAGAGCCAGAAGAGAACGCAGAAATAGAGAGAAACAGAGAGACAGATCCAATCTCGGAGGGGCTCTCGCCCCTCCCACGCCATGGGAACCAAGGACCAGAGGGGAAACCATTCTCCCATCTCGGGAGGAGGTCAAGGAACAAGAAGAAGAAGGGGGCCCTCTCCCCCTTGCTTCCGGTGGCACCGGAGCGCTGCCGGGGCCATCATCATCACCGCCATCTTCACCAACAACTTCACCGCCATCATCACCAACTCTTCCCCCCTCTATGCAGCGGTGTAACCTCTCTCTTACCCGCTGTAATCTCTACTTAAACATGGTGCTGAATGCTATGTATTATTTCCCAATGATGTATGGCTATCCTATGATGTTTGAGTAGATCTGTTTTGTCCTAATGGCTATTTGATGATCGTGATTGGTTTGAGTTGTATGTTTTATTATTGGTGCTGTCCTATGGTGCTCTCCGTGTCGCGCAAGCATGAGGTATTCCCGCTGTAGGGTTTGCAATATGCTTATGATTTTCTTATGGTGAGTGGCGTGAGTGACAGAATCACAGACCCGAGTAAGTAGGTTGTTTGCGTATGGGATAAAGGGGACTTGATGCTTTAATGCTATGGTTGGGTTTTACCTTAATGAATCTTTAGTAGTTGCGGATGCTAGCTAGAGTTCCAATCATACGTGCATATGATCCAAGTAGAGAAAGTATGTTAGCTTATGCCTCTCCCTCAAATAAAATTGCAATAATGATTACAGGTCTAGTTATCGATTGCCTAGGGACAAATAACTTTCTTGTTGACAAAAGCTCTTTACTAAAACTAATTTAGTTGTGTCTTTATCTAAACAACCCCTAGCTTTTATTTACGTGCTCTTTACTTTCTTGCAAGCTTACCCAAAAACACCTACAAAGTACTTCTAGTTTCATACTTGTTCTAGGTAAAGCGAACGTCAAGTGTGCGTAGAGTTGTATCGCTGGTCGATAGAACTTGAGGGAATATTTGTTCTACCTTTAGCTCCTTGTTGGGTTCGACACTCTTACTTATCGAAAGAGGCTACAATTGATCCCCTATACTTGTGGGTTATCAATCACACCCACAGAGAATGCTGGGTCTTCAAGAAGGCCGGTAAGCTAAACACCGAACACAAGGGGGAGGAGACACCAAGCGAAGACGAGGACGAACCTGGCCAGCAAAGCACTGGAGGGCAGAAAAAATTCCCACCAAAGGTTAAAACAGTAAACATGATCCACGTGACGAAGAGGAGAAGCAAACATGCACTCCGAGACATACGCGCCGTAGAGCCCGTCACCCCCAAGTTCACCCCCTGGTTGGCCTGCCCGATCACTTTTGATCGTAGGGATCACTCGACAAGTATCCGGAATGAAGGATCGGTTGCCTTGGTGTTAGACCCAATAATAAACAGATATCATCTCACACAAGTCCTTATGGACGGCGGCAGTGGTCTAAATCTGATATATCAGGACACAGTCCGCAAAATGGGGATAGACCCGACAAAAATCAGCCGCAGTAATACTACCTTCAAGGGAGTAATACCAGGCCCAGAGGACCGCTGCACGGGCTCTCTATTATTAGAGGTTGTATTCGGTTCTTCCGACAACTTCTGAAGCGAAAAGTTAACTTTCTACATCGCTCCATTCTGAAGTGGCTATCAAGCACTACTCGGAAGAGTGGCTTTTGCCTATTTTAATGCAGTACCGCATTACGCTTCCCTCAAGCTTAAGATGGACGGTCCACGTGGCACCATCACAGTTAGTGGAAATATTGAGCGTTCTCTACGCGCGGAAGAACGTGCAGCGGCTTTAACAGCCGAGCACTAGACGGCCTCACCAACCAGAACAAATGACAGGTCGTCAAGACCGTGGACACGGTTAGACGAGTCCGGCGCATCACTACATAAACATGAGATTGGTTTAACCCTCATAGACGGTACCAGGGGCTTCCCGCGTGTAATCAGGACTAGTTCGGCTCAACTTGACTTATCTTGAATTTTAATGGTAATAACCAATTTTCCGGCACGGCAACTTTCACCTAAGTTCTTCTCTTTTACACATGACAATAGTGCTACACCCATCTAGGACACGGCACAACAGAGACACATGCGCAGACGTGCAGGAGGGACCCGCTCAAAGGTTTCTTTTCAGATTAAGACCCTGCGTAAACCTTTTTTACTGTCTCTTGTTGTTCACATCCTCCGGATACTCAATACAACCGAAAAGGATGTTGGCATTATTGGCATGTGGCCACGTCAGAACATTGCACGTACCTGGACACTCGGGATTTATTATTAAGGGCATTGCTCAGCCCGGCATATGTTATAAAGACCGAATACCTTAGGGAGTGTTCGCCGTCGCGAGTTTGGCCTTATATGCATCAGCTCCGAATCATGTCTTTGGTCAAATGTTGGGTTTTCCCGGCTCCTGTGTTTTGCTACCTTATGTTCCGCTCTATCGGCTAAGGCGGCACCGGGAGAACTACTGCGATTGTGCCCTGGTTCATCCGGATGAGCACCCCAGTAGAGAAAGCCGAAAACTGACTGTCATGATAAAGCGTGAGACTGGTCAACCACTCGATGACTTAGCGGAATCTTTGGGATTCCTCCGCATTAACGAAGGGCTGTTTCCCAGTCATGTATGTACGCACCCCGTATTCGGACGAGCGCGGAAGTACCAGGGGCTATATAGTAGTCCCACCGTCAAACTCCTATGGCTAAGTGAAAGTGTTAAAGCAATATAGTCCAATTGCCTCGTTCACTGCGCTACCACCTCCTTAATGGACCAAGACGTTGGATCAAGTGTCAATACGTGTTTTTTGCGAACACCCCCGCATTATATGCGTGGGGGCTGAAGCCGACGACTGCAAACTTTCAGGTTATATACATATATACATAAACGGCCGCACAGGAGGCATCATAATACTTTCAAGCAAAAGTATAAACACAGCCTTTATTCAATAAAACATTGTTTTTACAATGGGAATACATGTCACTAGAACATAATATTCCTCGAGCACTGAGCCTCTATCGAACGAGCGCCTTCAAGGACCTCTTCAAAATAATGCTCCGCAGCTACTCGGCCCACGGCCGAACCCTGTGTTGCAATAGTGGTGGCCTCCATCTCTGCCTAGTATGTCTTGACATGGGCAAGTGCCATCCGCGCACCCTCTATGCACGCCGACCTCTTCATAGCGTTGATGTGCGGCACAACACCAAGGAATTGTTGCACTAAACTAAAGTAACTATTCGGCCTTGGCCCTTCCGGCCACAAATGATCCACAACAGACCTCATGGCAAGTCCGGACAACCTATGGAGCTCGGCCCACTCAGCCATTCGCTCATTGAACAGCAACAGATGCACTGGAGCATGGAACTGTGACCAGAAAAGCTTTTCCACTTCACGATCTTTTTGATCCTTGAAGTACTCGGCTGCATCAGCAACACTAGCTGCCAAATCCACGTATGCGTCTGCCGAACTCCATAGTTGATCAAGAGGGGCGTACGTCGGATCTCCGAACTTAGTCCGCAACAAAAAGGGTTTCCCAGCCATGATATCCCCAGCTTGATGCAGCTCCTCCTTTTCCGCTCTGATTTTGGAACGGGCTTCCTTGGCTGCTACCATGGCCTTCTCCAGGTCCATCGCCCTCGCTCGACTTTCTTTTTCAAGAAGCTGGTAACGGTCGGCGGCATCTTTCAACTCTACGGCCATCTTGTCTATTCCTTCCTTGCTTCGGCAATGCGGCATGTTCGGCCCTCAGCTCTTCGACCGCCTTTAGAGTGGCCGCATTGCTATTCCTGGCTTGTTCCTTGGCTCGGGCAAGTTCCGCCCGAAGGGTCTCCACGATGGCAGCTCCATCTGCAGTCACACCATATTAAAGATACTGGCATTATGCTCCTCTTACCATGTGTCGATCACCGGAGAAATAACATACCCTGTGCCTCGTCGAGTCACTTGTTGACAAGCACGATGTTGGCATCTGCCGCATCAAGTTGCAGCTTCAGCTCGGCAAACTCACCAGTCCGGCTAGACACCGGACCTTCAGCCACCTGCACATGAAGGCGACCTGATTATTACCTGGGACTATAATCCTCTGTTTGCCGCCATTCTCGACGGCAACCAGAGTCTCAGGGGCTACTATCTGCATAGGGCACACCTAACGTGTGCGGTACTATGAAAAACATCCACTATTCCACGTACCTCAAAGCCTTTCAGCAGACTCATAAAAGGTTCATGCAACCCACTTTCAGCGGATGAAATCCTCTCAATCACCGTACCCATTAGCGTATGGTGCGCTTCTGAGATGGCCGCTTGCTCCAGAAGATCCTTCAGTGCGTCCGACCGCACACAGTACGGTTCCAGACTCTTTCTGTTGCTCTCTCTAGGAGCCAAGTACTGAGGACTTCGAGTGGCCAAGGGATTACTGATACGTCTCCAACGTATCTATAATTTTTGATTGCTCCATGCTATATTATCTACTGTTTTGGACATTATTGGGCTTTATTATCCACTTTTATATTATTTTTGGGACCAACCTACTAACCGGAGGCCCAGCCTAGAATTGCTATTTTTTGCCTGTTTTAGGGTTTCGAAGAAAAGGAATATCAAACGGAATCCAAACGGAATGAAACCTTCGGGAACGTGATTTTCTCAACGAACAAGACCCAGGAGACTTTGACCCTACATCAAGCCACGAAAGAGGAGGCCACGAGGTAGGGGGCGCGCCTACCCCCCCCCCCCCCAAGCGCGCCCTCCACCCTCATGGGCCCCCTGTTGCTCCACCTACGTACTCCTTCCTCCTATATATACCTACGTACCCCCAATGATCAGATACAGAGCCAAAACCCTAATTCCACCGCCGAAACTTTCTATATCCACGAGATCCCATCTTGGGGCCTGTTTCGGAGCTCTGCCGGAGGGGCATCGATCACGGAGGGCTTCTACATCAACACCATAGCCCCTCCGATGAAGTGTGATTAGTTCACCTCAGACCTACGGGTCCAAAGTTAGTAGCTAGATGGCTTCTTCTCTCTTTTTGGATCTCAATACAATGTTCTCTCCCTCTCTTGTGGAGATCTATTCAATGTAATCTTCCTTTTGCGGTGTGTTTGTTGAGACCGATGAATTGTGAGTTTATGATCAAGTCTATATATGAACAATATTTGAATCTTCTTTGAATTCTTTTATGTATGATTGGTTATCTTTGCAAGTCTCTTCGAATTATCAGTTTGGTTTGGCCTACTAGATTGATCTTTCTTGCAATGGGAGAAGTGCTTAGCTTTGGGTTCAATCTTGTGGTGTCCTTTCCCAGTGACAGTAGGGGCAGCAAGGCACGTATTGTATTGTTGCCATCGAGGATAACAAGATGGGGTTTTCATCATATTGCATGAGTTTATCCCTCTACATCATGTCATCTTGCTTAAGGCGTTACTCTGTTTTCATTAACTTAATACTCTAGATGCATGCTGGATAGCGGTCGATGAGTGGAGTAATAGTAGTAGATGCAGGCAGGAGTCAGTCTACTTGTCTCGAACGTGATGCCTATATACATGATCATACCTAGATATTCTCATAACTATGCTCAATTCTGTCAATTGCTCAACAGTAATTTGTTCACCCACCGTAGAATACTTGTGCTCTCGAGAGAAGCCACTAGTGAAACCTATGGCCCCCTGGTCTATCTTCATCATATTAATCTCCTACTACTTAGTTATTTCCTTTGCTTTTTTACTTTGCTTTTATTTTACTTTGCATCTTTATCACAAAAATACCAAAAATATTATCTTATCATATCTATCAGATCTCACTCTCGTAAGTGGCCATGTATGGATTGACAACCCCTTATCGCGTTGGTTGCGAGGATTTATTTGTTTTGTGCAGGTGCGAGGGACTCGCGCGTAGCCTCCTACTGGATTGATACCTTGGTTCTCAAAAACTGAGGGAAATACTTACGCTACGTTGCTGCATCATCCCTTCCTCTTCAGGGAAAACCAACGCAGTGCTCAAGAGATAGCAAGAAGGATTTCTGGCACCGTTGCTGGGGAGGTCTATGCAAAAGTCAATATACTAAGTACCCATCACATACCCTTATCTCCCGCATTACATTATTTGCCATTTGCCTCTCATTTTCCTCTCCCCACTTCACCCTTGCCGTTTTATTCGCCCTCTCTCTCTATCCTCCCTCTCTTTCTCTATTTGCCTCTTTTTGCTCGCTTGCTTGTTGTTTGCTTGTGTGTTAGTTTGCTTGTTTGTCACGATGGCTCAAGATAACACTAAATTGTGTGACTTCACCAATACCAACAACAATGATTTTATTAGCACTCCGATTGCTCCTCTTACCGATGCTGAATCTTGTGAAATTAATACTGCTTTGCTGAATCTTGTCATGAAAGATCCGTTTTCCGGCCTTCCTAGTGAAGATGCCGCTACCCATCTAAATAGCTTCTTTGATTTTCGTGATATGCAAAAGAAGAAAGATGTGGATAATGATATAGTTAAATTGAAGCTATTTCCTTTTTCGCTTAGAGATCGTGCTAAAGCTTGGCTTTCGTCTTTGCCTAAAAATAGTATTGATTCATGGAACAAGTGCAAAGATGCTTTTATATCTAAGTATTTTCCTCCCGCTAAGATCATCTCTCTTAGAAATGATATTTTGAATTTTAAGCAATTTGATCATGAACATGTTGCACAAGCTTGGGAGATAATGAAACTAATGATACGTAATTGCCCTACTCATGGTTTAAATTTGAGGATGATTATACAAAAAATTTATGCCGGATAGAATTTTGCTTCTAGATATCTTTTATATTCGGCCGCGGGAGGCACTTTTATGGAAATCACTTTAGGAGAAGCTACTAAACTCCTAGATAATATTATGGTTAATTATTCTCAATGGCATACTGAAAGATCTACTAATAAATAGGTGCATGCGATAGAAGAAATTAATGTTTTGAGTGGAAAGATGGATGAACTTATGAAATTATTTGCTAGTTAGAGTGTTTCTTATGATCCTAATGATATGCCCTTGTCTACTTTGATTGAGAATAATAATGAATCTATGGATGTGAATTTTGTTGGTAGCAACAATTTTGGTAACAACGCATATAGAGGAAATTTCAATCCTAGGCCTTATCCTAGTAATCCCTCTAATAATTATGGAAATTCCTACAACAATTCTTATGGAAATTATAATAAGATGCCCTCTGATTTTGAAACTAATATTAAAGAATTTATTACTTCGCAAAAGAATTTTAATGCTTTGATTGAAGAAAAATTGCTTAAGATTGATGAGTTGGCTAGGAATGTTGATAGAATTTCTCTTGATGTTGATTCTTTGAAACTTAGATCTATTCCACCTAAGCATGATATCAATGAGTCTCTCAAAGCCATGAGAATTTCCATTGATGAGTGCAAAGAAAGAACCGGTAGGATGCATGCTAAGAAAGATGCCTTTATAAGAGCGTGTTCTTCTAGTTCCTATGAAAATAAAGACGAAGATCTAAAAGTTATTGATGTGTCCCCTATTAAATCTTTGTTTTGCAATATGAAACTTGATAATGATGGGACTGAATATGATCCACCTTTACCTAGAAGGCGTTCCGAGAATTCAGAATTTGTTGATCTTGATGCTAAAATTGATAAAAGTGGGATTGAAGAAATTAAAACCCTAGATGTTGCTAAACCCACTATTATGGATTTCAAGGAATTTAACTATGAAAATTGCTCTTTGATTGATTGTATTTCCTTGTTGCAATCCGTGCTAAAGTCTCCTCACGCTTATAGTCAAAATAAAGCGTTTACTAAACATATCGTTGATGCCTTGATGCAATCTAATGAAGAAAAACTTGAATTGGAAGTTTCTATCCCTAGAAAACTTTATGATGAGTGGGAACCAACTATTAAAATTAAAATTAAAGATCATGAATGCTATGCTTTATGTGATTTGGGTGCTAGTGTTTCCATGATTCCAAAGACTCACTACTAGGGAAAACCTTATACATAGAATATTACCAGCAGCGCTCTTCAAAATATGACGCTACTGCTATTTAGCAAGAACGCGTGCCGGAAAAACGCGCTGCTGAAAGAAAAATAGCAGTAGGGCATCATCTCTAAACCGTGCTACTGCTCTACTTGCCATGACCTCGCCGTCCAGCTAGTTATAGCAGTAGCGCCTTACACCGTACCGCGCTACCTCTATTCTCCTTACCTGTAGCGCTTTTTCATACCCGCGCTACTACAAACCCTACCTTATCACCACGCGACCGACCCTCTCTCTCACTCACTCTCCCTCTCAGTTACTCTCGCCCGCGCCGATAACCATTGTCGTTCATCGCCGCCGCCGCCGTCGTCGTCCGTCCGCCACTGAGGTAGTCCCTCCTTCCGTCCCTCCTCCTCCCACCACGCCCTCCACCCTCCTCCTCCCACCGCGCCCTCCTCCCTCTGCCTGCGGCCGCCCCCTCCTCCCTCCTCCCACCGCCCCTCCCTCCTCCTCCTCCGGTCGGCCCCTCCCCCTCCTCCTCCGACCGCCCCTCCCCCTCCTCTCTCCTCCCTCCCTCCCTTGTCTATGTTTTTGCAAATCGTAGGTAACTAGTTTATTTAGCAAGTGATTAATATAACTAGCTTATTTATATTAAGTGCTTAATGGACCTAGTTTATTTAGTAAGTGCTTAATAGAACTAGTTTATTTAGTAAGGAGTTAATAAAACTAGTTTATTTAGTAAGTAGTTAATAAAACTAGTTTAATTAGTGTTAGGATTATATATAAGATATTTTCAAATATTTTTTTCTTTCATATTTTGAACCATTGAAATGCAATGACCATCGATAAGTGGCCTATGTTTTGCCGGAGTGTTTATTAATTTTCCTTCCGGCAAATTTCAGGCGCTCGATGTGTCCTTTTTAGCAAAGGTCATGCCGGATTTTTTGGGTTTTGCTGTCGAGTTATAATCTTTGAATTTTGAACACAGGAGATGTCCGATAACGATGGGATCCCGGAGTGCGGGTACTGCTATGATGACCGGGGTGTGTGTGCGACAGGTTTCCTCACCTGCAAAATGATAGGTTTTTCACCGTGAAGCTGGAAGAGACCTTCGATGTTCGTACGGTATGCAACGACAAGCATTTCATCTTAATTAATATCATCACTTGTGCTTCTTTTGTTCAACCTGTAATTTATGGATTTTTTTCAATTTGATTAGTACATCCCGTGCCATGCTAGACCATATGTATTGGAGAAGCTTGGTTTTGGTTTAGATGACTTTGAGAATGTGGAGACGAGGAGGGCTCACTTAAGAACTAAACATGGTTACGAGTTTCTGGTTAAGTTCTACAATGTGGTCGATCGCTCCCATTTCGGTTGCTCTAATTGGGAAGCTCTCTGCAAGGCACATGGATTTGAGGAGGGAATGCGAATAAGATTTGATATTCGTCCCGAAGATTATGATGATGATAATATCGACATCTGGGTGGATGTGGATATGCCTCCAGTTTTGCCTAGATGTGAGTTTGTCAAACTAATTTGTTAAGTTCAGTAATTTAAGTTGTTAATTTAAAGATATTTGGTGTTCATTCGTACTAAACTTATTTATTTACAATATTCAGCTTATTTCTTATCTTCAAGAAATACTCGGAAGGTAGTAGACAACACATACTACATCTATGACTCCAAGCTTAATTGTGAGGAGAAAGGTTATCTTGTCTCATTCATAGAAGATGTTGAGGCCTTCAAAACCAGTCACTCTATCAGCCAAAATTATACTAGATACGTGCCACTAGTCCATACATTGCTTGATGATAACTTCATTGCTAAAAACTTGGTAAGATTTTGTTAATCATGGTAACTTCATTGCATACATTATTCTTAAGTAAACCATTGCTAACTATATATGATACTATTTTGTTTTTGAATAGAGGCTCCCAAAGCAGGTTGCGCCTAACATGCTATTTACCGAAGGTGATATGCATATGGTTAGCTTACGACCAACTCCTTCGGAGGCTTACCATACTGCATACCTCGATTTCTTCAAACGATGGAAGGCTCAAAATCAAAGAATGGAGCAAAGTGATGAATGCGCACACGCAAATAATTGGAGACAAAATGAATGTGCGCAAGCCACAAGTTGGAGATAGTTTTATGTCCATTCTTCATTACGGTGAAGGACCGGTTTATCTGTTTTATGGTATTTTAGCTAGGAGAGAGGAGTAGGTCCTAAGTATTAAGAACAATTAGTTAGTGTTGATTATATATGACTACAATGTCTTAGACTTGATGGTGATGCTGAGTAGGAGTAGTGACTATGAGTACTATGATGATGATGATGAGGACGAGTTGTTATTATAACTAGTGACGAAGTTGTTATATGATGTCCCATCATGGATGAAAATGATGATTATGAGGAGTTATATGACAATGATATATTATGATGATAAGTTGTTAATGATATTACGATGATGATGAGAAGTTATTATGTCATTGGGTGAAAGAACCGCCGATTAGTTTCAAATGGATGGATCCAAAGTGACCATTGGTTACTTTGGATCCATGCACTTGAAACTAATCCAAGGTTCTTTCACCTAGTGATTTAATAACTCATTACGATGTAAAAACAATCTCTAAATTGCTACTGTATGAAAAATTGTATACAGGTATATGAATATGACCTAAAATTCAAAAGAAATGGAATAGGGAATAATAGTAGTAGCGGTTGTTTTCGAAAGCGCTACTAATAATTAGCAGTAGCGATTGACTTGGAAAGCGCTACTACTAAGTAGATATAGCAGTAGCGAGTGCCAGTAGGCGCTACTGCTAAGCATTAGCTGTAGCGCCTTATCAGTAGCGCTCTTACCCGCGCTACTAATAGGCCAAAAACCAGCGCTACTGCTAGGCTTTTCCCTAGTAGTGACTTTGTGTGATTTGTTAGGTTTCCGTGATTTTGATGATTGCTCTCTAAACTTGCACCTTGCGGATTCCACTATTAAGAAACCTATGGGAAGAATTAATGATGTTCTTATTGTTGCAAATAGGAATTATGTGCCCGTAGATTTTATTGTTCTTGACATAGATTGCAATCCTTCATGTCCTATTATTCTTGGTAGACCTTTCCTTACAACGATTAGTGCAATTATTGATATGAAGGAAGGAAATATTAGATTCCAATTTCCATTAAGGTAAGGTATGGAACACTTTCCTAGAAACAAAATTAAATTACTATACAAATCTATTATGAGATCCACTTATGGATTGCCTACCAAAGATGGCAATACCTAGATCTATCCTTGCTTGTTATGCCGAGTTAGGGGCGTTAAATGATAGCGCTTGTTGGGAGGCAACCCAATTTTATTTTTATTCCTTTCTTTTTTCTCCTGTTTAGTAATAAATAATTTATCTAGCCTCTATTTTGGTTGTGTTTTTTGTGTTTAATTAGTGTTAGTGCCAAGTAGAACCGTTGGGAAGACTTAGGGAAAGTCTTGTTACGCTTTCTGTAAAAAACAGAAACTTTAGTGCTCACGGGAACTGCTGCCATTTTTATTTGGAAAGTGCTATTTAGTTAATTCATTTTGCTGATGATTAATAGATACATTTCTCATGTACAGAAATTTATTTTAGAAATTTTAGGGTTCAAGATCTTGCGCTAGCTACAGATTACTACAGACTGTTCTGTTTTCGACAGATTCTGTTTTTCCTGTGTTGTTTGCTTATTTTGATGAATCTATGGCTAGTAAAATAGTTTATAAACCATATAGAAGTTGGAATACAGTAGGTTTAACACGAATATAAATAAAGAATGAGTTCATTACAGTACCTTGAAGTGGTCTTCTATTTTCTTTCGCTAACGGAGCTCACGAGATTTTCTACTTTGAGTTTTGTGTTGTGAAGTTTTCAAGTTTTGGGTAAAGATTTGATGGATTATGGAACAAGGAGTGACAAGAGCCTAAGATTGGGGATGCCCATGGCACCCCCAAGATAATCTAAGGACACCTAAAAGCCAAAGCTTGGGGATGCCCCGGAAGGCATCCCCTCTTTCGTCTACTTCTATCAGTAACTTTACTTGGAGCTATATTTTTATTCACCACATGATATGTGTTTTTCTTGGAGCGTCTTGTATGATTTGAGTCCTTACTTTTTAATTTACCACAATCATCCTTGTTGTACACACCTTTTGAGAGAGCCATACATGAATTGGAATTTGTTAGAATACTCTATGTGCTTCGCTTATATCTTTTGAGTTATATAGTTTTGCTCTAGTACTTCACTTATATCTTTTAGAGCACGGTGGTGGATTTGTTTTATAGAAACTATTGATCTCTCATGCTTCACTTAGATTATTTTGAGAGTCTTAAATAGCATGGTAATTTGCTTAAATAATCCTAATATGCTAGGTATTCAAGATTAGTAAAATTTTCTTATGAGTGTTTTGAATACTAAGAGAAGTTTGATGCTTGATGATTTGTTTTGAGATATGGAGGTAATAATATCAAAGTCATGCTAGTTGAGTAGTTGTGAAACTGAGAAATGCTTGTGTTTATGTTTGCAAGTCCCGTAGCATGCACGTATGGTAAACGTTATGTAAGAAATTTGAAACATGAGGTGTTATTTGATTGTCCTCCTTATGAGTGGCGGTCGGGAACGAGCGATGGTTTTTTCCTACCAATCTATCCCCCTAGGAGCATGCGCGTAGTGCCGAGGTTTTTGATGACTTGTAGATTTTTGCAATAAGTATGTGAGTTCTTTATGACTAATGTTGAGTCCATAGATTATACGCACTCTCACCCTTCCATCCTTGCTAGCCTCTTCGGTACCGTGCATTGCCCTTTCTCACATTGAGAGTTGGCGCAAACTTCGCCGGTGCATCCAAACCTCATGATATGATACGCTCTTTCGCACATAAACCTCCTTATATCTTCCTAAAAACAGCCACCATACCTACCTATTATGGCATTTCCATAGCCATTCCGAGATATATTGCCATGCAACTTTCCACCATTCAGTTTATCATGACACATTCATTATTGTCATATTGCTTAGCATGATCATGTAGTTGACATAGTATTTGTGGCAAAGCCACCGTTCATAATTCATTCATACATGTCACTTGTGGTCCATTGCATATCCCGGTACACCGCCAGAGGCATTCATATAGAGTCACATTTTGTTCTAGTATCGAGTTGTAATCATTGAGTTCTAAATAAATAGAAGTGTGATGCTCATCATTTTCTAGAGCATTGTCCCAAGTGAGGAATTATAAAAAAAGAGAGAAAGGCCATATAAAAAAGAGAAAGGCCAAATAAAAAAGAAAAAAAAGAAAAAAGAAAAAAAATGAAAAATTAGAGAAAAAGAGAGAAGGGACAATATTACTATCCTTTGCCACACTTGTGCTTCAAAGTAGCACCGTAATCTTCATGATAGAGAGTCTCTTGTTTTGTCACTTTCATATACTCGTGGGAATTTTCATTATAGAACTTGACTTGTATATTCCAACAATGGGCCTCCTCTAGTGCCCTAGGTCTTCGTGAGCAAGCAAGTTGGATGCACACCCACTTAGTTTCTTTTGTTGAGCTTTCATACATTTATAGCTCTAGTGCATCTGTTGCATGGCAATCCCTACTCCTTGCATTAACATCAACCGGTGGGCATATCCATAGCCCATTGATTAGCCTCGTTGATATGAGACTTTCTCCTTTTTGTCTTCTCCACATAACCCCCCTCATTATATTCTATTCCACCCATAGTGCTATGTCCATGGCTCGCGCTCATATATTGTGTGAAAGTTTATAGCTTTGAGATTACTAAAGTATGAAACAATTGCTTGGCTTGCCATCGGGGTTGTGCATGATGAGATCATCCTTGTGTGATGAAAATGGAGCATGACTAAACTATATGATTTTGTAGGGATGAACTTTCTTTGGCCATGTTATTTTGAGAAGACATAATTGCTTTGTTAGTATGCTTGAAGTATTATTATTTCTATGTCAATATGAACTTTTGTCTTGAATCTTTCAGATCTGAATATTCATACCACAATTAAGAAGAATTACATTAAAATTATGCCAAGTAGCACTCCGCATCAAAAATTCTGTTTTTATCATTTACCTACTCGAGGACGAGCAGGAATTAAGCTTGGGGATGCTTGATACGTCTCCAACGTATCTATAATTTTTGATTGCTCCATGCTATATCATCTACTGTTTTGGACATTATTGGGCTTTATTATCCACTTTTATATTATTTTGGGACTAACCTATTAACCGGAGGCCCAGCCCAGAATTGCTGTTTTTTTGCCTGTTTTAGGGTTTTGAAGAAAAGGAATATCAAATGGAGTCCAAACGGAATGAAACCTTCGGGAATGTGATTTTCTCAACGAACAAGACCCATGAGACTTGGACCCTACGCCAAGACACGAAAGAGGAGGCCATGAGGTAGGGGGCGCGCCTACCCCCCCAGGCGCGCCCTCCACCCTCGTGGGCCCCCTGTTGCTCCACCGACGTACTCCTTCCTCCTATATATACCTACGTACCCCCAAACGATCAGATACGGAGCCAAAACCCTAATTCCACTGCCGCAACTTTCTGTATCCACGAGATCCCATCTTGGGGCTTGTTCCGGAGCTCCGCCGGAGGGGGCATCGATCACGGAGGGCTTCTACATCAACACCATAGCCCCTTCGATGAAGTGTGAGTAGTTCACCTCAGACCTACGGGTCCATAGTTAGTAGCTAGATGGCTTCTTCTTCTTTTTGGATCTCAATACAATGTTCTCCCCATCTCTTGTGGACATCTATTTGATGTAATCTTCTTTTTGCGGTCTGTTTGTTGAGACCGATGAATTGTGGGTTTATGATCAAGTCTATCTATGAACAATATTTGAATCTTCACTACAAAAAAAGACACATCCGTGACATTTTGGGCCGAACAAATTTTTTCTGTCATACATATGACACTTCTATGACGATAATTGTGACAAAACCCGGTATCATCATAGATGTGGTGGGCTCCTACTTCTATGACAAAAAATCATGACAAAAAATGGGCTTTTCATCCTGGGCGGGCCAGAGACGCAGCTGCATGACATTCTTTAGGCCGTCCATGATGGAAAAAACCATGGTAGAAGCGAGGGGGAGGAAAATTTTGGGGAGTTCCCAGTTACGGTGGGAGGTCGGGGCCGAGCGATGCGCGTTTCTCTCGTACACGTACGCGCGTGTGTGCGAGGCGTTGGCTCTAACTGAACGCGAGCGAGGCGTTGGGCTCTAACTGAACCCGAGCGATTGCACTGCAGGCTACGCGTTACTGAACCCGAGCGATCGATCGATGACTATTAACTGAACCTGATCGAGCGATTCCTTCGGTACTGCTGCTAACTGAAGCCGATCGATTGGATGAACAGTGAGCGTTGCGGGAGGGGGGCTGGATGAACAGTCAGCGGTGGCGTTGCCTCTGGATGGATAGGACCCCGTGGTGTGGAGGGCTGGATGAACAGTAGACAGTGGAGGGGTGCCCGTGGAGGGATGGTTGAACAGGACCCCGTGGTGTGGAGGGCTGGATGAACAGTATACTGTGGAGGGGTGGTTGAACAGTAGCAGTTGGAGTAGCGCGCGGTGGAGGCTGGATGAAGAGGAGCCCGTGGAGGCTGGAGGAGGTCGACGGTGGAGATGAACAGTATCTCGTGGAGTCCCGTTTTGCGGTACGCTACACCCCTCCTGATGAACAGGACCCCCGTTTCGACTGTAGGAGGTCCATTTCCTCCGTTTTGTGGTACGCCACACACCTCTCGATCAACAGGACCCCCGTTTCGACCGTAGGAGGTCCGTTTCATCCATTTTGCGGTACGCCGCACCCCTCCCAATCAACAGGACCCCCATTTCGACCGTAGAGGTCCGTTTCCTCCGCTCTGCGATACGCCAGGCCTTGTTTCCATCGCCTGTTCCGTCCAAGCTGTCCCGATGAAGACGACCACACATTCCGTTCCGACCCAGCCGGTTGGCTCCCATGCATTCCGTTGCCTCCCGATGAACACGACGCATTCCGTTGCCTCCCCATGAACATGACGCATTCCGTTGCCTCCCCATGAATACGACGCATTCCGTTGCCTCCCCATGAACACGACGATGACGCTGTTTCTCCGTTCCGACCCAGCCATGTACACGAGCCCTGGCCGTACGTATGCGCGAGTAGGCGTTAGAGACCCCGCCCGTATGTACACATACGTGGCCATATTTTCTTTCTTGCACCCTGTCCGCTGTACGTATGTGTACATGCTACGTGCGTGCCTCTACTACGACATGTGCGCGCCTCTACGTCGACCAATATGTACATACACGTTCGCGACCAGAATGACAACGCTACGTACGCTTCGACCAGGTGGGTCACGACTGTCAGGCACTTCCTTGCGTGCGAAGATGTAGCTAGGGGGCGAATCATTCTTTTGCCCAGACGCACTTCCTTGCGTGTGAAGGTGTAGCTGGTGGGTCTCAGCAGACAGGGGGGATTTTTTTTTCACGAAATACGGTGGCCCGTCCGGTGGGTCCCCGCTGTCAGGTGGAGGAATAATTATTTTGCACGTAATAAGGAGGCAGTTCCTTGCTGCGGCCGTGGACCCAGCTGTCAGCCTCTCCACGTACAGTCCACGTCCGATGGAAGTCGTTCCTTGACCACGTTGACCATGCCGCGCCGAGAGTACTAGGGCGGTGGACGACTGCGAGGCCTAGGAAGGGGACGACGCGGAGCCGGGGAAGACGCGGTAGTGGATGCCCATGCGTAGAGGAGTACGAGGGTTCACTGGTTCGGCTGCGGCGTGAGGAGGGAGCAGGCAGTCCCGCCGGCACTTGTTTGAGTGGCAGGAGCAGGAAGAGCAGAGATTGAAGAAGCACGACGGCCATTGGATGGACATCGTACGGTAACTGGAGCTATAATCGTACATATTGACTAAGTTGACAAAGCCCTTCGTCCCCGTCAACTTAGTAGGCCCACAAGTCAGCCTCCCACCATGGTGGGTCCCAGCTAGCAGGGGGAGTATTCATTTTTCTGTGCATAATAAGGAGGCACTACCGGTGGGTCCAAGCTGACAGCGGGGGGAACGATTTTTCACGAAATACGGTGGTCCGTCTGGTGGGTCCCAATAGTCAGGGGCAAACATTTTTTTCGTGAAATACGGTGGCCCGTCCGGTGGGTCCTAGCAGTCAGGGGGGAAATGTTTTTTCCGCGAAATACTGGTGGCGCGTCCGGTGGGTCTCTGTCGGTGGGAACGACACCTATGGGATCACAAGAATCCCTACTACGGTTGCGGGGCGCGGGGTTGTGAGAAGAGCGGATCAAACAGATAGTACACGGTTCGTTTATCCAGGTTCGGGCCGCGAGGATGCGTAAAACCCTACTCCTGCTTTGGTGGATTGTATATCTGTGTTCTTGAGCTAGCTATGGGGCATGAGGAGCTCCAAAAAGCCGAATCCTCCTCCTGGTCGCCTCGGGCCTCCTTTTATAGGAAAGGGTAGCCAAAGTGGCACACAGGAGGTGGAAATGGTACAGTGATGCGAGGTTATCCCTCGCATTACATGACAAAGCGCATTTAATGCGTCTTGCCCAGGTGTCCTTGCTTTATCGGGGACGGGGGAGAGACCTGTCTCGTCCGTCGCCGCTCCCTCTCGTGTCAACACGCGCCCTGGCCAGCGGCGCCCGTGGTGCCATGTAGGCAGGCAGGCAGCTGAGGTGGCGGAGTGGTGGGTCTCCACGAAGATCCACATGCCGCCACGCAGGTGCCTGCCCAGCTGGTTGGGTCGGTAGCTGCATGCGAACGGCAGTGGAGGTTTGACTGGCGTGGGCCTGATGGTGGCCCTGCGGGTGTTCTTGGAAAGGGCCTTGCCGGGGCCCCGGCAAGGGTCTTGCCATGGCGCCTGCTGTCATCCCCGGCAAGGCTCTTGCCGGGGGCCTTCTGGTCCTCCTTGGCTGGGATCCCGCCAAGGATCATCATCTTCTAAAGGGTGTATCTGATCTTGAATGTCTTCACAAAGATCTGCATGCCACCACGGGGATGTCTCCCGAATCCTTGCCCCATGGGGGCAGTTGACTCAAGGGTGACTCACTCTGTAGGTGTGGGGCGAGCTGCCACGGCAAGGGTCTTGCCGGGTTTGCTAAAACCGCCTCCCGGCAAGGATCTTGCCAGGGGGAATCCGCTTCGTCTCCTTTGCTCTTTGTGGGCTTGGTCTTGGCGTCGTTCTACTTCTCTCGAGCTTCATCCTTACCTTGGCTCACCTCCCTTGCCTTGCTCAGTGTGGTGGTGCCCGTGGCTCAGACTGCCCGTGCACAGTTATAGGGGTACAAAAAGTGTACCCCTCTTTTTGTACACCGACAGTAGCCCCCGGGCCTGGGCCACACGTAAGCGCAATCGTGTCCTTGAGCTAGGCCCAAAAACGGTGCACGGGCAGGCGGGGCGGTTTTTACCGTGGTAAGTCTCTTCGCGCGATGCGCTTCCCATGCTTCCCGCGCGTGGCGCGTCGTGGGGAGGCGTGTGTGATGTCGGCGGCATGCGTGGGGCTGAGCTCTGCATGCATGCGTCACGTCGTAGTAAAGGGGGCGGTTCGCGCCTTCCCCATAAACGGAGGGAGGCGTGGAGGCGCGGCCCATTTACTGAACGGGGCCGAGGCGTGGTCTTCAAGGCGTCCACTCCCCACGATCACGGGGCGGGGAGAGGTCGCCTCACCCATCGCCTCGGTCCTGCATGCCTGCCATGTGGCTCTCATGCGCTTGGGGCGGCGAACGGTGGAGGCAGGAAACCGGGCCGCCGCGGGCTGGGGCGGTGGGTCGGTCCTAGTTCCCTGCGCCTTCCGCGTCTTGATTGGCTGAGCGGGGCGGCCGAGCCCCCACCCCATTCCTTTATAAAGAGCGGGAGGGGGGGATGGCGTCCCGCATTCTTTCATCTCCTCCTTCCTTCAGCTTCTGCTCCCCCCTTCCATCCGACATGGAGAGAGGGAATCCTGGTCCTTCAATGGTGGCGGCGAGGGTCGCCGCTCGACAATGCATCCCTCCTTCTCCTGCACCCGCGGTGGCAGAGCCGGCCGCGAGGGGAAGGGGGAGGGGGCGAGGCCGAGGCGCTCGGGGAAGAGGAGGACGGGGTGGCGCGCCGGCCTCGCCTCCGCCAGCAGTTCCTCCCCCCATGGAGGGCCACGTTGGGGATGACCCTTGCGAGTTCTTCGTCAGGCTGCACTGGCCGCCTTTCTGTCGCCTTCGTGTCCCGACTCCATTCGCGCGGGAGATGGAGCTGGATCCACCGGAGTCGCTGCGGCTGCACATGAGGGGCTGTGGGATCAGCGGCACGCGGGTTTGCGTCGACTTCCCAGCCCCTCACGTGATGTATCTTCGTCGAGGATGGAAGATGTTCGCTCATATCCACCGCTTGACGGAGGGGCTCACTCTCCATTTCAAGCTGATGGAGGGTGGCCTTCTCTCCGTCAAGGTCTTTGGGTGCTTTGGGACCCGTGCAAGGTGCTGCGTGGAGAGCTCTTCTGATAGCGAAGACTCCTCCTCGGGCGAGAGTGACGAGGAGGACAGCGGCAATGACGACGAGGGTAGTAGGCGGCAGGATGACGGGTCCGATTAGGTGTCGGGCACCGCTCCGTGCGGCACCGGCGACCCCATCATCCGTGTCGCCGGCTCCCTGAACTTCGCAGGGTCGTCTCCTTGGGCGGCTAGCGTTGGGAGGCTGCGGAAGAGGAAGAGGGCGGGTGGCAAGGCCGTCAAATCGGAGTACGCGGGCACCGACGCCTTCGACGCGTGCTGACGTCCTGTCGCCTCGTCTTCGAGCTCTCCTTCCGGCGCTGCCATCACCATCCAGCCTTCGGACGGCCACCGAGATGTTCTCTTGGTGTCTTCTGCCACCCGTAGCTCGCCTAGGCGCCCCTTTTGTCCTTTTCGCCTCCTTGACCTGCCTCCTAAGGAGAGGGACAAAAAAGGGATTATGGGCACCTTATCTCTTTTTAGTTTGTAAGCCTTCGGGCCTTAGCTGAATTTAAAACTTGTAATCCCATCATTCATGTTTTTCATTCCCTATGGACTGTACTTGAGTGGAATGTTTTTAATAAAAAAGGGATGCTTGCCAGGTCATTTGTTTGTGGGTAGAACCCACGACAAGGAGTAAATCCTAGATATCTTTAAGATAAACATTTCCTTGCCCGGCAACAGGCCTTGCCGTCTCCCCACTTCGCTTGACCTTTCTCACACCTTTGGCGGAGGCAGGGATGAGGTGGGTTCAGGCTCCTTCTTTCATCCTCTCGCTGCCGCGACTACGACCAAACCTGGCCCCAGGAACGAGCCCTAGGGCCTAGAGTTAGGGGAGCACGGTAGCTTTAGGAAAAAATGAGGTTTCACATACCTCAGTCCATAAGGGAATGCATGATAAGGGATGAAGAACTTATCTGAAGCTGTAGCCCCCGGCAACTCTGGTTTGCGTGGGTGAATCTTTGCTCTTGCAGCCCCCGGCAATACTGGCTTGCTGGGGTCTAGATGCTGGTCTGTCCCTCTTCTCTTTTTCGTCCTCAAGTGATCCAGCAAGGATATCTATGAGTCCTGCGAACCAAAGAAGACAAAAGAACGGCGAAGAGACGCACACTCGACCTCTAAGCTAGGGGTTAGTCGCCGCTAAGCACTATCAACCCTAACCAAGGACGAGACTCGACCTAGCATGCATGCTATAACTTAGGGCGCCAGCGCTTCATTTACTTGTGCTCAGGTTCTGCACCTGGCTTTGTACAAAGGGTTACATGCATCATCGGCAATGCTTGTACAAAAGGTGGCTTGCCAGGGGGCCCGGCAAGCCGCGCCTCACGGTTAAAACTTGCGAAGATGCTCAATGTTCCAAGAGTTACTCACCGGAATGGCATCTTTGGTCTCCAGGCGGACTGCGCCGGGCCTGGTGACTCGTATTACCCGATAAGGGCCTTCCCACTTTGGCGTCAACTTGTTGGAATTCTTGGCCGATTGAACGCGCCAAAGGACAAGGTCGCCTTCCTCAAGGCTTCGGGCATGAACCTTGCGGCTATGGTAGCGGCGCAAGGCTTGCTGGTAGCGTGCTGCTCTCACAGCTGCCCGAAGATGATCCTCCTCAAGAAGCATTGCGTCATCTTGCCGCAGTTGCTCTTGCTCAAGCTCATCATAAGCGAGCACTCGAGGTGGCCCGTATATGAGTTCAGTGGGGAGAACTGCTTCTGCCCCGTATACTAGGGCAAAGGGTGTCTGGCCGGTGGCTCGATTTGGCGTCGTCCTGATCGACCAAAGAACCATCGGCAACTCATCAATCCAGCGCCTTCCACTCTTGTGCAGCCTGTCAAAGGTCTTGGTCCTTAAGCCTCGTAGTACTTCAGCATTTGCCCTCTCAGCTTGACCATTGCTTCGTGGGTGAGCAACGGAAGTGAAACAAACTTTGTTGCCGAGGTCTTGGATATATTGCATGAAGGTGCGGCTTGTGAACTGTGTGCCATTGTCGGTGATGACCCTGTTGGGTACACCAAAACAGCACACTAGTCCCTTGAAGAACTTGATGGCTGACTGAGCTGTGACCTTCCTCACTGCCTCCACCTCCGGCCACTTTGTGAACTTGTCGATTGCAACGTACAAGTACTTAAAGCCCCCGACAACGTGGGGGAAAGGGCCCAGTATGTCGAGCCCCCAGACCGAGAAGGGCTAGGAGAGAGGAATGGTTTGAAGGGCTTGAGCTGGCTGATGAAGCTTCTTTGAATGGAACTGTCACGCTTCACACCTGGTGACTAGTGTCGTCGCATCCTGGAGGGCGGTGGGCCAGAAGAAGCCTTGCCGAAATGCCTTGTCGGCAAGGGCCCTTGACTCGATGTGGGATCCACATATGTCTCCGTGTATCTCCGCCAACAGCTCCAGTCCTTCCTCCCGAGGGATACACTTCAATTTCACACCGTTAGGCCTCTTTCTGTATAGGACGTCATCGACGAACTGGTAGATGGTAGAGCGACGAGCTACTTTTTCCGCTTCTTCCTGCTCTTCAGGAAGTTCCCATGTTTGGAGGAATAGGACGGTATGCTGTGCCCACGCTGGAGCCTGGGGCTCGACGGCGAGGACTAAAGGAATTTCCTCCGCTATAGGAGCAGCTGTCTCGACGGCAAGAGCTTGACGCTCCGCCGGAGCTAGCCGTCCCGTGGCGGGCTCAGTGTCCCCGGTAACATCCTTGCCGGCGGCTCCGGGGAGCTCGGCGGGAAAGTACTTGCCGGGTCCTGATTTCCTCCTCTTGTTCTGCTCTGTTGATGGATCAACGAATGGCTGAGTTAGCTGGAGCACAAAGGTACCTGGTTCAACAGGTAGCTTGAGGGCAGCGCGTTTTGATAGGTAATTGGCGATATCGTTCTCCGCTCGGGGAACGTATTCAGCCTGTATACCGTCGAAACACTCTTCCAGCTTTCTCACTTCATCGACGTAGGCCTTCATCAACGGGCTCTGGTAGTCCTTGTTGACTTGCTTGACAACGAGCTGCGAGTCGCCCCTGACGATGAGCTTCTTGATTCCGAGGTCCACCGCGATCCTAAGACCGGCAAGCAGCCCTTCGTACTCTGCCGTATTGTTTGTTGACACCTCCCTGGGGAAGTGCATCTCGATCACGTACTTGTGGTGCTCTCCGGTGGGCGCAACAAGCAGTACGCCAGCCCCGGCGCCGTGTAAGGAGAAAGCTCCATCAAAGTACATGATCCAACTGCAACTTGCCTCCTCGCCGGGGAGAGCAGTCTCTTGGGCTTCTTTGTCAGGCATTGCGGTCCATTCTGCAATGAACTCCGCCAGGACTCGGCTCTGAATCGTCGAAGTACTTTCAAACTTGAGGCCAAAGCTGGACAGCTCCAGTGCCCATTCCACAATTCTTCCCGTTGCATCTGGATTGTGCAATATCCGTTGCAGAGGGAGGCGAGTGACAACAGTGATCTCGTGTGCCTGGAAGTAGTGACGCAGCTTCCTCGAGGCCATAAGAAGGCTGAAGAGCAGTTTCTGCACGCCGGAGTACCTTGATCTAGCTCCCTGCAGGAGGGAACTAACAAAGTAGACCGAGTGCTGCATCATTTTCTTCTTCGGCGGCACTTCAACTGGCTGTGTCGTCTCTGCATTGGTGGTATCAGGCTCTGTCGCTGCCATTACCTCGTCATCAACCTCTCTCTGCGCCACTAGTGTGGCGCTGACCACCTGGTTCGTTGCCGCCAGGTATAGTAGCAACGGCTCCTGTGGCCTAGGCGCAACTAGTATTGGCGCGGAGGAGAGGTACTTCTTCAAATCTTGCAATGCTGCTTCGGCTTCTGGCGTCCACTCCATCGGGCCCGCCTTTTTCAGGATCTTGAAAAAGGGAAGGGCGCGCTCGGCAGACTTGGAAATGAATCTGCCCATGGCGGCGACGCAACCAGCAAGCCGACGCACATCCTTGATTCTCTTGGGTGCTTCAATCTGCTCTATAGCTTTGATCTTGTCCGGATTGGCCTCTATCCCACGCTGTGACACAAAGAACCCGAGAAGCTTGCCGGACGGAATGCCAAAGACGCACTTCTCAGGGTTCAGCTTGAGATTGATCTTGCGCAGGTTTGCAAATGTTTCTTGCAAATCCGGTATGAGGGTTTCCCTGTCCTTGGTTTTGACCACTATGTCATCCATATATGCTTCCATATTTCTATGGAGCTGGGGTTCAAAACCAATCTGGACCGCCCTTGCAAACGTCGAACCAGCACTCTTCAGCCCGAAAGGCATCCGCATGAAACAATACGTACCACATGGGGTGATGAATGCTGTTTTCTCTTCGTCTTCTCTTGTCATGAAGATCTGGTGGTAGCCAGAGTAGGCATCGAGGAATGACAACAGATCACACCCAGCTATGGAGTCAACAATCTGGTCGATGCGCGGCAACGGGAAGGGGTCCTTAGGACAAGCCTTATTGATATCTGTGTAATCAATACACAGCCTCCACTTCCCATTAGCCTTGCGCACTACAAACGGATTGGCCAACCACGTTGGATGGAGCACTCCTCTTACCAAACCCACTGCTTCTAGTTTCCCGATCTCCTCTGTGATGAACTCTTGTCGTTCCAAAGCTTGCTTTCTGACCTTCTGCTTGACGGGCCGCGCATGAGGACAGACAGCAAGGTGGTGCTCAATCACCTCCCTGGGAATGCCGGGGATGTCGGAAGCTTTCCATGCAAACACATCGACATTAGCCCGCAGGAAGGTGACGAGCGTGTCTTCCTATTTATCGTCAAGGGTGGAGCTTATGGTGAAAGCCCCTCCTGTGCCATCCTCATTAACAGAAACCTTCTTGGTTCCCGGTGGTATGGCCCTGGGCTTCTTGTTTCCACCGGTGGAGCTCTCTAGCATGTCCTCGACGGGAGCGCTACACTCCGAAGAGGTGCGCTTGCCGGAGTGGGTGTCCGAGGTCTCACCGGTCTTCTTCTTCTTCTTCACTCCCAGGGTCCCAGCGGCAGGAGCAAGTGCCCTAGTGGCGGCAGCTGCTGCAACTGCTTACTGGTATAGTTGGTCAGCACAAATCAGCGCATCTTTCTTATCGGAGGGGATGGTGATGATCGTCACAGGTCCTGGCATCTTCAGGGTGTTGTAGGCGTAGTGTGACGCCGCCATGAACTTGGCCAGCGCTGGGTGGCCAAGGATCCTGTTGTAGGGCAAGGGGATCTTGGCAACATCAAACACGATCCTCTCCGTCCTGTAGTTCAGATCACTTCCAAAAGTCACGGGCAGCATGACCTTTCCCTTAGGTTGGCTTCTTCCCGGGTTGACCCCCTGAAATGTGCATGTCTCTTCGAGGTCTCCATCAGGAATCTGCAGTTTCTCGATCACGGCAGGCGAGAACAAGTTCAGACTGGCCCCGCCATCGACTAGCATCTTTGTCACCTTGAGGTTGCGTATTGTTGGTGAAACCAACAATGGCAAGCACCCGACTGCAGTAGTGCGATCAGGGTGATCCTCAGTGTCAAAAATGATAGGTGTGCTGGACCACTTCAGCGGCCTTTGGGCATCAAATGACGGCTCTCCCGCTGTAATCTCTCGCGCCCACTGTTTAAGCTGGCGGTGAGAAGTATGCAGCGAGGCGCCGCCGTCGATGCACATGGCCTCTGTAGCTTTCTGAAACTCTTGGTCGCCGGATTCGTCGTCCTCTTCGTGATCGTCATTTTCTGGCTTTTTGTCACGGCCCCGGGCGGGCCTATCCTGTTGTTTATCCTTGCCGCGATGGCCCGCCTGGCCGTCACGCTTCTTGCCGGACCCCTTAGCACCATCTTGGCCCTTCTCCTTGTCCCGCCTCTCATATTCAGCCCTCTGCTTCTCAGCGAGGAGCTCAACCTGTCGGGAGTCTTGGAGAGCATGGCCTTTGGTGCGATGGATCTTGCAGTATCGCTTGTCGGAGTTTCCTGGCTTCTCGGCAACTGCCAAGGCCCAGCAGGCGGCACATCCGGCAATTTCCTTGCCGGGGTCATCTGCCTTGGTTTTCTTGGTGGAGCCGGTGTCATCAGATCCCTCGACGGCAAGCATGGCTTTACCTTTGCGCTTCCTGTTGTGGCGCCGACCCTTCTTCGCCGGGGCGGCAGTACCTTCATCTGAGGAGTCGGTTTCCACGCCGGCGTCTTCGCCGGGGTACTTCCTTCCCTCTTCAGCCCGGGCACATCTGTCAGCAAGAACATAGAGTTCTGCTACATCTTTCACCTTATTCATTGCCAGCTCTTCGGGCATCTTGCGGTTATGCATGTTTTGATGGAACGCGCTGATGATATCGGCAGGGTGAACATCAGGGATATTGTATTGTATCCGGCTGAACCTCTGTATATACTTGCGGAGACTCTCGCCTCCCTTCTGGGGAATGACGTGCAGGTCGCTCGCTTGGCCATGGGCTTCGTGGCCTCCAGTAAAGGCGCCCACAAACTCATGGCACAAATCCGACCAGGAGGAAATAGAGTCTACCGGCAAGTGCATCAACCATGACATGGCGTTGGGTTTAAGAGCCAACGAAAAGTAATTCGCAAGCACCTTATCGTCGCGGGCTCCGGCAGCTTGCATCACAATGGTGTAGATGCTGAGGAACTCGGACGGGTGGGTCTTGCTGCTGTAGCTCACGGGTAAAAGCCGGACAGCCTACCTCGTAAGGTAGGCCTCTAGGGCTCTCCGGTGCCGGGTGGTTCATAGCAGGCCCTGCTCGCCTGTCTGACTGGTGGCGCGCTCCGCGCCGACGCTCGATAGTCGCTCGAGCGTCTTCATGTTCTCGTTCCCGAAGGACTTGGCGCTGGTCATAGTGGGTCCACGGGTCGGATGATGCTATGGAGATTTCGTCGCCCGTAACATCGCGACGGGCTGGCGTCCGCGGTACCGGGCGGGGCGGAGGCGAGTGCACCGTGGTCGCGGCGCTGCCGGCTTTCCTGCCACTGGTGCGTGGGACTCCGTTGGAGCGTCGACGCGGGGGTCCACCGGACTCGGTTCGTCTTTGTTGGCCACCGCAACAAGGCTTCGGATAGTGGCTCTCCATTCGTCGAGTTTCCCCGTAGTGGGAGGAAAATCGAGGAGCAACTGCGTGCGCGCCAGGGCTTCTGCTGGCGTTGGTGGCAGCGAAACCTGCACGGATCGCGACGCGCTTCGACTTCTGACCATGTCAGAAGGAGCTCAATCACGACCCCGCGGTCGCATGCCATCTTCACCAGTGCCTCGGCGAGCGGGCAGGTCTTCTACCTCCCGGGAGTGGTGCTCGGGGCTCTTCCCGCGGCGACGCCCGGGGTCTTCCGCGTGATTACGCCGTTCGTCGCACTTCGCTTGAGAGGAGCGCGCCGTCGGCGCTGGCGTCGGAGTCTTGGAGGCCCTAGCATCGCCTTCGGGCGGGGTGGCAGCGATCTTGGAAGGCCCCGTGCCACCCGCGGAGGGCCTGGCTCTGTCTTTGGATTTGGCGGCGTGCGGCCCGTTACCAGGTGCATGAACATCGCCGCCTCCCAAACTCCGGCTGCTGGGACGGTGTTGGTGTTCGCGAACGGCACCCCGGGTCCTTTCTGCGACCGGTCCGCTGCTCGCCCGCGTCGGGACGGGATGTCCGGCTTCCGACGGGCCAACCACCCCCGTCATATTTTTCTTGGGCGCCATGACGATGAAGAAGCGTCGAACTAACTGCTAAAGCCGATTCTCACAACTGCGCCCCCTACCTGGCGTGCCAAAGATGTCGGTGGGAACGACACCTATGGGATCACAAGAATCCCTACTACGGTTGCGGGGCGCGGGGTCGTGAGAAGAGCGGATCAAACAGATAGCACACGGTTCGTTTATCCAGGTTCGGGCCGCGAGGATGCGTAAAACCCTACTCCTGCTTTGGTGGATTGTATATCTGTGTTCTTGAGCTAGCTATGGGGCGTGAGGAGCTCCAAAAAGCCAAATCCTCCTCCTGGTCACCTCGGGTCTCCTTTTATAGGAAAGGGGTTGCCATAGTGGCACACAAGAGGTGGAAAGGGTACAGTGATGCGAGGTTATCCCTCGCATTACATGACAAGGCGCATTTAATGTGTCTTGCCCAGGTGTCCTTGCTTTATCGGGGACGGGGGAGAGACCTATCTCGTCCGTCGCCACTCCCTCTTGTGTCGACATGCGCCCTGGCCAGCGGCGCCCGCGGTGCCATGTAGGCAGGCAGGCAGCTGAGGTGGCATAGTGGTGGGTCTCCACGAAGATCCGCATGCCGCCACGCAGGTGCCTGCCTAGCTGGTTGGGTCGGCAGCTGCATGCGAACGGCGGTGGAGGTTTAACTGGCGTGGGCCTGATGGTGGCCCTATGGGTGTTCTTGGTAAGGGCCTTGCTGGGGCCCCGGCAAGGGTCTTGCTGTGGCGCCTGCTGTCATCCCCGGCAAGGCTCTTGCCGGGGGCCTTGTGGTCCTCCTTGGCTGTGATCCCTCCAAGGATCATCATCTTCTAAAGGGTGTATTTGATCTTGAATGTCTTCACAAAGATCTGCATGCCACCACGGGGATGTCTCCTGAATCCTTGCCCCATGGGGGTAGTGGACTCAAGGGTGACTCACTCCGTAGGTGTGGGGTGAGCTACCACGGCAAGGGTCTTGCCGGGTTTGCTAAAACCGCCTCCTGGCAAGGATCTTGCCGGGGGGAGTCCGCTTCATCTCCTTTGCTCTTTGTGGGCTTGGTCTTGGCGTCGTTCTGCTTCTCTCGAGCTTCGGCCTTACCTTGGCTCACCTCCCTTGCCTTGCTCAGTGTGGTGGTGCCCGTGGCTCAGACAGCCCGTGCACAGTTATAGGGGTACAAAAAGTGTACCCCTCTTTTTGTACACCGGCAGTCCCTATTGTCAGGTGAGGAATAATTATTTTGCATGTAATAAGGAGGCACTTCCTTGCGGCTGCCGTGGACCCAGCTGTTAGCCTCTCCACGTACAGTACTCTTCCGATGGAAGTCGGTCGTTGACCAAATTGACCATGCCGCGCCGAGAGCACCACGGCGAGGCCTAGGAAGGGGACGATGCGGAGCTGGGGAAGACGCGGCAGTGGATGCCCATGCGGGGAGGAGTACGAGGTTTCACTGGTTCGGCTGCGGTGTGAGGCTGTCATCGCTGCAGAATAATAGGGGGAGTGGGTGAGTGGAGGGATGGCCTGGCCAGCGGTGGGAGTAGTATGGGGACGGTGAGGCCTCTGCGGCAGCACAGCCGGCCACGGGTGGCAGGAGCATGCGGCACGACCGGCGCTGCTTTGGGCGGCTGGGGCAAGAAGACTAGAGGTTGAAGAAGCACTATGGCCGTTGGATGGACATCGTTGACCATGCCGCGCCGAAAGCACCAGGGCGGTGGACGACGGCGAGGCCTACGAAGGGAACGACACGGAGCCGGGGAAGACATGACAGTAGCTGCCCACGCGGTGGAGAGTACGAGGGTTGACTGGTTCGGCTGCCGTCATCAGAAAATAACAGGAGGTGTGGGCGAGTAGAGGGATAGACAGGCCAGGGATGCGAGTATGATGGGGCTGTGAGGCCTGCCAGGCAGCACTGCCGACCACGGGAGGCGGGAGCAGGCGGTTCCAATGGCGCTGGTTTGGGCGGCTGGGGCAGGAAGATCAGAGACTGAAGAAGCATGATTGCCGTTAGATTGACATCTAACGGTAAGACACTAGTAGAGTCGATTGTTGACTAAGTTTTTTTTGAGAAACCTTGTGTACGCATGAACTTAGTAGGCCCACAAGTCAGCCTCCAAATCTATGGCAGACAACATAAAGCCCATTTGCTATTTTTTATAATTTGTAGCCATTTGCTAATTCTTAAGTAATTTATTATGGCCCATTTTCTGCCCAGGACCACGGTCAAAAAGTTCAACCTTATTTTGCATATTTCGGTGGAGTCCGAACAGTTGTAATCCTGAAATGATAAACATTTTTTAAGAACTTATTGATTTGCCAAAAAAATCATTTTGTTTTTGTAAGCAAATAAGACTTGGGACAATTGAGTTGGTTTAAGGGAAAACCAGTGATAAAAATATCAGCGCTGGGTGGGAAAAAACAACAAAAATAAGGATGTAAATATGAAAAGGGAATTTTATGTGTTTTCAATATAATGATACGTGTATATGAACTAGTAAAACTATAGGTAGAGATTAGAAAACGGATGTAGGACATGCGTTTCAAGAGGATAATAGAACTGGGCTGTGTGTTTGATTCAGTAAAAAAACTGCCTGCGGATGTTGTAAGACAAAATATAACTAACGCTGGCGGGCCAGAGGCCAGTAGATACCTGCTGGATCTTTGTGCCCCGTTGTCGTCAGGAGTTGGGCCTGTTAAAAACAAAACCAACCCTGGCAGTCTACAACCCAGTTGAAACTTGCTCGACCTGAAAAAAATATACATGCTCAATAAACGAGAGAATTCTGCAAGTACAGACTGATAACTGGGATGCAGCACGGATATTGTTTTTTATCTTGATAATAAGTGCTTGCACTTGTTTCGCAAAAATTGGAGAACTGGGAATTCGAACGGCGGGTGCTTATGCTACCCATCAAATAAAAATCAGGTGCCTGAAAATTCGTTTCGAAACAAATGATTCAACTTTATATGCATGTCCACCCTCGGCATGATGGTTGGAAGCAAATGCAAGTTCATACCAAAAGATCATTAACAACAATACCAACTTGCGGACGACAAGGTAGTACAACTACCAATACCAAACTAACGTATAATCTTTTTACTCCTGGCCCTAGTGTTTGTCTGGTAGAAAATCTTGCAGAGGACCAGCTCCCGCTCCTTCTCTTGCTCCAGGTCCCCGAGGTGGTACTAGTGTATCACCCAGTTGGTCCTCTGCTGGTCGAAGTTCTTGTTGGTGTGCAGCACCAGAACCTTTTTTGTTGCCCGTCTGCCGGCCGTTGACCATCACCGGCAAGGTATTGCCGGTCTTGTGCCACATCGCGTGCATGCCGCACTCCGACTGTATCTTGCGACGTGTCCACGTGCCCCTTTTGAACGCCCTGGAATTGTGTTGGAAGAAATGCTTCCTTAGGCCACTCAGTGTGATACCTGCAGTATTGTGGAATACAGGTTTTAGTGTACCTAGTTGGCATTTTCATAACATCTTTGGCATATTGCAGTCACTTGTTTCACTTTTTATTAACTATCAAATTGTAATTGCTTCACCAGGTCTGCGTCTAAAAAGAAAAATAGAGCTATAAACAAATGAATATGTTTGTGCAAGTAGACGGCCGATCGGTGTCTTACCTAGAAGTTTCTCAGGTTGGGTGTAGCATATGCCGTGCTCGCTGTCGATGGTTGGTATGAACAAATCAATGAGAGACTGAAATCTCGCGCTGTCAGCACTCACTTTGGCCTCAAGGTGCTCGATCAACTCCTAATCCGTGGGATCGAACTTGACGCCAGCCGGCAGCACTGGCCAATCCTTCTTCGACTTGCATCGGTAATTCCAGTTATATGGTACTCAATGTATGATCAATCGACTGTTTTAAGTGAATGATGAAAGATTTCGACAGATAAGTGGTACTCCAAATCTGAAGTCCAGAATACCCGAACACGCCACCAGAATTCTTGTGTCACCTCACGCGCAGCGTGTTGTCACATCAATTCAATGTGTAGACATGATGAATAATTTGACCGACGTTGTTATGACCGGTTTGGTCTATACCAGGAAGAGGCCCACTGGGCATTAGTATTAGGGGCTTGGCCCACAAGTTATCTTAGGCTAAAGTTATAAATACTAGTTGTAAGACACCGTTTGAGATTAAGCAATAAAGATATTATAATCTTCTGTTGCCCGGCTCCTCAAGGAGCCGGAACCCTAGCCCCCGCCGCCTCCAACCCTAGCCGCGACGGCGCCTGTCCGCCGGCGCGCCCACTCCAGCCCTCGTCCCCCTCCTCCTTGCCCATACAATCTACACCGGAGGCCTGGTAGGAACCCTAGTCCTACCAATTTGGTATCCAGAGACACCGGCCCGATCATGTCGCTTCCTCCATCACCGACGCGGATGCCAAACACCACCGCCCCACCTACGCTGCTGCCAGCCCCGTCCGCGCCCATGCCGGCGATCACGTCCGGGACCACCACCCCGCCAGCGCCGACTACCACCGCGGCGGAGCCGCCCCCCATCCTCTCGCCCGAGGAGGTCTCGGGCACCCTTCGGGAGCTCGTCCAGGCGGTCAAGGGCATCAGCCTCTACCTCGGTGGGAACCAGCCCCCACCGCCGAGCGCCGCTACCACCGCCTATGGGCCGCCGCCGCCCAGTGGCCCGCCCCGGCCTTCCAGTCACCCTACGGAGGGCCACCCCCGCCGCCGCTGCTGCTGCAGCACTACCCGGTCGCGGGGAACCCTTGGCCGCGTGGCCGGCCGCCACCGCACCACTGGGGGACCCGTCCCAGCAGCTACTACAGGCACCCCCGCCGGCTACGTCGACGCTGGCTGCGGCGCCGCAGCTCCACCAGGCGCTGCCACCGTCGACAGCATCACCACCCGCGCCAGGCCCATGGGTCAGCCCCTGCACCAGGTGCACTTTCCGCCATCGCCATCGCCAATTCCTGCGTGGGCGGCCGGCTCGTCTCTAGGCCCAGTGTATACCAAGGCGCCGGAACACCCGACGCCCTCCCTCCGGTTTGACCGTCCCTCCAGCTCGGCGACCTACGCCCCGGAGATCCCCGACCCAGCACACTCGCTGCCACCGACTGCAGCAGCCCCCGGGCACGGCGGTCCAACACCCCGTCGCTTTGCCAAACTGGACTTCGCCAATTACGAGGGCATGTAGGACCCCCTCAACTGGCTTAACCAGTGCGAGCAGTTCTTTCGCGGGCAGCGGATGCTCGCTTCGGATCGTACCTGGCTCGCGTCCTATCATCTCCATGGCGCGGCGTAGACCTGGTACTACGCCCTGGAGCAGGACGAGGGCGGCATGCCACCATGGGAGTGCTTCCGGGAGCTCTGTCTTCTCCGGTTCGGGCCTCCTATCTGCGGGAGCCGCCTGGCGGCCCTCGGCCATTTACAGTTCACATCCACGATGCAGGACTACGCCGACCGCTTCCAGGCCTTGGCGTGCCACGCACCAAGCGTCTTCGGGATTCAGCGCGCCGAGTTATTTATGGGCGGTCTGCCGGACCATATTCGCGTGGACGTCGAGCTCTGGGATCCCCCCGACCTCCAGACGGCCATGTACTACGCCCGGGCTTTCGAGCAGCAGGCTCAGGCACTGCAGCAACAGTCCGGACGGGGCGGCCGCCAGCCCAGTCGACTAGCGCCGACTCCTCCAGCACCGGGCCGGCCTCCTCCAGCCGCTCCGTCGGTTGTCACCGACCGAGCAGCAGGAGCGTCGCCGTCAGGGACTCTGCTTCAACTGCAATGAGCCCTACATGCCGACCTATGTCTGCCCCCGCCTATTTTACTTGGAGACGGTCGACTACACCGAGGCGCACGACTCGACCGACACGACACCACCACCCGAGGCGGCTGCGGACACGCCCGTGGATCCCACGGCGACGGTGTGCGTCGTCTCCCTCCACGCACTCGCCCACGACGTTCCCATCTCCATTGGTGGCGAGCACTTCTCCATTACCTGTGCAGGGATCGACCTCGGCTGCTTCGACTTCATCCTCATGGTGGATTTTCTCCGGACCCTTGGCCCATCCTATGGGACTTCGACGCGCTCACGATGACGTTCTGGCGGTTGGGCCGCCGCGTCCGGTGGGACGGCCTTGGGGGCGCTGCGCCAGCCATGCCACATCTCAAGCTGGTCGCTGCGTCCTCGGAGGCCGAGCAACCCCTACTGGATTCCCTTCTGTAGCAGCACAGCGACCTCTTCGACAAGCCACGGGGTCTTCCGCCCGCCCGGGTGTACGACCATCATATCCACCTCATGCCGGGTACCCCTCCCGTGGTGGTTCAGCCCTACTGCTACCCTCAGCTGCAGAAGGATGAGTTGGAGCACCAGTGTGCCCTTATGCTCGCCGCAGGCATCATCCGGATCTCCACGTCACCCTTCACCGCCCCGGACGGCACTTGGCATTTCTGCATCGACTACCGCGCCCTGAATGCGCTCACGCTCAAGGACAAGTTCCCTATACCGGTGGTCGACGAGCTCTTGGATGAGCTCCATGGGGCGCGCTTCTTCACCAAGCTCGATCTCTCGTCGGGCTATCATCAGGTGCGTATGTGTCGGTGATGAACGACACCTATGGGATCACAAGAATCCCTACTACAGTTGCGGGGCGCGGGGTCGTGAGAAGAGCGGATCAAACAGATAGCACGTGGTTCGTTTATCTAGGTTCGGGCCGCAGGGATGCGTAAAACCCTACTCCTGCTTTGGTGGATTGTATATCTGTGTTCATGAGCTAGCTATGGGGCGTGAGGAGCTCCAAAAAGCCGAATCCTTTTCCTGGTCGCCTCGGGCCTCCTTTTATAGGGAAAGGGGTAGCCACAGTGTCACACAGGAGGTGGAAAGGGAACAGTGATGCGAGGTTATCCCTCGCATTACATGACAAGGCGCATTTAATGCGTCTTGCCCAGGTGTCCTTGCTTTATCGGGGACGGGGGGAGAGCCCTGTCTCGTCCGTCGCTGCTCCCTCTCGTGTCGACACGCGCCTTGGCCAACGGCGCCCGCGGTGCCACGTAGGCAGGCAGGCAGCTGAGGTGGCGCAGTGGTGGGTCTCCACGAAGATCTGCATGCCGCCACGCAGGTGCCTGCCCAGCTGGTTGGGTCGGCAGCTGCATGCGAACGGTGGTGGAGGTCTGACAGGCGTGGGCCTGATGGTGGCCCTACGGGTGTTCTCGGCAAGGGCCTTGTCGGGGCCCCGGCAAGGGTCTTGCTGTGGCGCCTACTGTCATCCCCGGCAAGGCTCTTGCCGGGGGCCTTGTGGTCCTCCTTGCCTGGGATCCCGCCAAGGATCATCGTCTTCTAAAGGATGTATCTGATCTTGAATGCCTTCACAAAGATCTGCATGCCACCACGGGGATGTCTCCCGAATCCTTACCCCATGGGGGCAGTGGACTCAAGGGTGACTCACTCCGTAGGTGTGGGGCGAGCTGCCACGGCAAGGGTCTTGCCGGGCTTGCTAAAACTGCCTCCCGGGAAGGATCTTGCCGGGGGGATCTGCTTCGTCCGCTTTGCTCTTTGTGGTCTTGGTCTTGGCGTCGTTGTGCTTCTCCTGAGCTTTGGCCTTACCTTGGCTCACCTCCCTTGCCTTGCTCAGTGTGGTGGTGCCCGTGGCTCAGACTACCCGTGCACAGTTATAGGGGTACAAAAAGTGTACCCCTCTTTTTGTACACCGACAGGAGCCCCCGGGCTTGGGCCACACGTAAGCGCAATCGCGTCGTTGGGCTAGGCCCTAAAACGGTGCGCGGGTAGGCGGGGCGGTTTTTACCGCGGTAAGTTTCTTCGCGCGCTGCGCTTCCCATGACTCCCGCGCGTGGCGCGGCGTGGGGAGGCGTGTGTGACATGGGCGGCATGCGTGGGGTTGCTTCCCGCGGGCATGCGTCACATCACAGTTAATGTGAGAGGAGTCGGCCCGCGTTTTTCCCCCATAAGAAGGAATAACCGTGGGCGCGCTGCTCACTTTCTCCTCTTCCCTTGTGCCTTTTCCGATCTCGAAGCCGCCGTTTCCTCTCTTCCTTTCTTCCGAAGCTTCTGCCGTCGCCCGCCGTCGTCGCTTCGCCATCCCCCTTCCTCAGCCCTCTGAACTTCTTGGTCGCCATGGCTCCCAAATTCCCCAAGGGCAAGGGGGTGGCTAAGGGCACTGGTGCGGTGGAGCCGCCGGTGAGCGCGCTGTCGGGGGACCGGACGAAGTCCGCCTTCTTCTTCCCCTCGATGGTTGATGTTCAAGAGCTCCGGGCCTCCTTCAAGCCCTTATGGGGAGTGAAGACGGGGGGGGGGGGGAGAGGATTCGGGACACCCGGCGACGCGCGTCATTCCTGCCGCTTGCGCTGATCCTGCCTCAAATTGGTACCCTTCTTCGTTGATTACTTCTCTTGCGGGTTATGCCCTCCTTTCTCTGATTTCTTCCGCGATGTTATGCGCACCTTCGGCTTTCGCCTCTTGGATTTTACTCCGAATGCGGTGGCGTGCATGGCTTTCTTCGCACATCTTTGCGAAGGCTTTGCCGGGGTGCAGCCCAACACGGCGCTCTTCCGCCATTACTTCCCTCGAATCCAGCCGGGAGGAGCCGTCTCCGGTTGCGTCACCTGGATCTCAAGATCCAAGGAGGCGTACCCGGACGGTGCCACGAAGGAGAGGTGGGAGGAATGGCGTGGCCGGTGGTGCTGGATTGAAGATGAAAACCCGCTGGAATTCTGCAAGGTCCGCCGACTGCCGCCGGTCCGCGGCAGCGATTGGAGCGATGTCGACACCACTGATGAGAGGCTCACCGTGGCCACCACCAGGATTCTCCGGCTCACCCAGGCCGGACTCACCCTTGAGATGATCGGGGCAGACTTCATTCGCCGCCGGATCGCCCCGTTGCACCGCAAGGGGAGGCCAGCTCGGCTCTTTACGAACCCGGCTGACATTATGCGACTCCACCCCGGCCTCGATCACAACTTCACAGTGCTGGCGCATGCGCACTTCTGCCAGCGGCTTTTCCAGCTTGATGTGTGTCACGATGGCGAGGTCGAGCGGACCGGCAAGGCCGCGAGGGCTGCCACAAAGGTTGGCAAGGCCCACAAGGGGCCATTTTTCAAGCTGCCAGCGGGGGTGGTCCCGTTGTGCAACAATACGCGTCGGTCCGAGATCATCGCCATGTTGCCGGACTGTAATGCGCACGGCCCTGTCCCGAGCTGGAAGGATCCAAAGGTCGAGGATGTGCAGCAATTCTTCGACACCCTGATCAAGGTGTACGTCAACGCTGACGCCGAGCAGTGGCTCATCATGGACACCACCCAGGCAGAGCTGGACTACATCTCCACTAGGGCGAGGGAGGCACAGCTTGCCGTGGAGGCCGGCAGCGCCGGGGGCATGGAGGACATGGCCGCAACGGCGGCGGAGGAAGAGGAGCTCTCCCGGTGGGTGGCGGCCTCCGGGGAGGTCAGCAGCGCCAACACTGGATCTCCACTCGTCGAAGACGCGGCCGACGAGTCATCGGGGGAGGAGGAGGACACGACGGCGGGCTCGACACCAACCAGGGGAAGAGGGCGAGTCCTGCGGCAGGCTGGCTCCGGTGAGCCGGCCCGGCCCGGCAGGGCTGCGCGGCCTCAATTGACCCTGGAGGGGTCTGGGCGCCACATGAGGGCCATGGCAGCCAAGAGGCTGACGAAGGCTGCTGAGAAGAAGAAGACAACAGCCCCTTCCGCATCCGAGCCCGCACAAACCCCGCCGCCTCCTTCGCCTCCTCCGGCAGGCGTCGACTCGAATGATGATGCGAAGCTCCCTTTTGATCTCGGGCCTCTCAGCCCGGAGAGGAAAAGGAAACTGGTGGAAGAGGAGGAGACGGATGACGAGTAAGTTCTCCGTTCCTTACTGTCATTTTCATTTCCATGAATTGGGTTGCTTGTCTTGATCCATTTTTGCTTCCGTAGGGAGACAGAGACATTGCCCAGAGGGCGAAGAGGGCGAGGACCTCGGCGAGCAGCCAGCCCCCGGTTGGGGCTTCAAAGACACCACTGGTGGTGCTGAGTAGCCCGGACAGCAGCCCCCGGTGCAGCCCCCAGCGTAAGTTCGTCATCCTCTTATTACTCGACATGTGGTAGGTGCTCGATGCTATGATGCTGACCTTGCCGGGTTTGCAGGAGGGGAGCGGCAGCAGGAGGAGCCATAGAGGACTACTCCTAACACACCACCCCCATCGACTACGCCACCGTGGGGGGCATCCCCGGCAAGGGCATCAGGCATGGAGCCTACACCCATGGAGGAAGAGGGGAACTTGGGCGCTGGTGGCTCTGCCACGGCGCCAAATGCTGGCGGAGAGGGGACTTCTGCTTCACAGCCTGGCACTGGTGAGTTGCCTATCCTTCGTCTCTGTTTTTCCCTTATCCTTTTCTTGGCTTCATTTCTCCTGTTGCTGCCCAGGCCCTCCTTCAACAGGTATGGAGGACATGGATACCGTTGCTGGGAACATTGCTGAGGAGGCCGCCGAGGAAGAGGTGGTGGGTGACCAGCCTCCCTCCTCCTCAACCTCGGGCCCCGGCATGTATCTGAAGGTGGGCGACGGCCTCTTCGTCCACCTCCCAGGGGCGTCAAGCCGGGCGCCCGCCGAAGGGGAAGTTTTCGACGGCGAGGTGCTTGCCGCCACTGGGCTCGAGGTGGTTGATGAGTTGGGCGTTGGCGGCGATGGTTCCCCAGAAGAGCAGCTCTTCCGCGCCATGGGGGCCAATTTCCGGAAGCTCCAAGTGCTCTACCGTGCTCGCCTAGACAAGGTCAAGTCTAGGATGGCAACGGTGACAACGCGGAGGTGGACTTCAAGGCGCGCGTTGCCGAGACGCAGACCTGGTTCCACCAGGCTCGTGAGGAGCAGAGGGCCTTTCAGGAGAAATTGGCCGAGCGCAATGTGGAGCTCACCATGAGGATGGATGACATTGAGAAGGCCCAGGAAAAGGTGGCGAACTTGGCTGGCGCGGCCGAGGCCACCCAGAACCAGCATCAAGCCACCTTGGATTCCTAGGAAGAGGACCTCACCGCGCGTGAGGCGAAGCTTGCCGCAGTGCTCCGTGGCAAGGATGAGGAGCTCGAGGCCCTTGTCGCGCGGCAGACTCGCGAGCTAGAGCAGAGGCACAAGGAGGCACTCGATGCCCGAGCTCTGGCCCATGTCGGCAAGGTAAGCGAGTTGGAGGTGGCGCAGGATGAGCTAAAGGAGCAGGCCCTGAAGCTGTCCAACGAGAAGAGCATGCTCAACAGCGCCTTGGTGGAGGCGCAAGGAGCGGTCATCAGTAAGGCTGGGGAGCTCTCCAAAGCGCAAAACTCCGTCAGAGACCTCAAGCTGAAGCTGGAGGATCTCGAGAAGACGCTGTCGGAGGGCAGAGCTCCGGAGGAGACCTTGACCAGGAGCCTGGAGGAGGAGAAGCAGCAGCGGGCGAACGAGGCCGCCTCCCACCAGGATTATGTGGCGGGCGAGAACAGATGGATCAGCCGCCTGGAGGAGGTCGCCAGCACGGTCACCTCGTAGTTGGCCACCATGGGGATGCCACACGTGAGGTATGCCCCTGAGCGCAGCGGGACCGTCAACACCAATTGACCCTGTTCTTCGAGGGCGTCCTCGGAGCCTTGGCATATCTTCACTCGAACAGGGCGGCCACGCTAGCCGAGGAGGCCCAGCGACTCTGCCGGAGGGTCGTGACCAAGGTCCTCACCAAGACGGCGTACTGGAATCCCGATCTTGACTTCGCGGCCGTGATGAAGAGCTTGCCGGATGGTGCTGACCTCACGGTGCTCAAGGAGCGCATCAAGCCCATCACCGACTACATCGACGAAATCAAGAGGGTGGAAGGCCAGCGTCGGGATTAGGCATCCCGTTCTTCTTCGCCGCTGCGGGTTCCCGACCAAGACAAATTTTATCTTTAGTTAGAACCGCAGCAATGATGTGATGTAATATAACTTTGCAGTACTCTTAATTTTCATGCATGTTATTTCCCCGTTCAATTCCTCTTTGTATGCGCGCCCTACGCCGATTGGGAAGGCTTGCCAGCGCGGAAGCCCCTAGCGGCGCTTTGGGGACGGATCCCCACGGCCAGCCGGGTACGCGTGCTGCCGGACGAGCCACCTTTCCGTTCTGAACGCGGCCGCTCGAACTGTCGAGTTTGACTCGAGTGAGAATCGGGGGCGTTGCAGATCGCGGAAGGCTACTCTGCCATTCTCGACGCAGCCGCTTGAGCTGTTGAGCGGACTCGAAACAGGGAAAGGGCGTTGCCCATCATGGTAGAGCCCCCTGGCGTGCAAGTTTCTCATACAAAGGAAATATCTCCGGGGGGAATAACCTCAAATAAGAAGGTAGCATAAATAAGGGTTTAGTGCAACTTAGCTTCTGTTTGCGATCGCTCGAGTGTCAATCTTCTGGCCTCCTTTCTTCTTCAAGGGTCATGAAGATGAAGGAGTGTTGGGCTAACTGCTAGAGCCGATTCACACAACTATGCCCCCTACCTGGCGCGCCAAATATGCCGGTGATGAACGACACCTATGGGATCACAAGAATCCCTACTACCATTGCGGGGCGCGGGGTCGTGAGAAGAGCGGATAAACAGATAGCACACGGTTCGTTTATCCAGGTTCGGGCCGCGGGGATGCGTAAAACCCTACTCCTGCTTTGGTGGATTGTATATCTGTGTTCTTGAGCTAGCTATGGGGCGTGAGGAGATCCAAAAAGCCGAATCCTTTTCGTGGTCGCCTCGGGCCTCCTTTTATAGGGAAAGGGGTAGCCACAGTGGCACACAGGAGGTGGAAAGGGAACAGTGATGCGAGGTTATCCCTCGCATTACATGACAAGGCGCATTTAATGCGTCTTGCCCAGGTGTCCTTGATTTATCAGGGAAGGGGGGAGAGCCCTGTCTCGTCCATCGCCGCTCCCTCTCGTGTCGACACGCGCCCTGGCCAGCGGCGCCCGCGGTGCCACGTAGGCAGGCAGGCAGCTGAGGTGGCGCAGTGGTGGGTCTCCATGAAGATTTGCATGCCGCCACGCAGGTGCCTGCCCGGCTGGTTGGGCGGCAGCTGCATGCGAATGGTGGTGGAGGTTTGACTGGCGTGGGCTTGATGGTGGCCCTACGGGTGTTCTCGGCAAGCGCCTTGCCGGGGCCCCGGCAAGGGTCTTGTCGTGGCGCCTGCTGTCATCCCCGGCAAGGCTCTTGCCGGGGGCCTTGTGGTCCTCCTCGGCTGGGATCCCGCTGAGGATCATCGTCTTCTAAAGGATGTATCTGATCTTGAATGCCTTCACAAAGATCTGCATGCCACCACGGGGATGTCTCACGAATCCTTGCCCCATGGGGGCAGTGGACTCAAGGGTGACTCACTCAATAGGTGTGGGGCGAGCTGCCATGGCAAGGGTCTTGCCGGGCTTGCTAGAACCGCCTCCCGGCAAAGATCTTGCCGGGGGGATCCGCTTCGTCCCCTTTTCTCTTTGTGGTCTTGGTCTTGGCGTCGTTCTGCTTCTCCTGAGCTTTGGCCTTACCTTGGCTCACCTCCCTTGCCTTGCTCAGTGTGGTGTTGCCCGTGGCTCAGACTACCCGTGCACAGTTATAGGGGTACAAAAAGTGTACCGCTCTTTTTGTACACCGACAGTATGCATCCCGACGACATTGCCAAGACGGTGTTTCGCACTCACCATGGCCACTTCGAGTTCTTGGTGATGCCCTTCGGCCTCGCCAACACCCCAGCGACTTTCCAGGCCCTGATGAACAACGTCCTCCGGCCCTACTTACGGGGGTTTGTGCTTGTTTTCTTTGATGACATTCTTATCTATAGCGCCACCTGGGCCGAGCACCTCCAACATGTCGCCATCGTCTTCAACGAGCTTCGGGCGCACCACCTCCACCTTAAGCGCTCTAAGTGCTCGTTCGGGACACCTACCGTCGCCTACCTCGGCCATGTCATATCTGCCGACGGGGTGGCTATGGACGCCGACAAGGTGGTGGTCGTCTCCGCGTGGCCAACACCCCGCTCACCGCGGGCTCTCCGCAGGTGTAGCGCCCTCGATGCGGCTAAACCTCCCACGTGTCGAAGCACAACTTAGAGGCATAACCGCATTGAAAGCAATGTCGCAAGTGAGGTAATCTTCGCAAACAACCCATGTAATACAATAAGGGAAAAGATACATAGTTGGTTTACAATCGCCACTTCACACAATACACGAGTAAAGCATTACATCAACCAGAAACAATCAAGGTCCGACTACGGAACCAAAATGAAAGAAGACTACCCCAAATGCTACACAGATCCCCGATCGACCCCAACTGGGCTCCACTACTGATCAACTAGAACGAAACAACACAAAGGACAAGATCTTCATCGAGCTCCTCCTTGAGCTTGGTTACGTCACCTGCACGGTATCATCGGCACCTGCAAACTGGTTTTGGAAGTATCTGTGAGTCACGGGGACTCAGCAATCTCACACCCTCGCGATCAAGACTATTTAAGCTTATGGGTAAGGTAAAGGTATGAGGTGGAGCTGCAGCAAGTGACTAGCATATATGGTGGATAACATACGCAAATGAGAGCGAGAAGAGAAGGCAAAGCACGATCGAGAAACTATGATCAAGAAGTGATCCTAGAACAACCTACGTCAAGCATAACTCCAACACCGTGTTCACTTCCCGGACTCTGCCGAGAAGAGACCATCACGGTTACACACGCAGTTGATGCATTTTAATTAAGTTAAACTTCAGGTTTTCTACAACCGGACATTAACAAATTCCCATCTGCCCATAACCGCGGGCACGGCTTTCGAACATTCAAATCCCTGCAGGGGTGTCCCAACTTAGCCCATGACAAGCTCTCATGGTCAACGAAGGATATTCCTTCTAGCGGGAAGACCCGATCAGACTCGGAATCCCGGTTACAAGACATTTCGAGAATGGTAAAACAAGACCAGCAAAGCCACCCAGATGTGCCGACAAATCCCGATAGGAGCTGCACATATCTCGTTCTCAGGGCACACCGGATGAGCAAGACGTCGGGTGGGCCAGCCCAGAGTTGCCCCTGGTAGCTCCGGACATCGCTTAGTTGGACCAACACTCAGAGGAGCACTGGCCCGGGGGGGTTTAATAAAGATGACCCTTGGGCAGGCCTACCCAAGGGAAAGAAAAAGGCTAGGTGGCTAATGATAAAACCAATGTTGGGTCTTGCTGGAAGAGCTTTATTCAAGGCGAACTGTCAAGGGGTTCCCATTATTACCCAACCGCGTAAGGAACGCAAAATCCGGGAACATAACACCGATATGATGGAAACTAGGGCGGCAAGAGTGGAACAAAACACTATGAAAAAGGTCAAGCCTTCCACCCTTTACCAAGTATATAGATGCATTAAGATAACAAGATAATATAATGATATCCCAACAAGAAAATAATGTTCCAACAAGGAACGGTCTCCAATCTTCACCTGCAACTAGCAACGCTATAAGAGGGGCTGAGCAAAGCGGTAACATAGCCAATCAACGGTTGCTAGGATATGGTGGGTTAGAGGTTTGGCATGGCAATTTGGGAGGCATGATAAGCAAGTGGTAGCCATCGTAGCATAGGCATAGCAAAAGAGCGAGCATCTAGCAAAGCAAAGATAGAAGTGATTTCGAGGGTATGATCATCTTGCCTGAAATCCCGCAAGGAAGAAGAACGAGTCCATGAAGAATACAAACAGACGTAGACGAACGGGTCCTCACAATCGCGACGTTACCGGAACCAACCCGAAGAAGCAAACACCGGAAAGAAGCACACAACATAGTAAACAACCAACACACGAACATGGGATGATATGCGGGATGCGGTATGCGATGCATATGCATGATTTTACAAGGAATGATTGAACCTGGCCTCAACTTGGAAATCCAAGAGTGCCACTGGAAAGGTGAGGTGATTTCGGTGGAAATCGATATAAAGAACACCGGAATCGGAGGTACGGTTTGGAAATGGCAAGCAAAACAAATATGGCACCGGTCTGCGATAAACAGCAAGTAGCCATCTAAATGCAACAAGTTAAATATGCTACAGCACCCAAACATGGCAACAAAATACATGGCAGGGATCCATTCATGATGCTTGACAAAAGATGAACACTGAGCTATGGCCAATTCATCCATTAACAGGTTCAAACAAGCATGGCAAAAATGCAAACGATAATAGGTTTCAGACTTAGTGAAATTAACACAAGTCTGGAATTTCAGATCAGGTAGCACACTTTGGAGCAAGAAAAACATATGCTACAGGAACTTAACATGGCAAAGCAAAGCATGGCATGGAGCTACTCAAAGAGCTTAACAAAAGTCCCTTAGTGACCTTGAGCCAAAAGGGATCAGAAAATGCAATTGCAAGCATGTGAACATGGCAAAAACATAATCAGATCTCAGACTTAGTGAAAAACTGGAGCATGCAAATCAGATATCAAGTAGGCATGTTTACGAGCTCGATGCACTCACTACAGAGCAAGGAATGACAAACTAAGCATACACCCATCAAGAATACACATAATATAAGCTAGACATGGCAAGAACAACAACATAGCATGCACGGATCAACAACAACATCCTCGGCAAAATCGCTAACAAGTAGACAATCTGCCCAGATTCACGAAATAGCAAAAGTAGAGCTCAATTGACTTAAGCTAGGGTGCTCCATAATGCAAACAAAGACATGGATGGATAGAGCACTACAAGATTAACAAATCACCCTTACTGATCATCCTCAAAAGAGGCACGGATCACTAGGAAACAACATGAACATATGGCATATTGATAAAAACAGATCAAGGACTTAGTGGAATTGCTAAGTCCCTGAAATCAGCATTAACGAATGCACCACTTTGCAAGCTTGTGCTAGTCACCACACATATCACAAAAATACATGGATTTCACCTTTGGAAAGATGACAAAGCATATAACAAAAACATATGTAGAGCTCAGGGGCATATCATGCACACATAAATCATGGCAAAAAATGACAAATAGCTATTTGGAGTAGCAGATCTGACAATTAACTCAAATAGCACTCTTCCAACAACATTTCAGGCATCAAGATGAGCTCAAATGAAAATGATGCAATGAGATGAAATGATGTACTCTCTGAGACGAACATTTTGATATGCTACACGCCCAAAACGGATCTAAGGATGCAAAGATACAGCATGATGAACATGGGCATCTGAAACTGGTATCTTGGAATTGTTCCGATCGATTTGTGACGAGAACATTGTTCTTGGTGCCTCCTATCATTTAGGGGTTGTGGCAGTGCCCCGGGGAGTTGAGCTCCGAGGTGTTGTCGTCACAATTTTATCGTTGCAGTTCTGGAATACCTGAGTTTAGTACGCCGACATCAAAAATCTCTTTTATGCAGTTGTTGGTGAGATAACCTCGATGCCACCCCGTACTGGGGCGGGAGTTCGGGAGTATTTCCATAACTTGTATAACAGATGCTTTTCGAAGGTTGAGGTAGACGATTTCCGAAGGTTTCTTGGTTATGTGTTGAAGGATGGATACAGCTGGATGTAGGATTTGCTAGATTTGGCTGAGATATTATGCTTCCCCTGTATCCCCAACACCTGATTGCATAACCAGAAAATTTCAGGAGTTTATAAGTGGGAATTCAAGTAGCTGTTAGGATATCTTTCCGATGGATGTATGATATGAAATTGGGGTTCGACGTCTAGTGGTCCGCCTATTCACGGTTGGTTTTACAGTGGTCTCGTTGTGTCTTAAAGAGTCCTTGGCCATGCCGACTCGGGGACGCTTCGTATGTCATGTGCACTGCCTTGTACATGATGGTGTTGTACGATCGAGCCCGTGTAGGCCCCACCACGAAAACTTCGGATGAAATCTCTATCATACGTTTGTTCTGGCTTATTTTGCAAGCCAATCCTTTTGTTTTTGTTTTGAGTTGTGGTATTCGAGTTGCTTCGAAGTCAAATGTTGATTCCATACCTTTCCTAAGTGGTGTTCTCATACTCCGATGTGAATACCAATCCTTCTTGATCATCAAGATTGCCATGTCAATCCTTTTTAACCGGTGTACTTCTCTTCAAGTGGATCCGATCATTGCAACGTCCGCAAGATCAAGTATCAGTTCTTCTCAACGGTGTTTGTTTCATCCGTCTCCAAGTTGCCTTTGTTTTTCCCGCCCACCCACCCTTTTTCTTCAAGGAATCCGATGTTTTAATCAAGTATCCTTTATATTCTCGTGAGGTCTCTCCATTCCTTTTCCGTCAATGTTCTTATCCGGTGATTCTCAGGAAGATTCTAATGGAGCTTCAAGTTCGTCACCCTTCATTCTTTTCATCTCCGGTGGTTTCAATTCAAGCCTTGTTGATCATATCCTTTGTCCTTGTTTCAAATACATTCCCATGCCGGTACACCTCTTAATCATCCACTTCTCGCTATTCAATTGTTCCGGAGTGTTCAAGATATCTCGAAGATTCATGTTTCCACTATGCTTTCATTCAAGCTCTTTCAAGATTGGTATCTCATTCAAGCCATTTAATTCAACTGGTGCAATCTTTCTTTTGGATCATTCCAACGGTGTATTTTTTGAGTGGGCCCTAACCCACAGGTCTTTTTCCAGGATCTTACTTGACTCTTCGTATTCTCCCGGAGTTAGTCTCAAATTCATTTCAAAGTTTGACGTAAGAATGAATTGACATCAGTCAAATGTCTTTCTCCAAGATTCTCCAAATTCTTTTCATCGTTGGCTCAAGCTTTCCATTCTTCATTCCGGAGTGCCTCAACAATTCATGGTGGTGTTTCTCATCGTCATTCTCAACATTTGAAGAGCGAAGAAGAGTTTTACCTCTATATCTTATCCGTTCTCTCAGAGATTCTTGGTTCTAATTCGAGACCATCCTCTCATAATTGTTTTGATTGTGAGAATTCTTTTGACCCACCCGGAGCATTTCATGAGTTGTTTTCCATTCATTTCCTCCGAAGGCCATCTTTTCAAATATTATTTATTCTCAGCTTTCAGTTATCATTCTCCAATCTTACCGGTGCTTTGTTCAAGTGATCTCTAATTAGTTCGTGATCCCTTCGTTCTCGTGTATCTAGATTCTCTCAAGTTTCTTCGTTCAGTTCATAATTCTTCCCGGTGTTTCTTTACCTTTTCTTCAATCATTTTTTTTCAATTCTTACGGTGGTTCGTTCAAGATTTCTATTCCTTCGTTATCATATCAATTCTTTCGTTTTTTTTCAAGCCCTACCGGTGGATCATTGAAGGCCTCTTCAAGTTTGCGCAATATCTATCTTAATCCTTTCTAAGAGAGTAAGTAGTATGCCAAATCCATTGTTGATCATCAATTTAATTGATGAGGGACAAGCATAATGTAATTCTTATTCTTGTTTCATCCTAATGATTAATTCTTTATTCCGGAGCCTCATCAAAATTCTCAGTTTCACTTGTTTCATCTTTTCTTTTCCGGAGTTCCAAGATCTCTCAATTATTTAATCATGGAGATCCATCTAAATCATTTCAAGGCTTCACTTTGTGTTCCCAAATTCTTTTTCCTTCTGTCTTCATCATCCTTTTGTTACCGGAGTTCTTCATGAATGTTATTCATGAGGGTTCTTCAAGGATTTAATTCCTTCTTGAAGTGTTCATCAAGATTCGTTTCTGAAGAGCTCAAGCATTCTTCATCTTGCTATCCGGAGTACAATTCTTTCTTCCGTATCATTGGAGGTGGTTTTATGTCATTCTTGATAATTTGAGTTCATGTTTCATGATTCACACATTGTTAACAATGAGGTATTTAAATCCATCAACCTATTCGTTGGAATTGTCTTGGGTCATATTTCACCGAAAGCCATCCCTAAGGACTGTTGCTATCTATGGTGCTCATAATTGATCCAAGATCTTCTTTTATCCTCCCGGTGAAATAAGTTTCTCGTCTCCTTGTTCTTATCAATCCAACTCTTTTTCCCGTCAGTGGCAGGTTGTCACCTCATAATCGGAGATGTATTCCATAAGACCATATCAAGCTTATTCTTTTCGTTGTTGGTTTTCCAACAACTCCGTTCTAGCATTTGTTGTAAGCGTGCTCCCTCAAGATCTTGTTTCCCTTCGCTCATTCCATTCCATTCTATTCTTTTGTGCCGGAGTTATTGTGATGTTGCTCTTTTCTCTCATCATCTTGGATCGTGTTATTTTCGTGCCTATCCATTTAACCGGAGTGTCGTGTCCTCTGCTCAAGCTCTTTTCTTCCTATCTAGTCTTTCATCTCTTTTCAACCGGAGTGCTGTCAGAATTTGTTCTTCCTCGTTACTCTCCTCAAACAGAGTGATTACAACTTTGTTCATCTTTGTTGTATTCTTTTCTCAAAATGGATTAACCTCTACAAGGTTCGTGGTTTCACTCGTTTTTCCAAGAAGCAACTTAGTTTTACCTCTTCTCTTTTCTCTTCCGTTTTTCCCTCCGGTGCCATTCTAGATCTCGGGGCGAGATCCTCTCATAGTGGTGGAGTGTTGTGACCCCCCAAGACCGATGTGCCAGGTGTCCTCCAGTTATTCGGGTTGTTTGTGAAGATTACCTCACTTGCGACATTGCTTTCAATGCGGTTATGCCTCTAAGTCATGCTTCGACACGTGGGAGATATAGCCGCATCGAGGGCGTTACAGCGGGTTCCTCGGCCTCGCCGGCTACTATCGGAAATTTATCCGGGAGTTCGGGCTCATCACGGCGCCCCTCACGCAGTTGCTTCGCCGCGACGCTTTCGCTTGGGACGACGAGGTGATGAAGGCGTTCGAGGTCCTCAAGGGGGCCCTCACAACGGGCCCCGTCCTCCAGATGCCCGACTTCGACCGCCCATTCATGGTGGACTGTGACGCCTCGGGCGCTGGTTTCGGCGCCGTGCTTCATCGGTGCGATGGACCCCTCGCCTTCTTCAGCCGGCCTTTCGCTCCTTGCCATCTCAAGCTGGCGGCATACGAGCAGGAGCTCATTAGCCTTGTGCAGGCCGTTCGTCATTGGCGGCCATACTTGTCGGGACGGTCCTTCCACATTCGCACGGACCACTACAACCTTAAGTTCTTGCTGGACCAACGGCTGTCGACCGTGCCACAACACTAGTGGATCAGCAAGCTTTTCGGCTTCGACATCTCCGTTGAGTATCGACCGGGTCGCCTTAACACCGTGGCCGACGCGATGTCCCGTCGCGACTCCGACCTTGCTACCTCCGTTGACGAGTCCGCCGGGGCGGTCCTGTGCATCCGCTCCGGGCCGACGTTCGGTCTCTTCGCCGACATCCGCTGCGCAACTGCAACGGCCGACGACACCGTCCTTCTTCGGGAGCAGCTCACGGCCGGCGACCTCGAGGAGCCTTGGCGCTTCTCTGACGGACTGCTTCTCCATGGGCGCCGGATCTTTGTTCCGGCACATGATGATCTCCGTCACCAGGTGTTACAGCTCGCCCACTCGGCAGGTCATGAGGGTGTGCAGTAAACCCTCCATCGTCTTCGCGCCGACTTCTACATCCCTGGCGATCGCGCCCTGGTCCGTGACTGGGTTCGGTCTTGTCAGACATGCCAACGCAACAAGATGGAGACCCTGCGGCCGGCTAGGTTACTTCAGCCCTTGGAGGTGCCGTCTCAGGTCTGGGCGGATATCTCCATGGACTTCATCGAGGGCCTCCCCAAGGTGGGAGGCAAGTCATTCATCCTCACGGTGGTCGACCGCTTCTCCAAGTACGCCCACTTCATCGCGCTCGGCCATCCGTACACGGCGGCGTCCGTAGCCCGGGCCTTCTTCGACGACATTGTCCGCCTACACGGGTTCCCTACTTCGATCGTCAGTGATCGGGACCCAGTATTCACGGGCCATGTCTGGCGACCTCTTCAGGATGGCGGGTGTCCAGCTCCGCCTGAGTACGAGGTTCCATCCTCAGACAGACGGTCAGTCCGAGGTGGTTAACAAGGTCATTGCCATGTATTTGCGTTGTGTGACAGGTGATCGGCCTCGCGCTTGGGTGGACAGGCTCTCTTGGGCGGAGTACTGCTACAACACCTCCTATCACTCCGCCCTGCGCGCTACGCCGTTTGAGGTGGTCTATGGTCGACCACCCCCGCCTATACTACTGGTGGAACCGGAGACGGCTCAGACAGCGGTTGCGGGTGACCTTATCCGCGCCCGTGACGGGACGCTTGCTGAGGTCCGTCAGCGTCTCCTCCAGGCCCAGCAGCTGGACAAGCATTACTACGATGGTCATCATCGTGAGGCGGAGTTCGCGGTGGGCGACTAGGTGTGGCTGCGTCTTCTCCACCGCTCTACGCAGTCACTTGACCCGCGCGCCAAGCGCAAGCTCGGGCCTCGCTAAGTCGGGCCCTTCCCTATCTTGGAGCGCATTGGGAAGGTGGCCTATCATCTTCAGCTTCCAGCCCGCGCTCGCATCCACGACGTCTTCCATGTGGGGCTGCTCAAGCCTTTCCGTGGCGAGCCACCGGCGGCTGTGATACGTCTCCAACGTATCTATAATTTTTGATTGCTCCATGCTATATTATCTACTGTTTTGGGCAATTTTGGGCTTTATTTTCCACTTCTATATTATTTTTGGGACTAACCTATTAACCGGAGGCCCAGCCCAGATTTGCTGTTTTATGCCTATTTCAGTGTTTCGAAGAAAAGGAATATCAAACGGAGTCGAAACGGAACGAAATCAACTGGAGAAGTTATTTTTGGAACGAAAGCCACCGGATAGACTTGGACTCCACGTCAGGAGATACGGGAGGTGCTCACGAGGGTGGGGGGCGCGCCCACCCCCCTTGGGCACGCCCCCGTGCCTCGTGGGGCCCCCGTGGCTCCTCCGACGTACTTCCTGCACCCATATATATATCGTTGTACCCTAAAACTGCCAGAACAGAGATTAGATCGGGAGTTCCGCCGCCAGAAGCCTCCGTAGCCACCGAAAACCAATCTAGACCCGTTCCGGCACCCTGCCGGAGGGGGCAATCCCTCTCCGGTGGCCATCTTCATCATCCTGGTGCTCTCCATGATGAGGAGGGAGTAGTTCTCCCTCGGGGCTGACGGTATGTACCGGTAGCTATGTGTTTGATCTCTCTCTCTCTCTCGTGTTCTTGAGGTGATACGATCTTGATGTATCGCGAGCTTTGCTATTATATTTGGATCCTATGATGTTTTCTCCCCCCTCTACTCTCTTGTAATGGATTGAGTTTCCCCTTTGAAGTTATCTTATCGGATTGAGTCTTTAAAGATTTGAGAACACTTGATGTATGTCTTGCCGTGCGTATCTGTGGTGATAATGGGATATCACATGATTCACTTGATGTATGTTTTGGTGATCAACTTGCGGGTTCCGCCCATCAAGCTATGCATAGGGGTTGGCAGACGTTTTCGTCGTGATTCTCCGGTAGGAACTTTGGGGCACTCTTTGAGGTCCTTTGTGTTGGTTGAATAGATGAATCTGAGATTGTGTGATGCATATCGTATAATCATACCCCACGGATACTTGAGTTGACATTGGAGTATCTAGGTGACATTAGGGTTTTGGTTGATTTGTGTCTTAAGGTGTTATTCTAGTACGAACTCTAGGGCTGTTTGTGACACTTATAGGAATAGCCCAACGGATTGATTGGAAAGAATAACTTTGAGGTGGTTTCGTACCCTACCATAATCTCTTCGTTTGTTCTCCGCTATTAGTGACTTTGGAGTGACTCTTTGTTGCATGTTGAGGGATAGTTATGTGATCCAATTATGTTAGTATTGTTGAGGGAACTTACACTAGTGAAAGTATGAACCCTGGGCCTTGTTTCCCATCATTGCAATACCGTTTACGCTCACTTTTATCATTAGTTACCTTGCTGTTTTTATAATTTCAGATTACAAATACCTTTATCTACCATCCATATACCACTTGTATCACCATCTCTTCTCCGAACTAGTGCACCTATACAATTTACCATTGTATTGGGTGTGTTGGGGACACAAGAAACTCTTTGTTATTTGGTTGCAGGGTTGCTTGAGAGAGACCATCTTCATCCTACGCCTCCTACGGATTGATAAACCTTAGGTCATCCACTTGAGGGAAATTTGCTACTGTCCTACAAACCTCTGCACATGGAGGCCCAACAACGTCTACAAGAAGAAGGTTGTGTAGTAGACGTCAAGCTCTTTTCTGGCGCCGTTGCCGGGGACGTTAGCGCTTGAAGGTATATCTTTAGATCTTGCAATCGAGTGTTTTAGTTTCTTATTTTATCACTAGTTTATTTTATAAAAGAAAACTATAAAAAATGGAATTGAGTTTGTCTCATACGCTTCACCTTTTTAATATCTTTCGTGAGTATGACGGAAAGGATAATTGTGCTCAAGTTCTAGAAGAATAAATCTATAAAATGTTTGGCACTAAATATTTGAATGATGAGTATGATTGCAATGTTGTTAGTATGAACTCCTTGAATATCCATGATGCTAATGATATGCAAAGCCACAAGCTTGGGGAAGCTATGTTTGTTGAAGATGATATTTTTTGTCCCCCAAGTTTTGATGAGGAAATTTATTATGATGAAATCATGCCTCCTATTTATGATGATTATATTGATGAAAGTAGATTTGGAGAGGTCATGACTTTATTTTGTGATGAATCCACTATTCCAGAAGAGGTTCCAATTGATTATGAGAACAAAGTTGCTAACTATGATTATTATTGTGATGACTTATATGCTATAAATAATAGTGATATCCATGAAACTTGTCATCATTATTTTAGTTTTCAATTGGATTATGCCTCACATGATAATTATTTTGTTGAGCTTGCTCCCACTACTATTCATGAGAAGAAATTTGCTTATGCGGAGAGTAATAAAATTTCTATGCTTGTAGATCATGAAAAGAATGCTTTAGGTGCTGGTTATATTGTTGAATTCATTCATTATGCTACTGAAAATTATTATGAGGGAGGAACATATGCTTGTAGGAATTGCAATAATATCAAGTTTCCTCTCTATGTGCTTAAAGTTTTGAAGTTATGCTTGTTTTACCGTCCTATGCAAGTTGATTCTTGTTCCCACAAGTTGTTTGCTCACAAAATCACTATGCATAGGAAGTATGTTAGACTTAAATGTGCTAGTCATATTCTTCATGATGCTCTCTTTATGTTTCAATTCTTATCTTTTATGTGAGCATCGTTGAAATCATCATGCCTAGCTAGGGGCATTAAATGATAGCGCTTGTTGGGAGGCAACCCAATTTTATTTTTGTCCCTTGCTTTTTGTTCCTGTTTAGTAATAAATAATTCATCTAGCCTATGTTTAGATGTGGTTTTATGCTTTTAATTAGTGTTTGTGCCAAGTAGAACCTTTGGGAAGACTGGGGAAAGTCTTGTTGATCATGCTGTAAAAAACAGAAACTTTAGCGCTCACGAGAATTGCTGCCATTTTTTTGGAGTGCTATTTAGTTAATTCTTTTTGCATATGTTTAATAGATAAATTCCTCAGGTCCAGAAATTTATTTGCGAATTTTATGAGTTCCATAAGTATACGTTTGAGCTAGATTACTACAGACTGTTCTGTTTTTGACAGATTCTATTTTTCATGTGTTGTTTACTTATTTTGATGGATCTATGGCTAGTAAAATAGTTTATAAACCATAGAGAATTTGGAATACAGTAGGTGTAACACCAATATAAATAAATAATGAGTTCATTACAGTACCTTTAAGTGGTGATTTATTTTCTTATACTTACGGAGCTTACGAGTTTTCTCTTAAGTTTTGTGGTGTGAAGTTTTCAAGTTTTGGGTAAAGATTCGATGGATTATGGAATAAGGTGTGGCAAGAGCCTAAGGTTGGGGATGCCCAAGGCACCCCAAGGTAATATTCAAGGACAACCAAGAGCCTAAGCTTGGGGATGCCCCGGAAGGCATCCCCTCTTTCGTCTTCGTTCATCGGTAACTTTACTTGGAGCTATATTTTTATTCACCACATGATATGTGTTTTGCTTGGAGCGTCAATTTATTTTGTTAGGATTTGCTTGCTTTCCAATAAAAGTGGCATTGATAGTCTTTACTATGCCTATGTTACAAGTCTTCATGTTGTTGTTTGAAAACAGAAAGTTTACCGTTGTTGCAATAATTCCCTAGAAAAGTCAGAATGTGATAAAATGTTGAAACCTTTTGCATATTAAGCTCTAATAAATTTACTACAGTGAGAATTTTATTTCATAATTTTTGGAGCTAGGGAAGTATGGATGTTGCAGCATTCTTTACAGACTATCCTGTTTAGGCAAATTGTTGTTATGTTTGCATTGTTTGCATATGGTTGCTTCTTTAATGATTCTATTTGAGGATAGGACTATTAAATATGTAGAGGCATTTAGTATGCAATGTTGAATAATAATTTTAGTGATTTGCTACAGTATATTATGATAAGGTTTTTGCAATTGTTTATACTAACTTATCTCATGGGTCCTTGTTGAGTTTTGTGTGGACGAAGCTTTTGAGATTTAGGGAGACCGTGATATGAGAGGAATTAAGGAGACACAAAAGCTCAAGCTTGGGGATGCCCAAGGCACCCCAAGATAATATTACAAGAAGTCTCAAGCGTCTAAGCTTGGGGATGCCCCGGTTGGCATCCCACCTTTCTTCTTCAACAATTATCGGTTAGTATCGGTTGATCCTAAGTTTTTGCTTCTTCGCATGATGTTTGCTATTCTTAGATGTCATTTTATTTTGCTTTGCTTGCTGTTTGAACAGAATACCAAGATCTGAAATTTTTAAATGTTAGAGAATCTTCACATAGTTGCATAATTATTCGACTACTCATTGATCTTCACTTATATCTTTCGGAGTAGTTTGTGATTTGCTCTAGTGCTTCACTTATATCTTTTAGAGCATGGTGGTAGTTTTATTTTGAAGAAATATATGAACTCTCATGCTTCACTTAGATTATTTTGAGAGTCTTAAACAGCATGGTAATTTGCTTAAAATCCTAATATGCTGGGTATTCAAGAATAATAAAATTCTCTTATGAGTGTGTTGAATACTAAGAGAAGTTTGATACTTGATGATTGTTTTGAGATATGAGGATGGTAATATTAGAGTCATGCTAGTTGAGTAGTTGTGAATTTGAGAAATACTTGTGTTGAAGTTTGTGATTCCCGTAGCATGCACGTATGGTGAACCGTTATGTGATGAAGTCGGAGCATGATTTATTTCTTGATTGCCTTCCTTATGAGTGGCGGTCGGGGACGAGCAATGGTCTTTTCCTACCAATCTATCCCCCTAGGAGCATGCGCGTAGTACTTTGTTTAGATAACTTGTAGATTTTTGCAATAAGTATATGAGTTCTTTATGACTAATGTTGAGTCCATGGATTATACGCACTCTCACCCTTCCACCCTTGCTAGCCTCTCTAGTACCGTGCACCTTTCGTCGGTACCATAAACCCACCATTTACCTTCCTCAAAACAGCCACCATACCTACCCATTATGGCATTTCCATAGCCATTCCAAGATATATTGCCATGCAACTTACCACCATTCCGTTTATTATGACACGCTCCTTCATTGTCATATTGCTATGCATGATCATGTAGTTGACATTGTATTTGTGGCAAAGCCACCGTTCATAATTCTTTCATACATGTCACTCATGCATCATTGCACATCCCAGTACACCGCCGGAGGCATTCATATAGAGTCATATCTTGTTCTAAGTATCGAGTTGTAATTCTTGAGTTGTAAGTAAATAAAAGTGGCCATAAAAAAGAGAAAAGGCCCAAATAAAAAAAATAAAAAATGAGACAAAAAGAGAGAAGGGACAATGCTACTATCCTTTTACCACACTTGTGCTTCAAAGTAGCACCATGATCTTCATGATAGAGAGTCTCCTATGTTGTCACTTTAATATACTAGTGGGAATCTTTCATTATAGAACTTGGCTTGTATATTCCAATGATGGGCTTCCTCAAAATGCCCTAGGTCTTCGTGAGCAAGCAAGTTGGATGCACACCCACTAGTTTCTTTTCTTGAGCTTTCATCTACTTATAGCTCTAGTGCATCCGTTGCATGGCAATCCCTACTCACTCACATTAATATCTATTGATGGGCATCTCCATAGCCCGTTGATACGCCTAGTTGATGTGAGACTATCTTCTCCCTTTTTGTCTTCTCCACAACCACCATTCTATTCCACCTATAGTGCTATGTCCATGGCTCACGCTCATGTATTGCGTGAAGATTGAAAAAGTTTGAGAACATTAAAAGTATGAAACAATTGCTTGGCTTGTCATCAGGGTTGTGCATGATTTAAATATTTTTTGTGGTGAAGATAGACCATATCCAGACTATATGATTTTGTAGGGATAACTTTCTTTGGCCATGTTATTTTGAGAAGACATGATTGCTTAGTTAGTATGCTTGAAGTATTATTATTTTTATGTCAATATGAACTTTTGTGTCGAATCTTATGGATCTGAATATTCATATCACAAGTAAGAAGAATTACATTGAAATTATGCCAACTAGCATTCCACATCAAAAATTATCTTTTTATCATTTACCTACTCGAGAACGAGCAGGAATTATGCTTGGGGATGCTTGATACGTCTCCAACGTATCTATAATTTTTGATTTCTCCATGCTATATTATCTACTGTTTTGGGCAATATTGGGCTTTATTTTCCACTTTTATATTATTTTTGGGACTAACCTATTAACCGGAGGCCCAGCCCAGATTTGCTGTTTTATGCCTATTTCAGTGTTTTGAAGAAAAGGAATATCAAACGGAGTTGAAACGGAACGAAATCAACAGGAGAAGTTATTTTTGGAACGAAAGCCACCGGATAGACTTGGACTCCACGTCAGGAGATACAGGAGGTGCTCACGAGGGTGGGGGGCGCGCTCACCCCCCTAGGGCACGCCCCAGCCTAGTGGGGCCCCCGTGGCTCCTCCGACGTACTTCCTACACCCATATATATCATTGTACCCTAAAACTTCTAGAACAGAGATTAGATCGGGAGTTCCGCTGCCAGAAGCCTCCGTAGCCACCGAAAACCAATCTAGACCTGTTCCGGCACCCTGTCGGAGGGGGCCATCCCTCTCCGGTGGCCATCTTCATCATCCCGGTGCTATCCATGACGAGGAGGGAGTAGTTCTCCCTCGGGGCTGAGGGTATGTACCAGTGGCTATGTGTTTGATCTCTCTCTCTATCGTGTTCTTGCGGTGATACGATCTTGATGTATCGCGAGCTTTGCTATTATATTTGGATCCTATGATATTTTCTCCCCCCTCTACTCTCTTGTAATGGATTGAGTTTCCCCTTTGAAGTTATCTTATCGGATTGAGTCTTTAAAGATTTGAGAACACTTGATGTATGTCTTGCCGTGCGTATCTGTGGTGACAATGGGATATCACGTGATTCACTTGATGTATGTTTTGGTGATCAACTTGCGGGTTCCGCCCATGAACCTATGCATAGGGGTTGGCACACGTTTTCGTCGTGATTCTTCGGTAGGAACTTTGGGGCACTCTTTGAGGTCCTTTGTGTTGGTTGAATAGATGAATCTGAGATTGTGTGATGCATATCGTATAATCATACCCCACGGATACTTGAGGTGACATTGGAGTATCTAGGTGACATCAGGGTTTTGGTTGATTTGTGTCTTAAGGTGTTATTCTAGTACGAACTCTAGGGCTGTTTGTGACACTTATAGGAATAGCCCAACGGATTGAATGGAAAGAATAACTTTGAGGTGGTTTCGTACCCTACCATAATCTCTTCATTTTTTCTCCTCTATTAGTGACTTTGGAGTGACTCTTTGTTGCATGTTGAGGGATAGTTATGTGATCCAATTATGTTAGTATTGTTGAGGGAACTTACACTAGTGAACGTATGAACCCTGGGCCTTGCTTCCCATCATTGCAATACCATTTACGCTCACTTTTATCATTAGTTACCTTGCTGTTTTTATAATTTCAGATTACAAATACCTTTATCTACCATCCATATACCACTTGTATCACCATCTCTTCGCCGAACTAGTGCACCTATACATTTTACCATTGTATTGGGTGTGTTGGGGACACAAGAGACTCTTTGTTATTTGGTTGCAGGGTTGCTTGAGAGAGACCATCTTCATCCTACGCCTCCTACGGATTGATAAACCTTAGGTCATCTACTTGAGGGAAATTTTCTACTGTCCTACAAACCTCTGCACTTGGAGGCCCAACAATGTCTACAAGAAGAAGGTTGTGTAGTAGACATCAGGCTCCTCCGGCGCTTCCTCCAACCGCCGATGGTCGCATTCTTCCAGAGCCGGCAAAGGTGTTGCAGGCACAGCTCCGTCGTGGCGTCTGGTTCGTCCTCGTTCAGTGGGCGGGCTTTCCGGAGGAGGAGGCTACGTGGGAGCAGCGCGAGGACTTCTGTTGAAGATATAACCACTGAGGGTAAACCGCCCAGGACGGGCCGGTTCACCTTCAGTTATACTGAAGCCCAAGGAAACCCAGAAGATGGCGCTTTACGTATGAAGCTTGGAGGCCCAGAGCCCGCAGACGGTTTAGGGCCCATGATAGTAGACCGCCATGATTGTATAAACTTGCATTGTAAGATAAGAAAGAAGAGACCGAGGCGGACACTTGTATGAGCCAGCCTCGGGACTCCGTAGACCGGCCGGGATCCTCCTGAATATATAAAGGGGTGACCCGGCGGCGACTCAGGGACAGAAGAACAATAACTCGAGGCCAGACAAAGCAGATTCGCTCCCTGGTCTTCGAAACCCCAGCAATACCAATCACAACTAGACATAGGCCTTTACCTTCATCGAAGGGGCCGAACTAGTATAAACTCTCGTGTCCCTTTGTCCAGTTTAACCCCTTCAAGCTAACCCGTAGTGATGGCTCCACGACTAAGTCCTTCCATGAGGACATTTTCCGTGACAATTCCACGACAGTTGGCGCGCACCGTGGGGCTATCGCACGATGGTTTCGAGTTCTTGAAGGGCAATTTCGATGGACTAAAGGGATACGCTGTGGGCCGGATGACGAAGAGTCGCCGCGGCAAGCTCTACATCGACAACGCAGGATGGGGTCCCGAGGCTGATTCAATTGAATACGGGTACCGGGTCCCCTTTGGTGGGATTCACGTCTTCATCGGCAAGATCGGCGAACCGGCCCCCGAGTCGGACACTTGCACCGACATCATCGAGACGGCTCGGCACGCAAGTTCTTCACCGGTTCAGCCTGAGGCCAGGCATGTTTTCGTGGGTGTCATCCACAGTTCGGGTTACGAGGAGGAACCGATCTCCAATGGAGAAAACGTAGTCCGCAGTGATGACGAGTCTTCCGGAGAAACCGAATCGCTCTACCAGTTGTACGACGGCCGGATTGAGGGAGGATCCGAGGGAAATAGTATTCCGGATTCCCCCGTTCTGCCAAACCGGGCCGTTGTCTTCATGGCCGGCACACAACCGGCGCTTCATTCATCTACCGCCGCAGCAGTACTCTCCGATTCAACAACAGCCACGCCAGCAGGTGCAGGAAGCTCGGCGCCGCCTCCGGCCCAGGTCTTGTCTGATTTGTTCGACGCTCTAGCGGCACTGATGTCCGCGGAGATAGACGCAGCAGCCAGGGATCAGCACAATGCGGAGATTGTAAAGGTAAAAGATCAGATAGCCCAGGCTAAAGCGGACCTGGCAGCAGAGAACGCCAGGATGGCCACAGAGTTGGCCGAGTTGGAAGCACAGGCTTACCGGATTAGACTAGATCAGAATGCTTCAGAAGAGGTCATGAGAAGAAGGTACTGATCACGTCTCCTGTCGGCTTATGAGCCACAAAATCTTTTCAACACGCCAGGTGTAGGAGCTGGTAATCAACCTGCGCCAAACCGGGCGGGGGCACCGGAAGCAGGAGCGCCAGTTCAGCCACGCGCAACAAACCTGCCTCGCCAGAACAACGTTGTATCATCAACGCCGCCCCGGCATTATTCCAACCTGTTGGATAATATTGTGGCTGCCGCTTCACGCCTGGCGGCTCTCCCAACCGACGGCGAATCCCCAGTAGCAGTGGAAGTGCATCGGGCCAGGGATCTCCTTCAGACAGCACTGAATCAACAGCAAGCGTATTCACACAGCCGTGAGAGGATTCATTCCGCTCCCTGTCCAAGCCGGAGTTATAGCAGACACATGGAGGACGAACCGGCCGTATCCAGTAGCGCACACCACCGAAATTCGCCATGGGGAAACAACCCGGCCGGGGGAGGTGCTAATGCGCAAGATGTTGTGGACCACGGCCGCGCATGACGGGGGGCCGAGTTGACAGCTCGACACGAAGCACGGCATCATACTCCGGTTCACCCCACTGCCTCCGTGGAGCCAGGGGTAATGTTCAGTTCCCTAGGGGTACCGTGTTTAACTCCCGCATTGCGTAATGTGCGATTGTCCAAGGATTTCAAGGGACCTCGTAAGGTACCAAATTACACCGCCGATTTGCAGCCAGAGGTGTGGGTGGAGAGCTATGAGATGGCAATGGAGATGTTAGATGTGGATGAGGCGGTTTGTGCTAAATATTTCACCATGACGCTGGAAGGAGCAACTCGTACTTGGTTGAAGAGCTTGCCAACCAACTCTATCGACTCATGGGCCGAATTAAAGCACCGGTTTATCCAGAACTTCAAGGATATGTGCAAGCAGCCAATGTCAATTGTAGATTTGGCCGCTTGTGTCCAAGAGGAAGGGGAGTCCATGACCCATTGGGTTAAACGAGTCTCGACGATTTTGCATTTGTCAGATCGTATTAATGCAGATACCGCAGTATTAACGTTGGAGGGCAATTGTCGTTTCAAGCCGTTAAAACAGAAGTTGGGAAGGCTCAAACGTCATTGCAACGACATGTCAACACTCATGGACGCTTTAGTTAAGTATGCCGATTCAGATAATACCAAGGATCCGGATTCAGAGGAGGACAAACCGGAGAAGGGAAAGAAGAACGGCGGTGCAAAAGGGCAGCACCACAACCAAGGGGGCCATGGGAATAACAGTAAGCTTAAAGCGGATAATTTAGATTTGGTGGCTAACACAAATATGCAGCGTCGCAAAGGTAAACCGCCCCAGTGCGGCATGAATCTGGAGCGTTTGTTAAACCAGCCCTGCCCGAAGCATGGAACCAAGGAGGCCCCTGCCACACATCTTTGGAAAGATTGTCACATAATGAGGGAGTTCAAAAATTCTGATTTATACCAGTATGATCAGGATCCACCGGGCGGTTCAGGCCCAGGTTTCCATGGGGGCGGCGGTTCAAGCTCTGGATTTCAGAACAACCAGGGCCATCAAAACAACCATGGTAATAACCAGCAGAATAACCAAGGGAATCAACTACAGTCAGGTTACCAGAGTCACCCCAAGCAGTTGAACAGCTGACAGTATCATGTGTTCACTACCAGCTTGTGCAAGCGGGATCAGAAACTTCACAAGAGGGCAGTCAATACTGTTGAACCAGCTGTACCGCATTATCTACGATGGTCGGAGCAGCCTATTGTGTGGAGCAGAGAGGATCACGCACCCTGGGTTGACAATCCGGGTCAACTAGCTTTGGTGGTAGCCCCTTAGGTAGGGGGCTATAAGTTTACCAAGGTTCTGATGGATGGAGGGAGCAGTATCAACATCCTATACTATGAGACTTTCCGTCGCATGGATTTGACGGATAAGAATCTTAAACCGTCAAACACTATCTTTCATGGTGTGGTACCAGGTAAATCGGCCTACCCTGTGGGAAAGATTGCTTTGGAAGTTGTGTTTGGGGATGAGTTTGATTCCAGGTCTGAGACTTTGACCTTTGAAGTGGTGAAAATCCAGAGTCCATATCACGCGCTATTTGGACGGCCGGCTTACGCGAAATTCATGGCGAGGCCCTATTATGTCTATCTACAGCTCAAGATGCCAGGTTATAAGGGGACGGTCACAGTACATGGGAGCCGAAGGATTGCCTTGGATTGCGAGGAAGGTGAAGCAGCTTATGCAGAATCGGTTTGTGCCACGGAGGAGCTGAAATTCTATAAAGACAATGTTGATCCAGCGGATATGACCCCTCTGAAGAAACCTACGATTGAACATGACCCGGCCCTGACGTTCAAACTGGCTAATGAGACTAAGCTTGTTGACTTTGTCCCTGGTGATTCATCCAAGCAGTTTAGTGTCAGTGCAAATCTGGATCCAAAATAAGAAAGCGCGCTCATCGAGTTCATCCGTGAGAACCGGGACATCTTTGCATGGAAACCTTCTGACATGCCATGTGTACCAAGGGAACTCGCTGAGCACACGCTAAATATTGATCCTATGTTTAAACTGGTAAAGCAGTACCTTCGCCGCTTTAACGAAGAAAGACGCAAGGCCATCGGCGAAGAGGTAGCCCGGCTGCTGGCAGCTGGATTTATTGTCGAAGTGTTTCATCCCGAATGGTTGGCTAATCCGGTGCTTGTTCTTAAGAAAAATGGCACTTGGCGTATGTGTGTGGACTACACTGATTTGAACAAAGCTTGCCCGGCAGATCATTTCGCTCTCCCACGTATCGATCAGATCATTGATGCAACGGCGGGTTGTGAGCGCCTGAGTTTTCTGGATGCTTATTCAGGTTATCATCAGATTAAAATGGCAGTTAAGGACCAGGAGAAAACAGCCTTCATCACTCCCTTTGGAGCCTTCTGCTATGTTTCTATGCCCTTTGGGCTCAAGAGTGCCCAAGCAACCTACCAGCGTTGTGTGCAAAATTGTCTTCACAAGCAGACCTGCCGTAATGTTCATGCCTATGTGGATGGCATTGTGGTGAAATCCAGGAAGCAGGAAACCCTGATAAATGATCTCAAGGAGACGTTTGACAATCTTCGGGTTTACAAAATGATGCTCAACCCGGACAAATGTGTTTTTGGTGTTCCGGCAGGCAAACTCTTGGGCTTTCTTGTGTCTAACAAAGGTATTGAGGAAAATCCGGAAAAGATCAAAGCAATCACATCCTTGGCTAAACCGGCATGTATCAATGATGTTCAGCGCCTGGCGGGCCGGATTGCAGCCCTCGGACGATTTATCAGCCGTTTGGGAGAGAAGGCGATTCCCCTGTATCAGATGTTGAAGAAAACGGAAAAATTCGTCTCGAGTGACGCCGCTGATGCGGCATTCGAGGAGTTGAAGCGGCAGCTAGCTGAACCGCCAGTCCTCGCTGCTCCAGTTTATAATGAACCTCTACTGTTGTACGTGGCTGCCAATGCCTGAGCGGTTAGTGTGGTGATTGTGGTTGAGCGTAAGGAGGCTGGGAAAGAATATCCGGTTCAACGACCAGTTTATTATATCAGTGAAGTACTGATCGAATCAAAGCAAAGATATCCGCATTGGCAGAAGCTAGTGTATGGAGTTTTCATGGCAAGTAGGAAACTCAAGCAATATTTTCAAGGCCATCCTATTATAGTGGTTAGTTCTGCTCCCTTGGGTGATATAATACAGAATAGAGAGGCAACTGGCCGGGTTGCGAAGTGGGCGATCGAGCTCGATCCCCATAGTTTGAAGTATACACCCCGAACAGCCATCAAATCTCAGGCGCTTGTGGACTTCATCAATGATTGGACTGAGTTACATGCACCAGAAGACAAACCGGATAATACATACTAGACCATTCACTTTGATGGATCCAGGTAGCTAGAAGGCTCGGGGGCTGGAGTTGTCCTCACTTCCCCTCGAGGAGATAAGACTTGTTATGTTCTCCACTTAATGTTTCCTTGTACTAACAATGCAGCGGAGTACGAGGCCTTGCTCCACGGTCTTCGTGTAGCTAAGGAAATGAACTTAAGCCGGGTTCGATGCTTTGGAGATTCTGATCTGGTGGCTCAGCAAGTTTCTGGTACTTGGGATTCTAAAGACCCGCTCATGGCGGCTTATAGGCGCGAGATGGATATTGTAGCAGGTCACTTTAAGGGTTATCAGGTGGAGCACATCGACCAGCGCAAGAATGAAGCAGCAGATGCTCTAAGCTGACTGGGATCTCAGCGTAAACCGGTACCACCTAATACCTTTCTAGATATCTTGCATAACCCGTCTATAAAGTTGCCTACAGAAGAGGATTTAGTTGTTCCTGATCCGGAGGCCCAGTTGGTAGCCGTTCTACGTGCCGCTCCCGATTGGACGGTTCCATATTTGGCGTATCTGAACTGGGGCGAATTACCAGAAGACGAACTTTTTGCCAGGCAGATAGTCCGGTGGTCCAAGTCTATGGTTGTTCACAATAGCGAGTTGCACCGTTCTAGCGTTTCAGGCGTATTCCAACGTTGTGTTTCTCCTGAAGAAGGACAAGAGATTCTATGGGAAATCCACGAAGGGGATTGCGGTGACCATGCCAGCTCAAAGTCCTTGGTTGCTAAGGCTTTCCGACACGGGTTCTACTGGTTGACAGATCATTCTGATGCGGACTTGGTAAAGCGGTGTGACGCTTGTCAGAAATTTTCACGTCGTGCTCATGTTCCTGCTCAGGAGTTACGCATGATTTCCATCACTTGGCCGTTTGCTACTTGGGGGCTTGATATGGTTGGACCCTTTAAGCGTTCTAAGGACAAGAAGACCCACCTGTTGGTGGCGGTTGACAAGTTCACCAAATGGGTTGAAGCGGAGCCCATCAGTAAATGTGATGCAGCCACGGCGGTTCAATTTCTCAAAAAGATTATTTTCCGTTTCGGCTTTCCACATAGCATCATCACAGATAATGGTACAAACCTGTCTAAAGGTGAGATGGAGGAGTTCTGCCAACGAGAGCACATCCGGCTTGATGTAGCGTCCGTGGCTCATCCCCAGTCCAATGGTCAAGCTGAGAGGGCGAATCAAGAAATCCTGAAGGGTATCAAGCCTCGGCTCATGGTCCCTTTGAAGCGGACGCCGGGTTGTTTGGTGGAGGAATTACCATCAGTGTTATGGAGCATAAATACAACCCCAAACCGATCTACGGGATATACACCTTTTTCCTGGTCTATGGGGCTGAGGCTGTGCTCCCAAGTGATATTCGTCACGACTCGCCCCGGGTCGCGAATTATGTTGAAGCGGACAACGAGCAAGCACGCCAAGAGGCGCTAGACCTGTTAGATGAGAAGCGAGACATGGCTTTGGCTCGATCGGCGATTTATCAACAAGACCTACAGCGTTATCACAACTGCCGGGTTAAGACAACAACCTTTTAAGAAGGTGATTTGGTACTTCGGCTCATTCAAGACTAGACTGATATGCACAAGTTATCCCCACCTTGGGAAGGGCCTTTTGTGGTCAGCAAAAATCTGCACAACGGATCATACTACCTCATTGACGTTCGAGAAGACTCACGTAGCTCTGAGGAGGAGACCCGGCGGCCATGGAACATAGCTCTCCTACGGCCTTATTACACTTAAAGTCACAGGCTTTTTGTATGTAGATATTTCAACAATGTATATATTATGATCAATATAATAAACCGGCATCCTTGCTATCAAGCAGGGCCTCCGCCGTTTTCTTCCTTCAAATATCTGTTAACTTGGGGGCTTCCTGTTCAAACATAGGTGTATTCACCAAAGAGAACATAGCATTACTACCCTCTTGATGCAGCTATCACGCCACAACAAAGCTTGGGAGCTTCACACCCAAGGGGCCAAAGAGAGTCTTGTTGCTACGCACAACTCAAACATAGGCACCCAATTGAGCACAGCTCACAAAGTTACTTGGGGGCTCTTTGTGTCAAATACCAAAGAGTTTGAAAGGACCCTTGTAGCTGGGTATCGACCCACGGCTTGGAAGCCTGGTGTATTCACCTAAAACCCCAGGTTAACCTGCCTTCATCAAGTAAGCCACTCCTATCCAGGTAATCCTGGCACGACCCTTCGAACGTTTGACAGTTACTCTCATTGAGACCCTGAAATTGTCAAAGTTAAAACGATGATTGGTTAGTTGGAGGGCCATCTCAAAAGGCTTTGCCAAAATGGTTTAACTTAGTGGCCTGGCAGCCCATGAAAAGCCTCGATTTGGGCCTAGCAGCCCTCGAAAAGCCTCGACTACAGTTTTTTGTTTGCTTTTTTCTGCCAAGTTTTTTTCGTGAGGTCTACGTTAAACCGGAGTTTTTTAAACCCGGCACGGCTTACGGATCTTCTGTTCAAGTATACAATTAAAGGTAATCTGGCATCCTTTAAAACCGGTCTGGCTTTGACGCTTTGTCTCCAGCAATCGGCCGGCGTTCATCACAACCTGGTTCTATATCATATATATACCAACATGGTATGGTGGAGTTTGGGTTTTCACCCTTCTTCAAATCACAATTGGTAAACCGACAGCAATGTTTTATATCATAGATTTTCCGTATGCAGACACAGGGATTGCATAATATTGTAAAAATACATAAGCCAGTACTGAAATTCTCATGACAAATCAACGCAAAGTGTATCCCGCTGCACGAGGGCAACGGATCAAAGTATTTCCACTAGCTTATTACAAGGCGCTTGAAGGCCCAAAATATGGTGTTTCCGGCAGAACAAGGTTTCTGGAGCATCACTCTAATTGCCGGATCAAGTCTCATTGCTATGTTGCTGGGAAGTCGATGGGTCATCTGGCGTCGGTTCAGCTTCCTCTTCCCCACCTAGCGGCTGGAAGCTTGCGGTGGTCCAGTCAATCCGGGTTAAGGCCTGAAAGATAGCTTCTTCACTGATAAGTTCTGACGGATCAATGTCAGGGGCATAAGTGTGCTGACAGATTCCTGGAATAAGATTTTGCGCCTCCGGAATGACAGGGTTAACCCGTTTGTTGTTGGCATCATAATAAGACCGGTGAACCGTCAAGTTAACATCCTCTGCCAGCTGACTCACCAGAGGACGCATCTCCCTTGTCACTCTTTTAAGGGCTGCATCATCAAAATCTGCCCCGTTTTCTTGTGTGCTTGGAAAGCCTTTGGCAAGGTCAACCGGATCCAAGTCAGCTATGCATGCTTTGGCTCGGGTAAGTGCCAACAAAGCGCCGGCCCTAGCAGCAGATCGCTTCACCTCTTCTAGCTGTGCTGGTACCATGGATAGCCTTGTCAGAGTATCCTTGTTCAGTGTTGGGGCCGGATTGTCATAGGAGGCTGCACAGATAACCCGTTGAGCACCGGTGTAAAGTTGTTCTAGAAGAGTATTTGCTGCTTTCAGCTTCATCCGTACATCTGAGCCCAGATGAGTAATGCGGCTCCCTGCAATGGTTTAAGAATTTCATATTTCAACCGGCACCTTACAAGATGGGTATTCCAAATACTTTGCTAGGAGTACTTACCAAATACTGCGGTGGTCATGGCGTTCACTTGACGCTTTAACCCAAAAAGCTCTTCTGCCACCGGTTTAAGTGCAGATTCGGCGTCTTCAGCCCGTTTCAGCAATGTCCCCTTTTCAGTGTCCCAGTTGGCAGTTCCGTCTTGAATTCTTCTTTCAGTCGTTCTATGGAAGTTAAAGCGGCTCGAAGTTCATCTTTAGCTTTGGAAGATTCTTCTTGCTGAGATTTGATAATTTCTTGAAGATCAGCAATCTGCGTCCGTTGATGGTTTATGTCAGCCTGCCAAAATCAAGAGGAGCATTTCAATATTTTATCAAAAGTCCCAGGATTCATACAAGTTTCAATCCTGGCACTTGGGGGCTAATGCGGATTAATTCTTTCTTACTGCTTATTCAAAGTCCCTGAATTCATACAAGTTTCAATCCTGGCAATTGGGGGCTAATGCGGATTAATTCGTTCTTACTACTTATTCAAATTCCCAAGGATTCATACAAGTTTCATTCCTGGCACTTGGGGGCTAATGTGTGTTTATTCAAAAAACTTAAAAGACAACAATGTGCAGTTTGGAAATTCAAAGTCCCGGTTTGTTTTTACAAATTAAACCGACCCTTGGGGGCTACAGGATACAAGGCAGTGAAAATACAAAGATAAGGAGGAAAATGTTTACCTCATAACGTTCCTTCATCAGATTTACCAAGTCAGCCTCATCATCTCGACTTGTATAAAGCCGGTTCAAGAAACCGGAATGAAGATCCTGGGCAGAAAGATTAGCATATTTTGACATATCAGTTTCCATTTTCCTCTTGCCCATTGAAATAAACTCATCCTTGGCGGTATGTTTTGCCAAGACAACTTGATGACCCGGAGCGGTATAAGCAGTGCCAGTAACAATAACGTCATCGTCTTTGGCTGGGCTTGGCGGATTAGCACGTGACTTCAGCGGATCAGCAGCCGGACTTCCAGGCATAACATGTGGACTTGAGGTATCCTCATGTATGGCCGGATCAGCTTCTGGCGGATTTGCATTGATAGTTGGCTCTGGCAGGGCAAAATCATCCACGAGATTATCAAGATTTTTATCAAGACCCTCAGGAGTTTTCTCCGGTTCAACTTCACCGGTAGGGGCGCTGGTCTTGGCCTTCTTACTCAAATGAGCTTGAGCACTAATATTAAAACAAAGATTAGCATGGTCAACTGAGTTATGAAAGAGAAGGGAAGGCTACACACTTACCCAGGGACGGTTTTCAGTGGAGGCAGCTAAGTGGTTGATGAACCGCCAGACGAATTAGAAGATGCCTGATAATTTGAATGAGATGAATTGAGAGGGCATCGGAAGAAACCTTTCAAAAGATAACGTTTTTCAGGAGAACAAGCAACTCTGGACGACGTTTCTGGTTTGGGGTGTGAGGTAAACCGAAAGAAGTGACCTATTGACCACTGGGCCGGGTTGTGCGACGCCCTTCGGTTTGCTATGTCTTCAAAGAAAGTTTTTGATTCAAATGAGCAACAGGGTGAGAGCATTTCACTTTCCAAACTGCACGGCGAAATCGTTGAACCGGCACAAGTTCTGAGTTAGAAGAAAGACAAATTACCTCAATATGATCTGCATGGCTGGCCTCCGCATCATCCTGGGAGTAATCATTATCAGTAAAATATATGGATAGAAGTCAAGGGAATCAAACTTTACCTCTTTAGCCGAGTCATCAACATCTTCTGGTGGCTCTGAAGACTCAACGGTTTTCTTTTTGGCAGCTTTCTTGATGACCTTGGTCTTACCACGAGGAGCCTTAGCTACTTTGTCTTGAGTTTTCTTTTTCCAAAAAGAGCTACTGGCCTATGGGATTGCACAAAAGTATTATTATAGTAGTGTCAAAGCGGAGAATAATAAGGAAAAGTACAAGGTTAAAATATTTACCCCTGGCGGTTTGTTGGAGGCGTAAAAAGGACGAAGGCCAATTTGAGTACATACGGCGAGCGGTTCGTCGAGTATTTTCTTTACACTTTCACTAACTTCATCATCCGTCAGTTCTATTGAGTTAAACCGTTGAGGATCATTGGTGTTGCCGGTGTATTCAAACATCTATTCGGGCCGGTGGCTTAAAGGGAGAATGCACCATGAAATCCAGCAATGAACGAGATCAACACCAGTTAAACCGTTGGCAAGGAGAGCCCAGAGTTTGGCGAGTTGAGATGCATAAGCTTGTCGGTCTTTGGCAGGCAATCTCTGAGGTAAGGGGTGATTATTGCTGAGTCGGTACGGACGGTAGCCCGGTAGAGGATTCTCTTCAGCAGGGGCAGTATTTTGACAATAGAGCCAGGTTTGGTTCCAGTCTTTTGGATGGCTATGAAGTTTGCCGTGAGGAAAACCAACCTCTTTCCTTTTTTGGATTGACACACCGGCAAGTTCAGTATTAGGTCCATCAGAGAATTCCGTCCGGCGGTTTAAGTGAAAGAGATCTAGAAAGAGATCGACAGTTGGTTCTTCTTGCAGATAAACCTCGCAGAATACTTGGAAATTGCATATGTTGGACACAGAATTTGGTCCAATATCTTGAGGATGAAGTTGGAGCCTGGCAAGAACATCCCGGAAATTTTTTGATCCGGGAGGACTGAAACCTCGAGCTAAATGTTGCAAGAATACAATCACTTCTCCATCTTGAGGTTTAGGGGGGCATTCAGGGCCAGGAACTCGCCAACGGAGGACATTTTTTGAGGCTAAAGCACCGATGGTGACATATTCATTGATTTGCGTTTCTGTGATCCGAGACGGAACCAAGTTGCAAGCAGCAAATTGCTTCGTCATCTCACAAAGTCTGTAAAAGGAAAATGGACAGTTTACGATTGGCGATTCGTATGTGTTTGTCAAAATGTTAAACCGGCAATTCAAGGTATACGTAGGAAGTGAACCGGGCATGGCTGTTCAAAGTCTAGATGGCGGTTTAAGAGAGGGCTAATGACATACAACGGATTATCAACACTAAAGGATAAACCGCCTTTTTGAGGCAGAACCCCAAGCTGGAAATTTGTTAAGTGTGGAACAAACAGGTTTCACAAGTTGCAATTATTATTTTGGATCAAACGATCGCTCTGGAAGGAAAATTTCTAGACCTAAAACAGTGCAGAGAAGTTCATACATTCGAAGAGGGCCTCCAAACAATGGAAATAAGATCTATTTTTATGCAAGATAAGCACAAACAGTTGCCGCAGCAGTTCTACGTTGTTTTTACAATCTAAAGCATTGGAGGTGAAAACTAACAACGGTTTTGCATCGGGCGGTGATGACCATCGAAGAACTCAAACAAAGTTCCAATGCAGTCCTGAGAAGGGGAAGGAGAAGAACTCACAGATGTGGACGAGCTGCGGAGGTTTGCCGTCGATTTCTGGTCAGAGTCAGGTCGATGCAGCGGCTTGAGTCGGTGTGGACTGGAAGATCAACGACGGCGGCGACGGCGATACTTGAGGTCTTCGGGTCACGAGGAGGAAGACGGTGCGGTTTGGAAAGAGGTAAAATGGAAGGCGCCCCGGTTTTATTTATAAGGAAGTGGGATAAAACGGCAGGCGCGAAAATCAAGGAATCGGAGGCGGCAAAAGAGGATGCAGCTATCGCCTTGATCTTCGGGAATTAATTAAATAGAAGAGAATCTTTATAAAAAAATTTATACAGGAATGACGTCACAATGATTTGCTACAGTAACAGAAGATGACGTCATGGCGATTCATCAAAGTTCAAAGGAAGAAGACAATATGGCGGTTTACGAGAATTGCCAGAAGTTCAAGGATTGAAGACTGACATGAATAGGTTCAAATCAATCAGGGGCCTAATGTTGAAGATATAACCACTGAGGGTAAACCGCCCAGGAGGGGCCGGTTCACCTTCAGTTATACTGAAGCCCAAGGAAACCCAGAAGATGGCACTTTACGTATGAAGCTTAGAGGCCCAGAGCCCACAGGCGGTTTAGGGCCCATGATAGTAAACCGCCATGATTGTATAAACTTGCATTGTAAGATAAGAAAGAAGAGACCAAGGCGGACACTTGTATGAGCCAGCCTCGGGACTCCGTAGACCGGCCGGGACCCTCCTGAATATATAAAGGGGTGACCCGGTGGCGGTTCAGGGACAGAAGAACAATAACTCAAAGCCAGACAAAGCTGATTCGCTCCCTGGTCTTCGAAACCCCAACAATACCAATCACAACTAGACGTAGGCCTTTACCTTCATCAAAGGGGCCGAACTAGTATAAACTCTCGTGTCCCTTTGTCCGGTTTAACCCCTTCAAGCTAACCCGTAGTGATGGCTCCACGACTAAGTCCTTCCATGAGGACATCTGCCGTGACAATTCCACGACAACTTCCGCCAACACTATCTAGACTTTCAGCTCGAGGACGAGCTGTTTGCGCAGGCGGGGAGAGATGTTATGACCGGTTTGGTCTATACCAGGAAGAAGCCCACTGGGCATTAGTATTAGGGGCTTGGCCCACAACTTATCTTAGGCAAGTTATCTTAGGCTAAAGTTATAAATACTAGTTGTAAGACACCGTTTGAGATTAAGCAATAAAGATATTATAATCTTCTGCTGCCCGGCTCCTCGAGGAGCCGGAACCCTAGCCGCCGCTGCCTCCAACCCTAGCCGCGACGGCGCCTGTCCGCCGGTGCGCCTGCTCCAGCCCTCGTCCCCCTCCTCCTCGCCCATACAACCTGCGCCGGAGGCCTGGTAGGAACCCTAGTCCTACCAGACATATACTAGTACTGCTACTGTACTACTTACTAGTCATATTTAGTGTCACAATTTATACATAGGTTTAACTAACAAGTACGCACTTGAAGCCTAACTGATATATATATATATATGTATGGCTTCTGCACAGCATCTCCATCATCATTATCAATACATCCTACGCAGGTGAGTTAGGATGCACTTAATCCCCGGAAGGTATCTATCCTTCAAACCAGAGGAGTGCTTCAAACTAACAACAGTACATAATATCCAAAAAAAGAGGGTCGTGCTACAGCAGCAGAATACATGGCTCAGTCTAGATATCAGCACGAATCAAGTTGTGCATATTTGTTGTTGGCATGAACCACATCGTCGCATGTCGGGTTTGCAAAAGCCATCCATCGCATGGAAGCTTGATGCCTTTCACACACTGAAGATTATCTGGCAACAAGCTGTGTCAACGAATCTTTGGATATGGTGATTCATGAAACCCATGGTATGATGTGTAAACACAGCCCCCCTCGCGAATGGAAGTTGCATAGCACAGTAATCATCACCGGTGATATGATCGATGATTGGTTGGTTGATCGGATAATTGAGCCCGAGGAACAAGGAGTGGTTGCCGAGGCTGTAAACCCGCCTCCAGTTTAATACGCCTGGCCCAACGGAGCTGGGATCTTTCTCGAACACGAAGCAACCATAGCCATCAATGTCACGAATGCCCCACGCATTATACTGCATGTGGTTTGATGTAATGGTTTGGTCAATTTGGTACATGCGAATGAGCATCAAATGACCTCCGTCAACTGAACGAGCGATAAACCACCAGCCATCGGATGGTATGATTCCAAGTCCTGGAATCATGAAGGCCAGCGCATTTGCGTCTGCTGCAACAATCCAAATTGGAGACCAAAAGGAGGAAATAAACAATCATGTTCAGAGTATGTGTGGAATTAAGATTATTATAACAGTGACACATATCATAGATAGAGAATTGCAATGTCGTGGTCATAATCATACCCCAAGTTAAAAAATAAGCCAATGGATTTCGTATTCTAGCAATATGTCATGGTTCAAACATTATGTAACAATGAGAGGAAAACAACTATGACAGCGCCTACTCATATTCTACCATAGCACATACTACGACTGTTCTCATATCAACTCTAAGCAATAACATGCGTTGTCATAAAAATCTTGTAAACGAGAGTAACATATAGCAATCATGATGTTATGCTCATAATATGTATTCTAACAATCATTAGATGCCAATTGTTCTCATATCAACTCTAACAATAACATGTGTGGTCATAAAAATCTAGGAAATGAGAGGAACATATAGCAATGATGTGGTTATAGACATGCTATGCATTCTAAATTTGTAACGAATGAACATGCAGTCGTATTCATAAGGTAAAGATGAGATGAGATAGAACAATTACACGACGATAGATTCCACCAGTATAGGCAGCCAATCTGTGCGTCGACCGCGTAAACGATGCCATCGTGCACTATAGCATCAGACAGAAATGTTGCCTCTACAGGATTGATGATGAGTCAGAACCATGTATGGCGACCGGATTCCAGATAGACTAATCCCATGTTGAACAATGCAATGACCTTGTAATCCATGTAGTCTTCTGATGGTGTGGGCACTTCGCAGATTACAACTTTCTGCAAATAGAGGTCGAGCCAAAAGTTTGACGCGTCTCGTGCGTAGTAGGAAGGAGTGTCCGGCGGGCCGCGAGGCTCGATGGCGGCGGTATCCAACGATGGAAGGGTGATCTCTTGCTGGGTGTAGATATCCACGAGATGCCACGGACTACCGGTTTGGTGGATGAGGACGATCCAGTTGGCCTTCATGCTCGCCCAGTAGTGGCCGCGCATGAAGGACAGGTGGACGGGTAGTGGTAGCATGTCGAGGGGCACCACGACAACCTCCGTAGGATCATCAAGTCGGTGTCTGGGCCACCTGCGAGGATCGGGCATCAGCAAGCAGGGTGTCTTGAAAAGAGCCGGCTGGTTACAGACGAGTAGACGGTACAAAGACACCGAGCATGCGGCCAGACGGACGGTGGTGAGTAGGTCCATATGACTACAGATCTGCTCCAAGAGAACATCAGGGAGGGAATTCCAATCGCGGCTCTGCATATCAGTCGGTTCTGCCATTGGGGTTTTTGGTGCCTGCGAGCCAGCGGGGAAGTGGATTCGGGCGGGCGAGCGAAGAAGCTTCTCCTCGTGTGGCCGAGCAGTGAGCGGGGGGATATGGTACACGCGAGCTACCAAGGAAGATGGCGCGGGCGGGCGAGCAGTGAGAGGGGGTAAATGGTGTGCGGCCGATGATGGGGAAGAGAGGAGGAAGAAGAAGAGATGGCAGTACTGGGTAAGGCTGATTTAGTGACACCAACACGCTGGTTCAGCTTATTAATTAGGTGTCCCATCTGCTGCTACGTGTATTGTCACTTCACTGCGAAGACTAGTTGAATAGTTCTCTCTGACCGAGATGGGGAATAATGGATAGCGAGGACTTCCTTTCTACAGTATCCCTATGCCTCTATGCTCACTTCACTCATTTTGCTCCGTACCTAGTCACTTGTTGAAATCTGTAGAAAGACAAATACTCCATATTTGGGAACAGAGGGAGGCTTTTACTCCGTACTATTTGGGAACAGAGGGAGTATCACCATATGGAGGGAACAGAGGAAGCTTGACATATGAACATGTCAATGGGAGGGAGTAAGCCCCATGCATGCATGCATGCATGCAACATGCAACACTCACACGTACACATGGACGCACGCAACACTCATGCACCCATGCGGCACACAGCACACGACGCAACACACACGCTCACGCTCAAGTGCTCAACCTACTACCTACGTCCGTGAAAGACTATACATTTAGAGATTTACACATTGACCAGGGCATAATTAATGCCCAAAAGTAGCAGACTTATGTGTGCATGCGACCATTGAGATAAGAAGATTAAATGAAGGCTGTTGCATGTTGTAATTAAGGATAGACATGTAGCCTATACCTACAGCCCAAGTTGGTGAATTAGTCAATCAATATCGATTTGGATTAAAGGCTTAATGCATTGGAAGTGTAGATGTACATCATGTACTACACTGTTTGTTCTATAGCCGATGTACACACTTTGTTGGAAGACCGAGGGAGGACACGTGCATGCACTCACATACACAGCCAGGGCGGTTCGCGCGGAAGGTTTGGACTCGTGTCGCGCCTGCGTAAAGTTTTGTTTAACTGATTTCTTTGCTCTGGCAACTGACAGGTGGGACCCAGAAACCAGGTGAAAATTTAACCAGTCAACAAAGTGCCACGTCGACTATGTGGCCGGTCAGTAGGGTGCAATACGGTGCTCTACGATGAGCTAGTGGTCGTATAATCGCCGCAAAACTATATATAGTGACCGTAAAGAGCGTATTGTTACATACGTTGACCGTCAGTGTATTTTTCTTGTTTCAAATTAAGCCATATTAATCGGAAAGGACGCAATATGGACTACTACTACTAGTAATAGTACTGCTTTGATGTGTCCTGTCAACTTGCCGAACGAGGAGAAGCTTGCTTACTACGCCTCTCCCTCACCCACGCGCGCGGTGGTTCGCAGGACGAGGAGAGGGTTTTGACTACAGCGCCCTCTCCCTCTCCCTCTCCCTCGCCCTCGCCCTCGCAGTGGATGTGCAACAGTTCAATCGGTGTCAAATTGCCAGAAGCATATTGTACTGTAGTATCATTGTTGGACCTTCCGAAGAGGCGAAGAGTCAAGTGCAAGGTTCACACGAGTACGAACTGTTGAACCTCCCGAAGAGGCAAAGAGCCAAGCGCAAGGTTTTATAGGAATTTTCGTCCTAGTAGGAGTGTACTACAACTATAGAGAACGATGCTACTGTATGATGCCGCCACGTCACGTATATCCAAAGTTGTGCCACCTTTTTTTCTCAAAGAGCATGTTGGAGCCCGTGCAACAACCACACAAGTTGCACGTACACATAACACATTTACTAGTAATAAATTCTAAAGGACAAATGCCAGTATGCCACACAAGTTCATCTCCAATTCATGTGATAAATTTGTGCACGACTAGTCTACATATATTCACATCGCTACTGTTCACAATTACCGTACTCCACTTACACGTTATAGATGGGCTACATGTCCTCCTCCAGGTTCCAGTCCCAGGTGTTCTTCATGGATGGCACGATCCATAGCGGTGGGCAACGGGAATCATTGTCGCAGCTTTCTAGTCTGGTTCCACACAATGGAGACTCATCCAAGCTGAAGCGGCATAAATCAGGGATAGCGTGTCCTAGCATGTCGTTCATCCGGCGGTGTGCACTGAAGACACAACCATGCTTCATGAACGGCAGGCCTTCAATGTCATGCATGGAAGGTGGCATCCGCTTCACAATGGGGTAGCTGTCCCTGATGAAAAGCGAGTACTCTCCAAGAGTGTTCCTCGGCACCCATGTAGCATCACGGGGGTCGAACTCGACGCCGTTCATCTGGTACACGCGGCATCCCAGATCTGGACACATGGTGACGTACATAGTCAAGGTCCATGCATAATAATGTTGTGCTCAAATATGGCAGTCAGTAATACTGTGGCAGCAAATAGTACTACTCCGGTATAGAGGAAGTAAAATAACCGGCTTATTATATATAGCCACTCTTGGCTACATGGATGAGATAGTAAGACATGGAAAAACAAATATGGTGGCAGCTAGTGGGTTCAAGTCTCCAAGGGCCTAGCTAGCTATATGCGTCCTCCAAGGTAAAAAGTACTCCTACTAGTACTACAAAGTATACTACTAGTACAACAATGAAAGAGAAGGCGAGAGGGTTAAAAAATGGAATACATGGGTAGATGGTGATGGTCTGATCGTGGTAGATTGTTTGACCATGTTGCACATCAGTGGTACCATGGGTAACGACTGCTAAGATAGTTGATCCCAATATGCCAAAGTCAGCTACAAGGTTCCAGGTTAGACCGAATCGCGGATGCAAATGCACATCCATGATCGACGATCTTATTTTGATCGGTGGATGATTGGTCCCTGCAAAATAACGGAGTACCGTTAGGGATGCAAATGATGGTTTGTGCATTCCGTTTGTAATCTCCTGTACCATAGGATGGCAACCAGATGAAACAAGTCCCCTGGCTTGTCACCTCAAAGATGCGGCCTAGATGGTGCACGGCATCTTCGAACGTGTAGGGGTACAAATCTGCCGCCGCCAACATGCGCCAGCCTCTGCCATTACTGCCTCTTGCATTGATGGCAATCCTTATGTCGAACACTGCGATGAGATAGTAATCATCGTAGCCACGTCGCTTTGTCGGTGGGTCCGCAATTGCTATCTTCTTCAATCTCATGTAGGCATCATCATACGTATTCAAGCCCAGCCAGTCCGGAAGGCCGATCCCAATGGTGGAGAAGGGGTCTACCGGAATGGCCGCATAGCTGTGGATGTTGTGCAAAATGATGGTGGTATCCGGCCGGAGGTATGCAAGGCAATCTTCGTTGGCACCGACCCAGACCTATATATAAGACGATGGGCAGTGGAGAAATTATGGGATGGGAATGGAATAACTAAGTACTACATGATCAAACTCCATTACTGACCTGCTCATCAGATAAAATCCGACTACCTCTCAACGTCGGCAACTCTAGTGGAGTCAACATGCAACCATGGTCAGGGAGAGGTGGACTGTTCGAAGGATTGTCCCTTAGAAGAACCTTCTCCTCGAGGACGCATGGAAGACCAACAAGCATGGCCTGTTTAAGCAGCCTCTTGAAAAAGTTGGTGCAGGAAGCACCGAGTCTTGCGGTGATGAGGACGTCGGAGCGGCATGCGATTTCTCCCACAGGATCATCGTCCAAGGTCTCCCAGCCCCAATGAGGAGGAGAACCGCCTGGCAAATCCATGGGAGCAGCGACGAACTGCCTTCTCTTCGGGGGGAGGGGAACTAGTGAAGAGGAGATAAGAGCGTAGTAACCGCAGGGCCTCGTCCCTTCCAACTGTAGATCGTTCCTCAGCGAAGGGGTGAGGCTATTATTTACTACTAGTACTCCCTCCGTCCAGGTGCATAGGGCACCTAAGAAATGGCACCGTGAACTAGGCATATGTTGATTGGACGCTCATCACGTTTTTCTCTCCCTCTAGTTAATCCCGCATTAAGTGTAATGATGGTAGGACTGACCATGCATAGTCTAAGTCAAATGGTAGAGGCTTGCATGCATGCAAAGAAAAAGTAAATGGTAGAGGCGGGCATGCATGCAAAGAAAAAGTAAATGGTAGAGGCGGCTGATTGATTTGCATATGGAAGGGAGATAAATGTGAAGCTGAAAACGCTAAGTGCATTGGGGTAGGCATACGAGTCATTAGTGCTAACTAATGAAGGGCGACTAATATACTTGAAAATCCTAAATTCTCTTAGGTGCCTTATGCACCTGGACAGAGGGAGTACTAGCATTATGGAACGTTATGGGATTGCATTATACTGTAAATAATAGTACTAGTAAGAAATTTTTGGCACTAGGTAGTAGTTTTTGGCGTGGATTAAGAAATTTTGGGTATGTTTTTTCCATTTTTTGTACACATCAACTAGTGTCAAAAAACGTCTTACATTATGTGACGGAGGAGTACGTACTCGTACTGTAGCAGTACTAGTACTACTTTTCTCAACTAGTAGTGCGATGTACTGTACTTCTAGTCTAGTCTAGTATAGTGCACCAGTTTTGAACTCTTGAATCTCAGGGCCAAGGAGCTACAGTTGGAAGTGGACGGTACTACTGTTCTCTAGAACCATCGCTGTACTATCAATGCAGGGGAAGTACACCTGCGTAGTGGCCTAGTGGGTACTCTCGGTGCTCTATTCAGCCGCTCCTCTCACGTAGCTGGCCTACTCAGCCGCTCCTCTCTCACACACACTAGCAGCCTATTTATCAACGACGGTTACTGCGCGGGTAGAACATTTGAGTTATTTGATACAATGAGACTAGGCTTTTTGCTTCCATTTGTGGAGGTGTAATGGATCTCGTCGAACTTTGTTAGTAGTTCCTTCTTTATGAATGAGATGAAGCAAAGCTTTTGCCTCCGTTTCAAAAAAACACGTAAAGAGGAATTTCTTTTATAGTAGAGTTGATAATGGAGTGAAGTCCATGCGTGCAACGCCACAAGCTACAGAGTAGTAGTAGAGCACTTTACGTACGGAGCCATATTGCACAGTTCCCAATGCCCCACCAGGCTTTTCTGGCTCCTCGGGCTTAATTGGGAGGCGCTAGTTTAAATATGCTACTAGCTGATGAGGAAGCTGCAAGCGAGGTGCGGCTAGGGCGAGCACGCGAGCCACGGGATGCTGGGAAGGAAAACCCGTTCACTTGGCTAGGCTGTCCAGTGCACCCAGATTGTGGGGCCGCACGTCCGTTTGACTTCAAAACTCAAACTACCCGTGTAAAATATTAGCTCGCAGCAAAGTGTAGTAGTACTATTTTAAAAAAAGGCCGCCATGCGTTCGGCCGGGATCGAACCCACAAAACGAGGTATACACTCCCGCGACCACTAGCAGTACTCGTTGGAGTACAACACAACCTAGAATCGCCTTTTGTCGCTAGTAGTACGTACATTGTTCCTTACAAGAAACCCCTAAGTGCCATGTCATCTACAACCCATCTTATAGCCAACATGTACAATAATAGATCAAAAGAGTGTACTACTTTTTTATTATGTGGCCCACTTCTCATTCTCACAAAGTGCCTAGGAGCACGTGCTAGAGCTGGCTCTTCACGAAGAGCCCGCTTACCTTCTCTTTCCTCCAACTAAGCAGAAATATACTAGTTTACTTCTTATAGCCCGCTGACTCAGCTCTATTGTACTTGCTCTAATAATGCAAGAAACCACTAAAATGCCAAGAAACTACTACCACTTGCATACGTGACAGACTTAAGATAAGACTACCTTATCAACCATTGTACATGCTCTTACCAACAAAAATCCTCGAGTGACCTCCTACCTCCGGCCCGTCCACCTAGTCATCCTCGGCCATGGGACGCAGCTACCGCCGTCGGTAGAAGGCGAGGTCAAAACCGCCGGCGGTGCGGAGCCCATGTTGCGGCAGCCCGGATGCCAGCTCCGTCTGGCGCTCACGGCCGCTAGCTAGCCAAGTTAGCTCCGTCTAGCTGCTTGTCTGCAAGGTTTGCTAGCTAGATTGGCACGGCAGCGCGGCGGCTTGCTCACGCGCACCGCGCTAAGGCCAGCCATCTGGCTTGAGCGAAGACCAGCGCGGCGACTTGCTCGCTCGTGAGTCACGCTCGGGCCAGCCTGCCAACCCGTGCTTCGGCCCGTCCGGCGGAGCGGCGGCTAACTCGCTCATCACCGGCGCCACCGACGAACACGCATCAGTACTGTTTGAAGTAATGTTCAGGAAAAATAATGATTTGAGAGGGAATAACAGGATAGAAGGTCAGATGTGGGTCCCTTGTGTCAACGGTCAAACAAAATGTGTTGGTTTAAGCTGCCTCGTTAGCATGGACGTGTGGGACAACCCCGTCATAAATGGGTTTAATCGAACCTAATCAGTAGGAGTACTAGGTAGTTTTTGGCATGGATTAAGAAATTTTGGTTATGTTTTTGCTATTTTTTGTACAATAGATTCTTCCTAGGGCTGGTTGAAAGTGGTAGTTTTTTGTTAAATACTCTACATATTGTAAGTAGGAGTGAAAGTTAAGCTTTGGAAGCCAATAAGCAAGGCTAGTTACATATTGCATATGTGTACATGATTGAAAGTAAATATCAACCATGAGTGACTAATATCTTGATGGAAAACTCGAAACTATGGAATACTAGGAAAAAATGCATGGTTGGAAATACTAGCAATGTTCATGTCTGTTGCAATGAATCATAATTAGAATAATACTTATTCACAAACTTGGTACAAAACACTCTAATTTTGATATACATATGTCACTAGAGATATATTATGTTTCAATTAGAATATATTCCTTGGGCTGTTTTGGTGAGGTCAGGGAGGGATGTGGTTGGTTTTAAGATACTAATTATGGGTTTTTCTGTAAATTGGTAGACAAGTGGGATGTTGGTGAGAAAAGGCAACAACTCACCTCACAATCGTTAGATGTAGATCTAATGGTCAGAAACGACGGATGGCAGACACACCAGCATCACCAACTTAGTCTTGTGTAGGAGTACTAGCAAGATCCGTGCATTGCACGAAACATCAAGATGCATTTTTTTATAAAACACTTGTTGTGATTGACCCTTGCGGGAGTAATTCCATGTGTAAAAACTAATGATATCTCGACAAATATGAGATAAGCTGAAGAGGAGTGGGGTGTGGTGGTGGTTGGTGGTCGGACTGAGCGGAGGCATGGTAATTGACGACGCCGGCAGCGGCCACCAGGCCAGTTTGTTCCAGAGGCTTGCTTTCTTAATTGCTCAACAATGAGGTTTGTTGGAGATAAGGATGAACGAGGGAAGGCCTTGTCTGCAAATGTGGAGAGGGGTGCGGGAATATTTTAGTTTAATTTCCATCCGTCAGATATAGATCGGACGGTCTATATTGCAAGATGGCACACGTACCATCATCACCAACTCGGTTTTTTATAAGATAAGAAATATAAGTATGGAGATACAAACGTCTTATTGATACTTGCTTTCGTAAACTAGCATCTACATTCTATTCAACGCCTCGGCATGTGGGGCCTTAGCACAATGACTTCTCGACTGTGTAAAACAAAGATTTTCCCCTCGCCGACAGGGAGGGGGTGACGGCGGCGCACTTTTTGGCTTGCTCTAGTCCTAGTAGTCATACTAGGTGGTCTAAGCACGTGTAGATTTATTCTTTTTCACGTCTCGTGTTCGCCGTACTGTCACGACTGCTGATGAATAGACGGTAAGTTATTCACGGGGAAACCCTTGTTGAGCGTGTTTGCGAGAGAGAGAGAGAGAGAGAGAGAGAGCATGTGTGATATGTTTGAGACTGAGGCAATGATAACAGATTATTTGTGTCTATGTGTATGGAGGATAGAGAGAGACATGTACATGGGGCTTTGTGTTGTGTAACGTGGAGACACATATACATAATTAGAGAGTGAGTGTGTGAGATACACATGGGGACATGAGGAGAGATGAGGATCCAGATAAATGGGTGTTTGTGCGTGTCTGTGTGTGTTTGTGCACGCATTTGTGTGTGAGAGGGAGAGAGTGTATGTGGAGTAGAGAGACCACTGATGATGTAAACCTAGTATAAGGGAAGGGGGAATGGTGTGACATGTGTAGTAGCGAGATAGCACGGGTGCGGGCGGGGGGATCAGACTATTTGGAAGAGACATCGAGTGTGTGTGTGTGTGTGAGAGGGGTGTGAGAGCAAGAGAAAGAGAGAGCTAGCGATGGAGAGAGAGAGGAAGAGAGGGGGCAAGAGGGGTCGTTTGTGTCCATAAATGGCGTATGGATAGGGAGACAATGTTGATGTTGTCCAAAATTGGCCTATGAACGGAGACGCAAGGGAAGCGAGTCATCGTGTGTGTGATAGGGACTTCATGAGAGATCTAGAATAGATGGTGTAGAGAACAATGTGCGAAATCGAGAATGATTATACATTAGGGAGCTATGCAAAGAGTCACGACATATATGTATACAGGGAAGGAGCTGGGGCGGGTCCGCAGGTGGGAGAGATAGAAATAGGAGAGTGGTGCACAAGGAGACAAAGTGTGCTTGTTTGCAATGGGGGTGGTGTGTGAGGTGAGTGCGCGAGAAATTAGGGAGATAGACGTTTGGGGGCGACGTTTTGTGTGTATGGGAAATATACACTCTACATAGTGCGTGTGCTTGGGTAAGAGAGATAGCGGGAGACCTAGAGAGTGAGGGAAGAGATGTGTGCATGCCCGAGAGACAAAGTGATAGATACCTATGTTGGGGTCCGGACTTTACAAGAGAGAGGGGTGTTAATGTGCTCGTGTGTTGGTGTTTCGGGGAGAGAACGACTTCTCTATGTGTGTGTGTGTGTGGTGGTGGTGGTGGGGGGGGTTGACTTCAGATAAAGAGTGAGGTGTCTATATTTGAGGGACTTTAGCGTAATTGAGATATTGTGCACTCATGGCTGATCAATTTGTTTCACAGTTTGTACTATGAGATAACGATACTTTTGAACATGCGTGATATACCTTGATGTACCAGAATTAAAAACCTAAGATTGGAATTTTGGAATTCTACTCCATCATTAGCTTTTGTAATTCATTTAAATGGAGGTACATTTTGTAAGCCGGGATTTTGTGATTTCAAATTCATATATCAAACCTAGAGATGTACACATATGGGCATGTTCAAACTTTATAATCATCCACTTTATTCATACACATACACATTTTTGCTTTTGTCGTCATATTTAGGATAAACACATTTGGAATTTCATTTGAATTGGACCGTATGATGGTATTTGCTTGTAGTAGCTCAATGACCCATATTTGAATTGAATGGACAATCTAAGTTTCGAGTTGGAGACATTGATTTTCAAAACTTGCACATTTTTTTGCATGCAAAACAAACAAATTGTCGGCCATGATATCATAGTCGGTCGTACGAGAGCAGAATACTTATAATTTCAGGCGCCAAAAGTTTTCAAACTTCCCTCTCACATCGAAATATCACGCGTCCGAAAGTTTAGCCCTGCGATATTCCTGTTTTACCCCTGTCACATGAACAGAAAAGGGCTGCTTTGGTAACTCCATTGTTTTCCCCTCTTTGCCCCCAACATTCTTCCCCAGAGCCCCTCCCCTTCCCCTCCCCGACCCCCCAACCACGGCAAGCCGCTGAATCTAGTCCTCCGCCGCAGCGGTGGAACTCACACCCCGCCGGATCTACCTTCCGCACCTTGGAACCCCCAACTGCCAACTCACCACTTCACCGGAGCCGCTTCAGCGACTAGCTTGTCCACCGCTCCAGATCTCCTTGACCGCCATCATGGTCCACCGCACCGGATCTGCTTAACCGGTGCCCTCGTCCACCACAGCGTAGGCCCTTCACTGACTCCCTCGTCCGCCCCTTCGCCGGCCCTTCATACAAGCCCTCGTCCGCCGCAATAGATCTGCCTCATCGAAAGCACTGTACAGCACGCCCGCCGAAGCCTTCGTCCACTGCACCGGACCCGCTCCACGGACGCCATATTCAACTCCACCGGCCCTGCTTTACCGATGCCGCAGCCTCATCAGGTTATTTCGATTTGTACTCCTTCGATTTTTCTCTTTATCGTGCAACTGTTCACTTACCACAGATGATCTTTCTTGTATGTCGACAGGCGCCGCAACCGTAGCACCGGAGCCGCTTCAGCGATGGCGACAGCCGGCCCAAACTCAACCGCAACACGAGCACCATCGACGATCCTTAGCTATAAAGTATGACAACGATACCCATACGCCGCCGAGAATCAGGTACTATTATCCAACGGCCGGCGCCTACGTTCACTTTCCTAGCATAAGCACCGCACCTTTGAATTTCTTCAGGGCATCATTCAGTTTTTCATGAGGCGCGTTATTCTGCTTGCACCTGTAGGGCCATACTTCTGGCAATGAACATGTTACATGTGCTAAATTACATACCAGTGCACATATAGTTAATATACTTTAGTTTTGTTCTGATGCCACCTGTTGGTTCCATCAGACTGCTTAATGTTCTCTATGCTTAATTACTCATCAGCAAACTAGCATGTGGTTCCGCTACTTTTTGTTCGTTTTACCCTACATTCTCTGATGCTAGCTATTACATCACTGCTCCGAGCCTCTGTTCATTACTTGTTTGTGTGTTCCTGATCTTCCCAAGTTGCATGACTAATTTGATGCTTCTATTAATTATGGAGCTGCCAACCCCATCAAGCAAAATATTTGTTCTTTTGGGGCTGGCACCTCGAACAAGCATAAAAATAGAGGGAAGCAGATATATTGTCGTGTATGCACACACCCTTCTTTCATTAGTTTAGATGAACCATTGTTGATCAATTCGGACCAGTGCATGTGATTAAAATTAATTTTACGTAAATAGATGGTGCAGAATAAACTACAACAACTAGATTTGCAACCACGGGATGCTGACGATATCTTCAAAGAACATTGCAACAGCAGCTAGGCTTCAAAGCAACATATGGTAAGCCAGTGTGTTTTAGTACATGTGAAATGTAATGCGAGTGGGCTGCTTTCTTGGCTTGTGCCCTCAACGTGTAATCCTACCGAATTACAAATAGCTCAGTTGTCTGCTTTGCTGTATTGCTTGATTCGAATGCTTATTTGTTGTTATGCTATACCTGAGTTGGCCAATATGTCAGCAGTGCCTGCTGTACTATCGTAAAGAAATTCATGCCTATTTCATTTGAGTCCTTAACTTTTCCTCTCAACTTCATCACAAGACTGTCTTCGTAGTTTATATGAGGCCACACTGTTAAGTGCTTTCTTAGATTATTTCAACTGCTTAGATGCCTTGGCAACTTAAATATAGCGGTTGTACACTCCCTTTCAACTAGGGATGTCAACTGGGTCCCGTTTAATCCCGATTAAAGTCCACTAGTGGTATGATAGTTCAAAAGAGTTTTTGTTTTTTGAGGAAAATGAACTAGGGAGGTAGCAAAAACTAACTCGATGGGACTGGCGGATGTCGTTTATTTGCCACTTACATCCCTAGTTTCATCTTACCATTTTAATTTCTTTTCGGCTGATGCTGCTTCGAACCATTTAAATATAGTTTGCCATGCTTGGCAATAATTTATCCGTCGTTTACCATGTAAGCTTACTGCCTGGATCATACAATAACTATCTCTTACTGATGTCTAGCGGAAACCTTTCAGGATGCCGTTCACACTAGGACACAATGTACAACCCCAGAATCTATTTGTGGAAGCAGTGCGCCATCCATGTTACCAGATGGTAGTAGTTCAGAGGCAACACCGCCGAAGAGCAGTCTGAGCATAGATATTATAGTGCTTCAGGCTCTACTAGAGGCAGAAAGAGCTGGTGTGGCTGCCATGAATGAGGTAATCTTTATCCTGAGGCTGGAAATTATGGAATTAGAGGCACGCATTATGCAAGCAACCCAAGAATTGGAGGAAGTAAGAATGTTGCATTTGAAGACGGAGGAGGTCCTGTTGTTTCTACTATCTGAAGCCCAAGGTAATCCCGGTCTTCTTTAGATACTAGTTGAAATTGTCATTAGATTATTGTACTTGCATGTTGTGTCATGTCTCTGAATGGATTATGTTGCAAGACCCCCTATGTTGTCCATGTGTTGTAATGTCGTAGGCAATGGATCGGTGATGGAGAATTTTGCCGGATGCGGTTCATCATGTAACTGTCATAACCTAGGGTGACACAGAACTAGCTCCAGTTCGTCAATGTAATGTAGGCATGTATTCCGGATATAGTCATACGTGCTTATGGAAAAGAACTTGCATCACATCTTTTGTCCTACCCTCCATGGCAGCGGGGTCCTTACGGAAACTAAGGGATATTAAGGCCTCCTTTTAATAGAGAACCGGAACAAAGCATTAACACATAGTGAATACATGAACTCCTCAAACTACGGTCATCACCGTTAAGTATCCCGATTATTGTCACTTCGGGGTTAACGGATCATAACACATAATAGGTGACTATAGACTTGCAAGATAGGATCAAGAACACTCATATATTGATGAAAACATAATAGGTTTAGATCTGAAATCATGGCACTCGGGCCCTAGTGACAAGCATTAAGCATAGCAAAGTCATAGCAACATGAATCTCAGAACACAGTGGACACTAGGGATCACACCCTAACAAAACTAACTCGATTACATGATAGATCCCATCCAACCCATCACCCTCCAGCAAGCCTACAATGGAATTACTCACGCACGGCGGTGAGCATCATGAAATTGGTGATGGAGGATGGTTGATGATGACGATGGCGACGGATTCCCCTCTCCGGAGTCCCGAACGGACTCCAGATCAGCCCTCACGAGAGGTTTGAGGGCTTGGCAGTGGCTCTGTATCGTAAAACGCGATGATTTCTTCTCTCTGATTTTTTTCTCCCCGAAACTCAATATATGGAGGTGGAGTTGGAGTCGGAGAGGCAACAGGGGGCCCACGAGGTAGGGGGCGCGCCCCCACCCTCATGGACAGGTGGTGGGCCCCCTGGCCTTCATCTTTTGCAGGTATTTTTCTTATTTTCTGAAAAGTGGCTTCATGAAGTTTCAGGTCATTCTGAGAATGTTTGTTTCTGCACATAAATAACACCATGGTAATTCTGCTGAAAATAGCGTCAGTCCGGGTTAGTTCCATTCAAATCATGCAAGTTAGAGTCGAAAACAAGGGCAAAAGTGTTTGGAAAAGTAGATACGTTGGAGACGTATCAACTCCCCCAAGCTTAGACCTTTGCTTGTCCTCAAGCAATTCAGTTGACAAACTGAAAGTGATAAAGAAAAACTTTTACAAACTCTGTTTGCTCTTGTTGTTGTAAATATGTAAAGCCAGCATTCAAGTTTTCAGCAAAGATTATAACTAACCACATTCACAATAACGCATAGATCTCAAGTTTACTCATATCAATAGCATAATCAACTAGCGAGCCATAATAATAAATCTCAGATGACAACACTTTCTCAAAACAGTCATAATATGATATAACAAGATGGTATCTCGCTAGCCCTTTCTGAGACCGCAAAACATAAATGCAGAGCACCTTTAAAGACCAAGGTCTGACTAGACATTGTAATTCATGGTAAAAGAGATCCGGTCAAGTCATACTCAATGTAAATTAACAGTAAGGAATGCAAATGACAGCAGTGCTCTCCAACTGGTGCTTTTTAATAAGAGGATGATGACTCGGCATAAAAGTAAATAGATAGGCCCTTCGCAGAGGGAAGCAGGGATTTGTAGAGGTGCCAGAGCTCGGTTTTGAAACAGAGGTGAATAATATTTTGAGCAGTATACTTTCATTGGCAACATAAAAACCAAGAGATGGTGATATCTTCCATGCTACACACATTATAGGCGGTTCCCAAACAGAATGGTAAAGTTTATACTCCCCCTTCCACCAACAAGCATCAATCCATGGCTTGCTTGAAACAACTAGTGCCTCCAACTAACAAGAGTCCCAGGGGGAGTTTTGTTTGCAATTATTTTGATTTAGTTTGCATAAAGCATGGGACTGGGCATCCCGGTGACCAGCCATTTATCTCGTGAGTGAGTAGCAGAGTCCACTCCTCTTGAGAATAACCCGCCTAACATGGAAGATACAGACAACCCTAGTTGCCAAATGAGCTATTCGAGCATACAAAAAAGGATATTTATTTGAAGGTTTAGAGTTTGGCACATACAAATTTACTTGGAACGGCAGGTAGATACCGTATATAGGTAGGTATAGTGGACTCATGTGGAATAACTTTGGGGTTTAAGGGATTGGATGCACAAGCAGTATTCCCGCTTAGTACCGGTGAAGGCTAGCAAAAGACTGGGAAGCGACCAGCTAGAGAGCGACAACAGTCATGAACATGCATTAAAATTAATCAACACCGAATGCAAGCATAAGTAGGATATAATCCACCATGAACATAAATATCATGAAGGCTATGTTGATTTTGTTTCAGCTACATGGGTGAACATGTGCCAAGTCAAGTCACTTAAATCATTCAGAGGAGGATACCACCCTATCATACCACATCATAACCATTGTAATAGCATGTTGGCACGCAAGGTAAACCATTATAACTCATAGCTAAACAAGCATGGCACAAGAAACTATGATCTCTAGTTGTCATTGCAAACATGTTTATTCATAATAGGCTGAATTAGGAACGATGAACTAATCATATTTACAAAAACAAAAGAGGTCGAGTTCATACCAGCCTTTCTTATCTCAGTCAGTCCATCATATAATCATCATTATTTCCTTTCACTTGCACGACCGAACGATGTGAATAATAATAATAGTGCACGTGCATTGGACTAAGCTGGAATCTGCAAGCATTCAATAAACAGGAGAAGACAAGGCAATATGGGCTCCTTTGTTAGATAAACAATAATGCATATAAGAGCCACTTCAACAATTCAATTATGGTCTTCTCCTATCGACCCCCAAAGAAAGGAAAAGAAATAAAACTATTTACACGGGAAAGCTCCCAACAAGCAAAAGAAGAATAGGAAATATTTTTGGGTTTTCTTTTTAATTACTACTACAAGCATGGAAATTAAACTGATTAAAAGCTACAACTAACTTTTCTGGTTTTTCTTAAGGTTTATTAAACACACAAGAAGAAAGCATAAAAAGGAAAATAAACTAGCATGGATGATACAATGAAAAAGTATGAGCACCGACATCTAGCAATGAGTGTGTGAACATAAATGTAATGTTGGTGGGAAATACGTACTCCCCCAAGCTTAGGCTTTGGGCCTAAGTTGGTCTATGGCCACGGCTGGCCTGGCGGATATCCATAATAGTAGTTGGGGTCGTACTGGGATGAAGAAGAGGAACACTCCGCTTGTCATTGGCTGACAATCATCTCCGGATCCCACTGGTAATTAGACTGTCGTGAAGGATCAACTTGTGGTTCCGGCTCTAGCTCCTCAGCTGGTGCAGGGTTCCGGTAGGCGTGAATAGCGTTCAACGGAACAAGGTACGTGCCTGAAGATAAGTCAAACAAAGAAGGAGCAGGCAGGGTAGTAGTCTCAGGATGATGTTTGTTAAAGAACAATTGATATTTATGTTCTCCTTCCCTATTCTTAACAATAAAATCATGTGCCACCATACTTTTATAATCTAGATAAACACGAGGCAGGACTTTTTCTTCCTTCTCAGAATGCCTAATAGGTATGTTAAAATGTGCAGCTAGGCGTGAGGCATAGATGCCTCCAAAGATGGGGCCCTTTGTACGGTTCAGACTTAACCGTTTGGCAATAATGCCGCCCATACTAAAAGTGTTATCGCTGTATAAACCTTGGAGAAAAATAATAATATCAGGGATACTAAGGTTTCCACAGTTTCCGCGACCAATTAAACAACGACTAGCAAATAATGCAAAATAGCGTAATACAGGAAAATGTATGCTAGTGATTCATGCATCAGAAATCTTCCTTGTTTCCCCTATAGTGATAGTATCAATAAACCCCTCCACATCATCACCATGTGGTTCTTCTGTCTTGCCCTCAAAAGGTACTAAACAAATTCGACAAAAATCATAAAGTGACATCTCCTTATGCTCATCATATAGATGAAACTCCACTGTGGTGGTGAGTTCCTAGAATGGAAATGAAAGTTTTGCACAAAGGTATTTTTGAGTAAGAGATACTGATCGCATTGGTCGTGGAGGAAAGCGATGAGGCCTGCATTCTGAGCCAATTCATGAAAATCTTCATAAATCCCAGCTGCTTTCAAGAAATCCTCAGTTTGTCAATGTAATGTAGGCATGTATTCCGAATATAGTCATACGTGCTTATGGAAAAGAACTTGCCTGACATCTTTTGTCCTGCCCTCCTGTGGCAGTGGGGTCCTTACGGAAACTAAGGGATATTAAGGCCTCCTTTTAATAGAGAACCGGAACAAAGCATTAACACATAGTGAATACATGAACTCCTGTAACTACGGTCATCACCGGTAAGTATCCCGATTATTGTCACTTCGGGGTTAACGGATCATAACACATAATAGGTGTCTATAGACTTGCAAGATAGGATCAAGAACACTCATATATTGATGAAAACATAATAGGTTCAAATCTGAAATCATGGCACTCGGGCCCTAGTGACAAGCATTAAGCATAGCAAAGTCATGGCAACATCAATCTCAGAACATAGTGGACACTAGGGATCAAACCCTAACAAAACTAACTCGATTACATGATAGATCCCATCCAACCCATCACCGTCCAGCAAGCCTACGATGGAATTACTCACGCATGGCGGTGAGCATCATGAATTGGTGATGGAGGATGGTTGATGATGACGATGACGATGGATTCCCCTCTCCGGAGCCCCGAACGGACTCCAGATCAGCCCTCCCGAGAGGTTTGAGGCTTGCCGGCGGCTCTGTATCGTAAAACGCGATGATTTCTTCTCTCTGATTTTTTTCTCCCCAAAACTCAATATATGGAGGTAGAGTTGGAGTTGGAGAGGCAACAAGGGGCCCACGAGGTAGGGGGCGCGCCCCCCACCCTCGTGGAGAGGTGGTGGGCCCCCTGGCCTTCATCTTTTGCAGGTATTTTTCTTATTTTCGGATAAGTGGCTCCGTGAAGTTTCAGGTCATTCCGAGAACGTTTGCTCCTGCACATAAATAACACCATGGTAATTCTGCTGAAAACAACGTCAGTCCGGGTTAGTTCCATTCAAATCATGCAAGTTAGAGTCCAAAACAAGGGCAAAAGTGTTTGGAAAAGTAGATACGTTGGAGACGTATCATAATGATCCGAATTTTTTAGGCGAGGTAATCGTCAGTACTTGTATGATTGACATAAGGTGAATTGTTTTTCGTGTGAGCATATTGTACGAGATGAAATAACCGTTTGACTCAGAGTGTAGCCAACCTACTGAATTCGAAGATCACGACATTTCTAAATCATAATCATATATAAAGGTGGAATAAATCTTTGTTGTGGTTTTTAAGTAATAAATAACAAAACGTATAATTATCTGTGGATATTCGTAATCGAATACAAATTGGATTTGAATTTAGTTTGCCAGGTCCCAGGGCAAACGTGAATGCTAATTCTCCCAAGTTTTGAATGAAGCGGCTAAACACCCACTATAATTTGTGGGCTGCCCGAAGCAAGTGTTTGCGAGATGGAAATTACTTTCTACCCCTGACACTTGACATCCTTATCGACCGGATTTACATTGCTGTCGATAGGGGTAGACTAGTAACTTCTATCAGACATGACACGATGGCCTCTGAGCCCATTCAGACACGGTGGGCGCCAAACGTGGGTGCCAAAACACATTTGATTCAAGCTCGTCCCAAAGACCTGTGTCTCTTCCTCCATTTCCCCATTCATACACGGTGGGCGGCAAAACAAACTCTCCTCGTCCGAAATCGATGTAGGCTAATATTTTAAATGGGGGCAGATGTGTAAGTTCCATCAGACGTGACACAACCGCCCTACCTGTCAGCCCCGTTCATACACCGTGGGCACCAACCGTGGGCGGCAAAACACCCTCTCCTGGCCCGAAATAGTTACCGACAAATATTTGGGAGATGCGAGATTACCTTCCTATCCCCAACTGACGCGATGTCCGAAATTTTAAACGGGGGATAAGTTCGTAACTTTCCCCCATTTCAGAGAAGCGCGTTCCAAAGTTTGAGATCCCCCTCCCCTCCATTTCCCCATTCATACACCGTCGACGACACGACAACCTCCGCACTGCGGCCAGCCTCCTCCGTCCGCCACCCCATCCTCCACCTTGCCGGAGCCGCTACCCCTACCCCATCGTCCACTACAAGACATGGACGTCTCTCATCCATGGCGCTGGACCAGGATCCTTTCATCGCCTCCTCTCGCTTCATCGGCGCTGTCGTCCACCTTGTCGTTGCCGCTCCTACGACCGCCTCGTCCACGGCAACAGGATATATGCCCCGACCCGGCCGTCTGCCATCTAAAGTCTTGTTCCCCGCCGCCGACAGCCATCGCACTCGCAGCGCCCTCAATGTATCATCATAGGCCAACATGGCGTCGCAAGAGAGGTGGTACCATTCCATATGTGCTTAAGTTATTGATCTCACCCGGAAAATAGATCGTAATTTGTTTACTGTACTTTTCTTGTCCGTACCAAATAGTAGTGGCTAGTTGAAAGCTTACATTGGTTGCGAAGTAGCTTTGTCCGGTTTGCACCTTCAGATCCGCCATGGCACGGGCACTATACTCGTAAAGCTTGTGTTTTCCCCCCCTTTATATTCACTACCATCATCATAGGTGCTTCGTGTCGTGCTAGCACTGCTCCTCAAGACCTCAACCCAAGGCTTACGTGTTGAAATACGAATCTGATATGATGCTCATATCACTAAAATAGAGAACGTTTAATTGGTCACCTAATGTTCCTATATTAGTTTCGAAAAGCATGTGCGCCACCCACTGGTCCAGCTAGTTCCACTTTCCTGATTTTTCTCTTGATGCTTAGGGTTTTCCCCTTTTATCTACTCTACTATGATCTGCGTAGGTGCTTTCTGTCGTACTAGCATTACTCCACCCTTCAAGCTAAACAACACAACACTCAGAATTCGAAAGCTTAGTTGTTCAAATATGATTGTGATATGATACTGATATTAGTTAACCGAGACATTTAATTGGTTAGCTAAAGGTCCCACTTGAGTTTCCAAATGCATGTCGCGACATATAGAGAGACAGCATAATTAATTACGTTGTCTCTCTATATGTCGCGACATGCATTTGGAAACTCAAGTGGGACTGGAATCAGGTACTTTGCCATCTGCCAGCTCTTTGCCGTCAGCTAGCGGACGGCAAAGAAGCTCTTTGCCATCAGCTACCAAAAAGCAGACGGCAAAGAACTGGCTGATGGCAAAGACCTAATTTTCCATCAGCCAGTTCTTTGCCGTCGGCTAGCGGACGGCAAAGAGGGAGGGGGCCCCACTGACGAGCTGCTGAAAAAAACCTAACGGCCCCCCTCTTTGCCGTCCGCTAGCAGACGGGAAAGAGAAAATAAGCGGACGGCAAAGGGGGGCGGACGGCAAAGAGGGAGGGGCCCCACTAACGTTAACGGCCGTGCCCCACCCCGCCCCCCTCTCTTTCTCTTCTTCACACGCGTGCCGCCGCCCCCAGCACTCGCCGCCGCCCCGCCGCCCCACCACCCCGCGCGCCGCCCCACCGCCCCCCGCCCCGTCGCCACTGCCGCCCGGCGCCCCACCGGCCCCCTGCCCCGTCGCCCCCGCCGCCCTGCCGTCTGGGCGCCGCCGCGCCCCGGCCCCATCGCCACTGCCGCCCGGCGCCGCCGCCCCAGGCTGCGCCACCCCCCTCCTCCACCCCAGGTGAGCTCTGCCTCCTTTTTTTTCCTTTTTTTCTGTTTTTTAGTTTTAGGTTTATGTTTAGTTTAGTTTAGATTTAGATTTAGTTTTAGGTTTAGTTTTAGGTTTATAGGTTCAGTTTTAGTTTAGTTTTAGGTTTAGATTTAGTTTTTTCCTTTTTTCTATTTTTTTAGTTTTAGGTTTAGTTTAGTTTTAGGAAAGAAGAAGAAGAGAAAAAGAGGAGAGGAGGAGAAGAAGAAGAGGAAAAAGGAAAGGAAGAAGAAGAAGAGGAGGAGGAGAAGAGAAAAGAAGAAGAGGAAGAAGAAGAAAAAAGAGGAGAGGAGGAGAAGAAGAAGAGGAAAAAGGAAAGGAGGAGGAAGAAGAAGAAGAAGAAGAAGAAGGAAAAAAGGAAGAAGAGGAATAAGAAGAAAAGGAAAAATAGGAAAAAACCCGACCCGACACGGTACCCCGACCCCGACCCGGCACCCTGACACGACACCCCGACCCCGACCCCGAGACCCCGACCCCGACACCCCGACCCCGACCCCGACACCTCGACCCCGAGCCTGACCCGACACCCCGACCCCGACACCGACACGGCACCCCGACCCCGACCCGGCACCCCGAGACCCGACACCTCGACCCCGAGAACCCGACCCCGACCCCGACCCCGACACCTCGACCCCGAGCCTGACCCGACACCCTGACCCCGAAACCGACACGGCACCCCGACCCCGACCTGGCACCCCGACCCCGAGACCCCGACCCTGACACCCCGATCGACCCCGAGCCTGACCCGACACCCTGACCCCGAGCCTGACCCGACACCCCGACCCCGACACCACACCCCGACCCCGAAACAGCACCCCGACTCCGACATGGCACTACCCCGACACCGACACGACACCCCGACCCCCCGACCCCGACACGGCACCCCGACACCGACACGACACCCCGACCCCCGACACCTCCCAAAAAGGTGTTCTTTGGCCTTGCAGAGGCCGACGGAGTCATATATTTGTGAATTATTAGTTAGGTCATATATTTTTCGATTTTGTTATGAAAAACATCATATCTAATTGTGTTGATCGGGTAGTTTTAAATGTGTAGTTGTTTCATCGCTGCGAGGTTTGGTGTTCGACGACCTTGCCGTGCGTTTGACGAGCTCTGCCCCTTCGTTCGTGGGTGAGCACAAATGACATGTCCTCCTCCCCCATTAATTATTTGATCTATTCCGATGAAACTTGGTAGCTAGCTATATATGTGTCTTGAATCATCAGTATGCGTAACCAATATGTGTCTCCCGTTCGAAAGCGTCATAGTTATAAATATGCATGCATTTGCATATTTATAACCTTGATTCTTTCGAATTGTCCAACACATATGAAGGAGAATTCTTCCAAGAGACACGTCTTTCCAAAAAGCATTTCAAGAACTGCTATACTTCACCCCAAAACATTGAAGTAGACAGCGACAATGAATCCGACATCACCCCAGAGGAGGAACAAGAAGAGCCAGAACAAGAAGAGGTTACTACTGCGAATGACCTGTCAATGCTTGACCGATTACGTCAAGGTGGCCTTGCACATGTTGATGCCAATGAACCCTATGAGCCCATCATTGATTATAGTGATGATGATGATTATGAATTTATTGATGATACTGATCGAGATTATTAGTAGTGTCAGGTATTCAATTTTTTTATGTTGTACTTGATGATGATACACTTAAGTGATATACATATTATTATTCATGTTGGTACTTTTTTTATGTTGTACTAATTTGTTTTATTCTTTGTCATGGCAGGTGTTGAAAGATGGTGGGCGCTGGTCGGGAGCGCACCGAGGCCCCTTCTTCGTCGGCGTGTGGTGCGAGGTCTTCCATTCCACACGCACCTCTCCGCCGAGCATTGCTGGACAGTATGGCGACACCGCCGGGCCCTTCTTCGTCGACCGCGGTGCCCAGCAGGGGACAAGGTAAGAAGAAGAGAGGAGGTGGAGCACGTGGTCGCGGGAGAGGAGGCAGGGTGACTCTTACGGCGCCTTCCTCGCCGCTGCCCCCAGCTGTTTCACCCGAGCACGTGACTGCTAGGGTGGACTCGTCTGAGGAGGAGGCTGCATGGACTCCGGTCCACGAGCCTCCGGTCCACGGGTCTTCGGCCCATGAGCCTCGGGTCGACGGGCCTTCGGCCCACGAGACTTGGGCCCATGAGACCCCGGAGGAGCACACGTTTGGATGGGGTAACTGGTCGGGTCAGCCTGAGGAGCCGAGTGGCCATGCTGATGATGGCGGGGAGCCGACTGATGAGGAGGGGGAGGAGGGGGGCAACGTCTACCAGCGTGGTGCTACACGGATCTTGTCCGTGCCGGCGACCCGCGAGCAGAGGTGGTTGATTTTCCCTGATGGGGAGAGGTAAGTGCATTTAATCTTTTTGTACCTTCTGCATTCACGTTTCTTCAAATAACTAATGTGTTGGCCTTGTCATGCTGCAGGGGTTGGGACCACCATGAAAGTGTCCGCCGGCCCAACTCCGTCCTTGGAGTTCTGATTCGGCAAAACTTCCCGGGGTTTGTCACGTTGCCTGGTGAGGGTCGGCTTCCATAGGTTGGATTGACTTGGGAGCACTACTTGGCTGCCCCGGCCTCGTCGGGTGAGATTATCGATGGTGTCTTGTGCAAGACGCGGGTAGATGTGGTGATCAGAAAGTTCTGGGTAATTGCTCCTTTACACAATTAAAAATCTTCAACTAGCTAGTTATTAATTGTACTAATCAATATTGTCTCATTTGATTGCAGACATTCTACAGGTGTGAGGAGGGATACGAGGAGGAGGCGGCAGATGTTATCCACAAGGTGTGCAAGCGCCTACTTCAGAACTTACGGCATGAGGTTCGGGTGCAGGCTGTTTGAGACTACTACGCCGGGCGTGGTATCAAGAAGCCCAAGTAGGAGTGTCGCGATAAGTTCTTGAGTAAGGAGAAGTACATGAAGGTAATTCTTAAGAGCTTGTACTTACTTCCTTCATTTAGTAATTCATAGCCGTAGCGCTCAAGTTTCTATTTGCTAACTTAGGCCCCTCCGAGATGGTTTGCGGATCGGATGGATTGTTGGGAGGTGTTGGTCAACGCGTGGTGCTCAAAAGAATGGCTGGCCACCCATAAAGAGGCCAAGGACAAACGTGCCCAAATGGAAGGTGTGCCACACCACCAAGGCAGCTCCAACTTATTTCAGTACGGGCGGAACTGGGTATGTGGTTTGCTTCATGATTCATGCAATTCATTCATCATGCTAGCTTTAGCCCTTTAATTACTAATTTACTTTGTTTCTCTCTTTCAGGCACGGTACAATAAGGTGGATAAGGTGCCAGAGGTGTACGACCTGTATGCCATGGCCCACACTGTCCCTTACAAGAAAGTCAAGGCATTCTCTGCGTCTGACCTCGATGATCCAAAGAACTTCACCAACATCTCCGCCCATGACAAGCTCATGCAATATAGAGATCAGGGGAAGGCGAGGAAAGGGGAGGACTTTAACCCGAGCCAGGGTCCCATTGATACAGAGCTGCTGATGATATCTGGTGGAGGGAGGTCCCATGGCTCCATAGCCATGGGAGATGGACTTATCCGTTGTCCTAGCACTCTCCCGGAGATCAAGGCGCGCCAGTCAAGCTCCGCTCCTGAGATAAGGCCTCGTGAACGGCCAGTCCAAGTCGCCTTCAAGGTTAGTTATACGTACTCAGCTATCTTTCTCCATTACATTGTGTACGCTTCCATCAATGAGTACAAATGGTCATGTCAGTGGTGTTGCAGGCTGCTATACAGAGTGAGAGAGATAGAACGGAGAAACTTCTGGCGGAGGCGGCGGAGAGGCGCCGGGAGTTGGAGGAGAGGACCGCAAAGATGTTGGAGGAGGAGAGGGCACGGAATGACATGCAGGCAAGGGCCATGTACGAGCTCCTTGTGGTAAGTTTCTTCTGCAGATTACTTGCTATTCTTAACATTTGAGTCTCATTACTAACTAGTATGACTCTGTTGTGAAAACCAAATGTGCAGTCTGTGTGCGAGAAGTCCGGTCAGACCGCTCCGCCGATGCCAGTGATTGCTCCTGGGAGCACGGTGAGTTTAATTTGAATGGACATTACTTGCTAGTCTTAACATTTGAGTGTCATAATGCTAACGAGACATTGGAAATGATCTTTGGTGCAGCTTAACTCCAGAAACGCATTGCACGATCCTTCTCCAGCTACTGGCGCGAGCCAGCTCGCTCCTACACCTCCGTGATCACGGTAAGTTTCTCTAGTGTTTTGCTTAACAAATGCATAAAGACCTAGACTTAGCTTTATTTCCTCCAATATGCTTACCATAATGACCTAGAGTTAGCTTCTTTTCCTCCATAATGACTTAATAAGCTTACTGACCTCATAAACCATCCATTTTACCTAAGTTAGCTCTAAAACGATATGTACTTAGCTTACTTATGTCAAAAATTGCATAATTAACTTAGTTAGCTCATAAACGATCCATTTTACCTATGTTAGCTCTAAAATGACTCATTTTACCTTAGTTAGCTTATAAGTGATCCAATTTATCCAAGTTAGCTCTAAAATGACCCATTTTACATAGATTAGCTCCTAAATGATCCATTTTACCTATGTTAGCTTTAAAATGACGCATTTCACCTAGGTTAGCTCCAAAATGACCCATTTCACCTAGGTTAGCTTATAAATGATCCAATTTATCCAAGTTAGCTCTAAAATGACCCAATTTACCTAGAGTAGCTCCTAAACGATCCATTTCACCTAAGTTAGCTAAAAACGACCCATTTCACCTAAGTTAGCTCAAAACGATCCATTTCACCTTAGTTAGCTCAAAAACGTGGCATTTCACCTTAGTTAGCTCATAAACGACCCATTTCAACTAAGTTAGCTCATAAATGATCCATTTCACCTAAGTTAGCTACAAAACGATCCATTTCACCTTAGTTAGCTCAAAAACGATCCATTTCACCTTAGTTAGCTCATAAACGACCCATTTCAACTAAGTTAGCTCATAAATGATCCATTTCACCTAAGTTAGCTCATAAATGATCCATTTCACCTAAGTTAGCTCAAAAACGATCCATTTCACCTTAGTTAGCTCAAAAACGATCCATTTCACCTTAGTTAGCTCAAAAATGATGCCCTTCACCTTAGTTAGCTCATAAACGACCCATTTCAACTAAGTTAGCTCATAAATGATCCATTTCAACTAAGTTAGCTCATAAACCACCCATTTCAACTTAGTTAGCTCATATATGATCCATTTCACCTAAGTTAGCTCATAAATGACATATACTTCTTGTTCTAGTCTTCTTCTTGTTCTATTCACCTATTTCTAACTTTCTTATTTACCATTTTGCAGATTTCACTCACTTCATGGAAGCTAGCTTGCTATGATGGAGTGCTTGCTTTTTCTTTGCTAAAACTTTGCATTGTATCTAGCTTGCTATGATAGAACTTGCTATGTTGATGAAACTTTGCTATGTAATATGTAGATGGAACAATGTGTATGGATGGAACTTGATGGAACTTGCTATGTTGATGAAACTTTGCTATGTAATATGTCTATGGAATTATGTGCTGGATATGTGATATGTTTGCTGTTAAATATATCTATATATGTCATATATATTTGCTGTGAAAATTGTTGGATTAAAAAAACAGAAAAAAGAGACAATATGCAGGATCTTTGCCGTCTGCCACCGACGGCAAAGGGCTCTTTGCCATCAGCAGCCGATGCCAAAGAGGCCACGTGGCAAGCAACTGTGCTTCCTGGGAGGCTGACCAATTTGGTCAGTTTGCCTATAGTGGCTGACGGCAATGGCTTTGCCGTCGGCGGCGGACGGCAAAGAGTAAAAAACTTTGCCTACAGTGGCGGACGGCAAAGGCCTGCCGTGTAGTGACGTTGGCTGACACCATTCGGCGGACGGCAAAGGCCTTCCGAAGTTTGCCGTCAGCGGCGGACGTCAAAGGCTTGCCGTTAACCACCTAACGGAGTAACGGTGCATTTATTCCCGTCTGCACTCTTTGCTGTCCGCTGCTGATGGCAAAGGCCCCTTTGCCGTCAGCCGCCCGAAGCAGACGGCAAAGTAGCTCTTTGCCGAACCTTACTTTGCCGTCCGCGGCAGACGGCAAAGACCTTTTCTGTCAGCCATCCATGCCTTTGCCGTCTGCCGTGGCAGATGGCAAAGTAGCTGATTCCTGTTGACCGTACTTTCTTGTCCATACCAAATCTTAGTTGTTATTTTAAAGCAAACATCGGTTGCTAACTACCCTTTGCGCGGTTTGTAGCTTCAGATCTGCCATCCCACTGCCATGGTCAACACTGTACTCATCATGCTTATGTTTTCCCCATTTTATGATGACCACAATCAGCCTACGTGGTTCGTGTCGTAATAGCACTGATCTACCCATCGAGCTAAACAAGCTTAGTTGTACAAATTCGTATCTGATATTATTGCTGATATTAGTAAAACTGAGAGATGTTTAATTGGTTAGCTAAATGTTCCTACTTTAATTTCAAAATGCATGTGAGCCACATATGGAGAGACCGAAAAGAATAGTATTTCTCTGTGCGCTCTGGATCATCATGGGTGGCCAATCAACATTGTATTGAAACACTTGTAATATCTTCAATCTGCTTGCTCTTCTACTCTTCTTTAAGATGATACTCTTCTCTTGCGGTCGACTTGGTTAGGTCGAGTTGTTCTCCCTTAGTATATTTTGAATCTGTCAGGTCAGGTCAACTTGTTCTTCTTTACTATATGTTGAAGCTATCATCTACGAAGTGTCATCACTTTTGGAGCTCTCATATTTTGAGTAGTAGGCCACATTATATTAATGCACACAACAAATTACATCATGCATGGCATCTTTTAAAAGAATTGTAGAGATAGCACAAAGGGGTTTACAGGGAGGCAGTATTGGATTAGAATCACTTCTGCATTACAAAGAAAATCTCACTTGTTTTTATGTTTTCATGCATGTCATATATTGAACATTATCAAAATGAATATGAGAATGGGTGCGCGAGAGGAATATTGCGGAACGATCCACTGGCTAACAAACTTGGCATGGTGGAGGATGGCCTAACTTATTCACCCATCAAGGTGCTTGCTCTAACTTTGCAAATTTGTATTGGTCGCACATATTTTGTATCTGACCTCTTGCATTACTTTTACTTTGTTACACCATCTGCTTAGTTTAAGCATCATATATGAGTATATGCCATACCTATCCATTTTCTATACCTATTCCATGTGTCGTCACACTATGTTTTCCAGTCAAATGTTGTTCTTTCGTAATAGATGTCCAAAAGGAAGAGGGTGAGTGCAGATCCTCAAGGAGTAAAAACTAGGTATTTGGAGATGGTAGTGATACCTGTTAAATCAGATAGATCAGCAGCCACAGAAAACACAGGCCCAACTATACTACACTTTAACCCTACTCCAGTGGCCAAACCCCTATTAGAACTGCTGGGAGCCCAACGTCGGGTACTGTCTATGATATCAATTCAAAATTTGAACTCCTAAATTTCTACTTGTGCCTTACCTTCTCTCTTGTATGAAAACTAATTTCAGATGAATCTCCTTGCTCAAAGGATCATACGATCTCAAAACAATAATGGGCTCTGCATTGCTCTTGTCAGTACCTCTCTCCCTTTTGCCTTGTAATGCTGTACTTAATTAATTGCTATTTGATTATGTATCATCAGTCTGCACCTGAGCTTCATTATCCTCCGTTTCCTCCAATATTATTTGATCTATATTTACTCTTTGCAAAATGTAGAATAATGGCAACGCTTATAAAGAATTTTCTTTGGGGAATTTATTGAATTATCCTTCCATCAACATGGAGAAGGGCTTTGTCCAGCCCGTGTTAACATGTAAGTTCATCCTTCTCAAGCCTTCAAACTTTGTTCTAGTATAGATTGGGATAGGCATCATTTCCTCCACTGTTGTTTGCTTGTCTGTTTACATCTGATTGGATGTTTGCAACAACTACCAGTTTCAAATTGTAGTTGTAAAAACATGTTCCTTATGCAGAACAGATCCATTTATTTGCTTATATAATTGTGAAACCTGTTACGTGTCTCCTTGTTTCTCTTTCAGACTCGTATCTCTTACGCCAGGCAGAACTTTAGGGAAGATAGTGAGCCAAACCATCTTGAGGAAAAGCGAGATGACCCCAAGGTCCTGTCTTGATGAAGACAGTGAGTTGAAGCTACTCACCAGCAGGTGTGAGTCAACCTCTGTGTAGTCACTGCCTCAATCAGTTCGACTTCTTCAGTCTAAACTTAAAGCGAAAAGGCTTGCTTCAGCTCAGCTCCGACTTGAAGTCAAAGATGTAATGAAGATGTCAGAGGACTGCTGTGCACACCATCATGCCTTAAATCTAGTGTTGATGCATCTATCGTTGACACAACTGAGGTCTACTCAGCTTCTTCAGTTGTTTGGGGGGCCCGACCTGGCCAGGCCTAGTGCCTTCTGAAGTGCTCTCAGTTTTGTATATTCTTTTGTCGGCGCATTTATTTGCACTGGTGGCAAACTTTGATGCCCAGTGGATGTAATATGTGTGATAGCCGTGATAGCCTAGCATAAGTTGCTTGCTTATTTATTTCCTTGTTGTCTTGTCTATTTGTTTGCTTGTAGTCATTGCAGTTCTTTTTCCGCGGTTTGCTAGTGGCTGCAATAATCTATTTTTTAGAACTAGGCCACAATAACCATGGGCTAATATTTACTGTAGTGACACTGGGCCTCCTACGGGCCGTAGAAACAGTGGGCCTTCTACAGACCACAGAAACAATGGGCCTTCTACGGGCCGTATCATCAATGGGCCTTATACGGGCAGTATGATCGATTTGCCAAACATGGGCCAATAACAGGCCGCATTATGGCCATAAATGGGCTAGAGTTGGAATCGTCCGTTCATGGGCCGACCATAACGGGCCATCGTTAATAGGCCGTATTTGATGACGCTATGAAAACGGCCCAACGTATTAACGAACCACAAACAGGCCGACTGTAAGCACGGGCTGAATTTGGCCCACAAGCAGAAAATGACAGTAACGGGCCGTAAGTAAACGAATGCTGGAAATGAGCCCAAGAATAAATGGGCTCTGAGAAGGCCGAAAGATAACATGGGATGGAAATGGCCCAACGGAATAACGGGCCGTTAATGGGTATAAAGTGATACACTGTTCATTACGGCCCAGTTTCACCATGGGCCGTTAATGGGTGTAAAGTGATACACTGTTCATTACGGGCCAGTTTCACCACGGGTCGTTAAATAGGCCAAGAGTTACATATGGCCTCATATGGGACAAAAGACGTCATGGGCCATACATGGGCCAGAAGTGAAAACGGGCTGGAATCATATTGGGTGGCCCAGATGATGCTACTAGGCCTAATTCGGATAGGGCGTAATGGGCCTTGGGTTAGCGGGCTGTAAATGGACTATATGCGAACATGCCGTTAACAGGCTTTACATGGGCCGGCCCACCACCTTTTGACCAAGTCAAATGGGCCGGCCTTTTCATAGGAATGGGCCTCTGTTGGGTCGTGCCATGTGTCGACGTATCATAGGCGCCTTCTGTCCAATGAGTGGATGACATCTGTCCCAACGATGAGCCAACACGTGTTTCCTCCAGCCAATGATGATTTTACACGTGGAAAATCCCCATTGGTCGGGGCTGTTAATGGGTTATCGGATACAAAACCCGACCCGATAGCTTAACGGCGTTCCATTACGGTGGATGCCACGTGTCGGTCACCCTTGACGAAAGCACTTCTGTGACGCAGGAATTATCGTCATGAAAGTGGACACTTCCATGATGATAATTTTGGTAATGTCATGGAACACTTCTACAACAGCACATGTATAACTACCTTGATTCTGTCATAAAATCGTCACGGATGTACATGCATGACAGAAAATGCGACCAACTGTGACAAACACGTATCATCACGGAAGTGTATTTTTTGTAGTGCTTCTCTGAATTCTTTTATGTATGATTGGTTATCTTTGCAATTCTCTTCGAATTATCAGTTTGGTTTGGCCTACTAGATTGATCTTTCTTGCAATGGGAGAAGTGCTTAGCTTTGGATTCAATCTTGCGGTGTCCTTTCCTAGTGACAGTAGGGGCAGAAAGGCACGTATTGTATCGTTGCCATCGAGGATAACAAGATGGGGTTTTCATCATATTGCATGAGTTTATCCCTCTACATCATGTCAACTTGCTTAAGGCGTTACTCTGTTTTCATTAACTTAATACTCTAGATGCATGCTGGATAGCGGTCGATGAGTGGAGTAATAGTAGTAGATGCAGGCAGGAGTCGGTCTACTTGTCTCGGATGTGATGCCTATATACATGATCATACCTAGATATTCTCATAACTATGCTCAATTCTGTTAATTGCTCAACAGTAATTTGTTCACCCACCGTAGAATACTTATGCTCTCGAGAGAAGCCACTAGTGAAACCTATGACCCCGGGTCTATCTTCATCATATTAATCTCCTACTAGGTAGTTATTTCCTTTGCTTTTTACTTTGCTTTTATTTTACTTTGCATCTTTATCACAAAAATACCAAAAATATTATCTTATCATATCTATCAGATCTCACTCTCATAAGTGGCCGTGTAGGGATTGACAACCCCTTATCGCGTTGGTTGCGAGGATTTATTTGTTTTGTGTAGGTGCGAGGGACTCACGCATAGCCTCCTACTCGATTGATACCTTGGTTCTCAAAAACTTAGGGAAATACTTATGCTACCTTGCTGCATCATCCCTTCCTATTCGGGGAAAATCAACGCAGTGCTCAAGAGGTAGCAAGAAGGATTTCTGGCGCCGTTGCCGGGGAGGTCTACGCAAAAGTCAATATACCAAGTACCCATCGCATACCCTTATCTCCCGCATTACATTATTTGCCATTTGCCTCTCGTTTTCCTCTCCCCCACTTCACCCTTGTCGTTTTATTCACGAAAACATTCGTTTGGAAACATTTGTTTCCGGGTCTTCAGAGGTGGTCCTCTTCCTTCCTTGGGGAGAGGGAATTTCGGATTCTTCTTCCTGGTTATCCTCCTTCATGGAGGCGCTAATTCCCCTGGCTTGGATGAATAATGAGTGAGGCCTACTTTCAGCCTCTTTATCCCCCCCCAATCTTCCCCTGAGGGCGCTTGATAAGGCGCCGGCTCGAGCATTTTGGCTAGTACAGGATTTGCCGAGCCTTCGGGAAGAGGGGCCGAACACCTAATCATCTTCGCCTTTGATACCCAATCCTGGTCAAAGAGTGACTTTTCAGAATGATGCTATGATAAATAAAAAGACAGCGTGTTCGGCCACGGGATTACTTACTTGGGTATCTGGGCGATTGCAGTTCAGGCCCGCATCCTTGTGGTGTCCGGACACTTTATTTGTGGTCTGAAGAACAATTTGTACATCTCTTCGAGCGTCATGCCGAGAAAGTACTGAATGGTTCGCGGTCCCTCCGGGTTGAATTCCCACATACGGAGGGGTCGACGCTTGCAAGGCGGGACCTGACGAACTAGCATGACTTGCATCACCGTGACCAGGTTAACGTTTCTCTCGAGGAGATCTCGGATGCGGCTCTGCAATATAGGAACATCATTTACTGACCCCCAGCTCACCCCTTGTTGACCCATGATGTCAGTTGTGGTGGGGGGGCCCGAGCAAAAAGCAGGGGCAGCTACCCACTTGGTACTCCTGGGAGCTGTGATATAAAACCACTCCCGTTGCCATAAACTGGAAACCTCCGGGAAGGAACCCTCTGGCCATGGAACATCAGCGTTTTTGCTTATCACGGCACTTTCGCATTCTGCGTGTCCCCCCTTGATCATCTTCGAGTTTACATTGAAGGTCTTGAGCCACAGGCCGAAGTGTGGGGTAATGCGGAGGAAGGCCTCACACACGACGATGAACGACGAGATGTGAAGGAGGGAATCTGGGGCCAGGTCATGGAAATCCAGCCCATGATAAAACATGAGCCCCCTAACAAAGGGATCCAGAGCGAGGCCTAGCCCTCGGAGGAAGTGAGAGATGAACACAATGCTCTCGCCGGGTTTGGGAGTGGGAATAACCTGCCCTCGAGCAGGCAGCCTATGCCAGATTTCGCCGGTTAAATACCTGGCCTCTCTTAGCTTCTTTATGTCTTCCTCTATGACAGAGGAAGGCATCCACCGACCTTGAAGGTTGGATCCGGACATGGTTGAAGGTCTGAAGCGCCTGACCTGAGCCTTGGGTGTTGGAACTCGAGGTGGGGGAAGGATTCGATTGAGTACGAGAAGGAAAAAAGGTCAGGCCTTGGCCTCTTTATAAAGAGGGTGAATATGAAACGTCCTCCTCGTGGTCGTTTGGGACTTGCCTAAAATCGATGAGTCATACCAACGGGCACAATTGGGTTACCCACGTCCGTATTGATGATAATCCCGTAATAAGGGGGGACATGATCTCTGCTTTGACAAGACGTGTCAAGAAAACTGCCTCGCAATATGTGCAGTGCTGGTTGAGAAAAACGGTTCGAATAATGACCGGGCCGTGGTATGATGTCATGCCGTCGAACGTGTCAGCAGATTAGATTTGTGGAAATATTATTCTCTCTACGGTGGTATGTCGAACTTGTTTTGCAGAGCCAGACACTGTCCTTGTGTTCAAAATCTCCTATGGAGTATTCGGAGGAGGAACCCGCCTTGCAATGTCGAAGACAAATCTGCACGCCGGACTCATCGTCATTGAAGCTGGTTCAGGGGATACTGAGGGAGTCCTGGATTAGGGGGTCTCCGGACAGCCGGACTATATCCTTTGGCCGGACTATTGGACTATGAAGATACAAGATTGAAGACTTCGTCCCGTGTCCGGATGGGACTCTTCTTGGCGTGGAAGGCAAGCTTGGCAATATAGATATGTAGATCTCCTCCCTTGTAACCGACTCTGTGTAACCCTAGACCCCTCCGGTGTCTATATAAACCGGAGGGTTTAGTCCGTAGGATAACAACAATAATCATACCATAGGCTAGCTTCTAGGGTTTAGCCTCTATGATCTCGTGGTAGCTCAACTCTTGTAATACTCATATCACCAATATCAATCAAGCAGGATGTAGGGTATTACATCCATCAAGAGGGCCCGAACCTGGGTAAACATCGTGTCCCCTGCCTCCATTTACCATCCGCCTTAGACGCACAGTTCGGGACCCCCTACCCGAGATCCGCCGGTTTTGACATCGACAGTGGGGTATATCCCCGACACTTTCGCAACAAGTCGAGCTTTGTAGACAGTAACATTACCATCAGCGTCAGTCTTCTTCTTGAAGATCCATTTATTCTCTATGACTTGTCGATCATCGGGCAAGTCAACCAAAGTACATACTCTTTTCTCATACATGGATCTGCTACCTCTTGAGCATGTGTTGGTTTTCCCTTGAAGAGGAAAGGGTGATGTAGCAAAGTAGCATAAGTATTTCCCTCAGTTTTTGAGAACCAAGGTATCAATCCAGTACGCAAGTTGCCTAGTTCCTGCACAAAGAATCAAGAACCTTGCAACCAACGCGATAAAGGGGTTGCCAATCCCTTCACGGCCACTTGCAAAAGTGAGATCTGATAAAGATAATAAGATAAATATTTTTGGTATTTTTGTTGTATAGATTGAAAAGTAAAGATTGCAAAATAAAACAAATAGTAAACTAGAATTGTAGATGAGAAACTTATATGATATAAAATAGACCCGGGGGCCATAGGTTTCACTAGTGGCTTCTCTCATGATAGCATGTATTACGGTGGGTGAACAAATTACTGTCGAGCAATTGATAGAAAAGCGCATAGTTATGAGAATATCTAGGCATGATCATGAATATAAGTATCACGTGCGTGTCAAGTAGACCGAAACGATACTGCATCTACTACTATTACTCCACACATCAACCGCTATCCAGCATGCATCTAGAGTATTAAGTTCATAAGAACAGAGTAACGCATTAGGCAAGATGACATGATGTAGAGGGATAAACTCAAGCAATATGATATAAACCCCATCTTTTTTATCCTCGATGGCAACAATACAATACGTGCCTTGCTACCCCTACTGTCACTGGGAAAGGACACCGCAAGATTGAACCCAAAGCTAAGCACTTCTCCTGTTGCAAGAAAGATCAATCTAGTAGGCCAAACTAACCGATAATTCGAAGAAACTTGCATATAAGAATTCAAAGAAGAACCAAATATTGTTCATAGATAAACTTGATAATAAATCCACAATTCATCAGATCTCGGCCAACACACCGCAAAAGAATATTACGTCGAATAGATCTCCAAGAACATCGAGGAGAAATTTGTATTGAGAACCAAAGAGAGAGAAGAAGCCATCTAGCTAATAACTATGGACCCGAAGGTCTGTGGTAAACTACTCACACATCATCGGAGAGGCTATGGTGTTGATGTAGAAGCCCTCCCTGGTCGATTCCCCCTCCGGTAGATCGCCGGAAAAGGCCCCAGATGGGATCTCATGGGTACAGAAGGTTGCGGCGGTGGAAAAGTGGTTTCGTGGCTCCCCAGGATGTTTTTAGGGTATAAGAGTATATATAGGAAAAAGAAGTACGTCAGTGGAGCTACGAGGGGACCACGAGGATGGGGGGCACGCCTACTCCCCTAGGCACGCCCTCCTGCCTCGTGGTCGGCTCGTTGCATGTCTGACTTCCACTACAAGTCTCCTGGAGTGCGGTTGTTCCAAGAAAGATCCTCGTGAAGGTTTCGTTCCGTTTGGATTCCGTTTGACATTCCTTTTCCGCGAAACACTGAAATAGGCAAAAAACAAAAACTAGCACTGGGCCTCCGGTTAATAAGGTAGTCCCAAAAATAATATAAAAGAGCATATTAAAGCCCATTAAACATCCAAAACAGATAATATAATAGCATGGAATAATAAAAAATTATAGATACGTTGGAGACATATCAGGATCCCATCTCAGATTTCATGGCCTCATGCCATCATAGTTTGCAGGTTCGTCATGGCCTATTAACATGACTTCCAGAATAGGATTACTGTACCACTCTGATAACCCACAAGTATAGGGGATCGCAACAGTTTTCGAGGGTAGAGTATTCAACCCAAATTTATAGATTCAACACAAGGGGAGCCATAGAATATTTGAAGGTATTAGCAGCTGAGTTGTCAATTCAACCACACCTGGAGATTAATTATCTGCAGCAAAGTGATCAGTAGCCAAGTAGTATGATAGTTTTGATAATAGTAGAAGCAGCAACGGTAATGGTAATAGTGATTGCAGTAATTTTGTAGCAAGTGTAACAGTGATGATAGTAGTAGTAACTTAGCAAGAACAATATAGGATAAATTCGTAGGCATTGGATCGGTGACTTGTTGGATGATATTCATCATGAGACAGTTATAACCTAGGGTGATACGACACTAGCTCCAGTTCATCAATATAATGTAGGCATGTATTCCGCAAATAGTCATACGTGCTTACGGAAAGAACTTGCATGACATCTTTTGTCCTACCCTCCCGTGGGAGTGGGGTCCTATTGGAAACTAAGGGATATCGAGGCCTCCTTTTAATAGAGAACCGGAACAAAGCATTGGCACATAGTGAATACATGAACTCCTCAAACTACGGTCATCATCAGGAGTGGTCCCGACTATTGTCACTCCGGGGTTACCGGATCATAACACGTAGTAGGTGACTATAACTTGCAAGATCGGATCTAGAACATGAATATAATCGTGATAACATAAACGGTTCAGATCTGAAATCATGGCACCTGGAACCAAAGTGACAATCATTAAGCATGGCAAAATCATAGCAACATAGATCATAAAACATAGTGGATACTAGGGATCAAGCCCTAACAAAACTAACTCGATTACATGATGAATCTCATCCAACTCCTCACCGACCAGCGAGCCTACGAAGGAATTACTCACTCCCTGTGGGGAGCATCATGGAATTGGCAATGGAGAAGGGTTGGTGATGATGAAGAACGAAGACCCCCCTCTCCGGAGCCCCAAACGGATTCCAGATCTTGCCTGCTGATGAAGAACAGGAGGTGACGGCAGCTCTGTCTCGTGGATCGCGATAATTTTTTCTCCCTAATTTTTTTGGAAAAATAGGATTTTATAGCGTCAGTTTTAGGGTCTGCGGGGCCACCAGGTACGGACAACCCACGTGGGCACGCCAAGAGAGGGGGCGCGCCCTGGTGGGTTGTGCCCATCCAGGTGCCCCTCTCCGGTAGGTCTTGGCTCCAGAAATTCTTGTTTATTGTATAAAAATTCCTCGCAAAGTTTCGTTCCATTCCGAGAACTTTTATTTCTGCACAAAAACAACACCATGGTAGTTCTGCTGAAAACAACATCAATCCGGGGTTAGTTTCATTCAAATCATGCAAATTAGAGTCCAAAACAAGAGGAAAATCGTTAGGAAAAGTAGATACGTTGCAGATGTATCAACTCCCCCAAGCTTAAACCATTGCTTGTCCTCAAGCAATTCAGTTGATAAACTGAAAGTGAAAAAGAAAAACTTTTACGAACTCTTTTGCTCTTGTTTGCATAAATAAGCTGAACAACACCCAGGTTTTTACCCAACATTATAACTAACCACGCCGACAATAACTCTTAAAGATTATATTAACTCATATCAATGACATAATCAGCTAGCGAGCAATAATAAGATATCTCAAATGGCAACATGTTGTCAAAACAACCATGATATAATATGACAATAGTGCTATCTCGCTAGCCCTTTCTGAGACCACAAAACATAAATGCAGAGCACCCCCAAAGTTCAAGCAGCGACTAAACATTGTAATTCATGGTAGAAAAGATCCAGTCATGATGCACCCAACATCAGCTACACACAATGCATAAGTCATGGCAGTTGTGCTCTCAGGTTCTGGCGCTTGTTTTAGAAGGTGATGACACAACATAAAAGTAAATAGATAGTCCCTTCGCAGAGGGAAGTAGTGATTTGGAGAGGTGCCAGAGCTCATGTTTTTAAAACAGAGGTAAATGTTATTTTGAGACATGCACCCTTTTCATTTACTTCACGACCATCAGTTATCAATATCTTCCATGCTAAGAATGCTAGTGGTGGTTCCCAAGTGATAAAAGTAAGGTTTTGACTCCATTTGGAGTTTTTGTTTGACTATTTGAGAGATTAACTCTTTTTCTGTTTGCAGTTTGGAACTGGGCATCCCTATTACCTCCCTTTTTCTTGTGCGATGGCGAGTGAATGAACACTCGACCTGAGAATAACCCTCTTAGCATGGAAGACACCGACCACCTCCTGTCATTCCATGAACGATCCAGGCACACAAAAGGATATTTTTTTAGAAGTTTTTAGAGGTGGCACATGCAAATTTACTTAGGACGGCATGATAATACCGCATGTAGGTAGGTATGGTGGACTCATCTAGAATAAATTTGGGTTCAAGGTTTTTGATGTACAAGCAGAATTTCCACTTAGTATAGGCGAAGGCTAGCAAATAGATTGAGAAGCAGCCAACTAGAGAGCAACAACGATCATGAACATGCATTATGCATAAGTGAGATTGGACACTAGCATGAGTAGGATATGAACACCATGAACATAAATATCATAGAATTTATGTTGGTTTTGATTCAACTATATGCATGAACATGTGCCAAGTCAAGCCACGCGAACATTCAGAGGAGGATACCATATCATCATACTACATCACAATCATTTTAACACAATGTTGATATCCAATATAAATCATTATCCACTCCTAGCTACTTATGCATGGCATGAGAAACTATAATATCTAATTGTCATTGCAAGCATGTTTAATCATAATGGACTGAATCATGGATGCTAGGTTAAACATATTTACACAAACATAACAATTTGAGTTCATACCAGTTTCTCTCTGCCATGGCCAGTTCATCGAAGATCGTCATTATTGCCTTTCACTTGCATGACCGAATGATATGAAAATAATAATAGTGCAAGAGTGCCATGGACTAAGCTGGAATCTGCAAACATTTTATTCAACAGGAGAAGACAAGGTAAAATGTGCTCTTTATTAGATCAACAGTTATTCATATGAGAGCCACTCAACATTTTCATTGTGGTCTTCTCCTCGGTACGACTCAAATAAAAAGAAAAGAAAATCAGAGAAACACACTAAAATATTTTTGGAGTTTTTGGTTTTCTTGAACAAGCAATAAAAAGGGAAAGGAAAAAAACGAGAAAAACTATTTGCACGGGAAAGCTCACAACAAGCAAAAGAAGAATAAGAAAATATTTCTGGATTTTCTTTTTAATATTACAACTAAGCATGCATAGAAAGTAAACTAACTATTTTTTTGGTTTTTCTAAGGTTTTTCAAACACACAAGAAGAAAGCAAGAAAAAAAATTAAGCATGGATGATACAATGAAAAAGTGTGAACACCGACAGATTAAATAAGTGAACATGAATGTAATGTTGGTTAGAATCACGTACTCCCCCAAGCTTAGGCTTTTGGCCTAACTTGGTAGTCGACCAGAAGCCTGGATAGTAGTTGGGGTACTGAGGAGCTGGCATCCACTGATCCCACTGCTGAGGCTCCTCCTCTGCTTCTATAGCAGCCTGATTGTTCCGGTAGGCGATGATGTCTGCAGGCATAATCCTATATCTGCCCCTGGCAACACGATCAAACAAAGCAGGAGCAGGCAACGGGATAATATCACGAGTGATGACGCTGAAAATCAGGTTATATGGAACAGGGATGTTAGGAGACTCTTTATCAGTGAAATGGTGGTGATCCATGGCTGCGCGGTCTAGGTAAACTTTGGTAAGAGGGTAATCATGATGGCGTATTGATACGTCCATTTTGCATCATGCTTTTATATTGATATTTATTGCATTATGGGCTGTTATTACACATTATGTCACAATACTTATGCCTTTTCTCTCTTATTTTGCAATGTTTACATGAAGAGGGAGAATGCCGGCAGCTGTAATTCTGGGCTGAAAAAGGAGCAAATATTAGAGACCTTGCTACCTGTCGGTGTCAAAACTGGCGGATCTCGGGTAGGGGGTCCCGAACTGTGCGTCTAGGCCGGATGGTAACAGGAGACAAGGGACACGAAGTTTTACCCAGGTTCGAGCCCTCTTGATGGAGGTAAAACCCTACGTCCTGCTTGATTAATATTGATGATATGAGTGTTACAAGAGTAGATCTACCACGAGATCAGTGAGGCTAAACCCTAGAAGCTAGCCTATGGTGTGATTGTATGTTGTGATTGTTGTCCTACGAACCTAAACCCTTCGGTTTATATAGACACCGGAGAGGGTTAGGGTTACACAAGGTCGGTTACAAAGGATGAGATATCCATATACGTATTGCCTAGCTTGCCTTCCACGCCAAGTAGAGTCCCATCCGGACACGAGACGAAGTCTTCAATCTTGTATCTTCATAGTCTAATAGTCCGGCCAATGGAGATAGTCTGGCTATCTGGAGACCCCCTAATCCAGGACTCCCACAGTAGCCCCTGAACCAGGCTTCAATGACGATGAGTCCGGCGTGCAATTGTCTTCGGCATTGCAAGGCGGGTTCCTTCTCCGAATACATCACAGAAGAATTTGAATACGAGGATAGTGTCCGACCCTGCAAAATAAGTTCGACATTTCACCGTAGAGAGAATAATGTTTTCGCAGATCTAATCCGCTAGCTTGTTTTGGCACCATGACGTTATGTCATGGCCCGGTGATTATTCGAACCGTTTCATTTAACCAGCCCCGCACATAACGCGAGGCAGTTTTTCGACACGTCTTGTCAAAGCAGAGATCGTGTCCCCTTATTACGGGATTCTCATCAATACGGGTGTGGGTAACCCAACCGCGCCATTAATTACGGTGCTTGGGGGATAAGCGAGTTTACCAGGTAAGTGGGGACGCTTAGTTTTGTCGGCCCATATAAAGGGATAATGATTCACCTTTCTATCCACGCCTTCTTCCTCCTCTGCTCATCCGCTCCCGCACACTCGAGCTCTAGCGCCCAAGTCCTCACTTCCATCTCAACCTTCTCCAACCATGTCTAGAGCGGGAGGCAAGTGGATGGTCTCCTCCTTCATGGAGGGAGACGTCAAGAAACTGAGGAGAGCCGGATACCTGCCCGACGACATCGCGCACCGGCTCCCAGATGAGGGGCAACTCATCCCCACCCCCATGCCCCATGAGAGGGTCGTATTCCTCACCCATTTCTTCTACGGACTAGTATTCCCTCTCCATCCCTTTGTCCGGGGGCTCATGTTCTATTACGGCCTGGATTTCCACGATCTGGCCCCGAACTTCATCCTCAACATCTCGGCGTTTATCATCGTGTGCGAGGCCTTTCTCCGCGTCAAGCCCCACTTCGGCATATGGCTGAAGACCTTCAATGTCAAGCCGAAGGTGGTGGGTGGCTGCCAAGCGGAGTGCAGAGGCTCCATGGTGGGCAAGATGCCCAACATAACATGGCTCGAGGGCTCCTTTGTGGAAACCATAAAGGGGTGGCAATCGGGGTGGTTGTACATCACCGAGCCACGCGACCCCGCATGGGTAGCGGCCCCCGAGTTCCAATCTGGAACCCCCATGCGGCTCACCTCCTGGAAGGAGAAGGGCCTGTCTTGGGGTAATTCAAAAGAGCTGAACGGACTCCAGTCATGTATTCAAAACATGGTGGACAAGAAGCTCAAGCTCGTCAACATAGTCCAGGTTATGCTCGTCCGCCAGATACTCTCGTGCCAACAACGGGAGTTCACTTTGTGGGAGTTCAATCCGGCGCAACACCGAACTCTGAACAGGCTCTTCGACACGACTCATGAAGATGCCTAGAGGGTGCTGTTCAAGAGCGCCGAGGTCCCTCCCCCCATAACTGAGGACCGCGGATTCAGCGCGAAGCGCCAAGCCAGCGCGATAAGTTGTTTTACCTTTCACAGGATACTTATTTTTATATAGATTGACTCTATGCGGGATCTAAACTCTCGTAATTTTGACAGGACTGGCAGAAGATGGCCGGACAGATTGACTGTTCCGGCTCCCTTGCCCGAAGGCCCCGCAGACGCTCTTCTGACAAAGATGCTGACTCCGGCCCCTTATAAGGTGCCGGAGAGGACCAAGAAGGCCAAGGGAGCTCGAAAGAGTTCCCGACGCCAGGCGTCGTCGGACTCACCGTCCGATGACTCTGTGGCGCACTCTTCCCCCGAAGACGAGGAAGAGGAAGAAGAGGCTCCCCCACCGACTGGGCGAGACAAGAAAAGGAAGGCCGCCCCAACTGGGGAGGCCGAAGGGTCCAAGAAGGGAAGGACTCTCCTTCCTGACAGCTCCACCGCCGCCGACGAAAGTGAAGACGAATGGTTGCCCAGGCCCAAGCCCCAGGGGAGATCGTAAGTATTTGGATACCAAAGTAGCCCATAGGATTCCTTTGTCGCATTGCTTTCCCTAATCGCCAAACATAATTATGCAGGCCGCCACGAGCCAATATCGAGGTATCATCAGACGGCTCCCTGGGTTCATCGGACATGGATAGCGATCCAGTCCTGACTGCCACCTCCCCTCATCCTGTCGGCGACGCCGAGGTTTTGTCCCAAGAGGCACCGGATCGAGGGGAGACAGTGCTGAAGGCTCCTCAAGGCGACCTTCCGAACTCCGGGAGCAGAGGGGACGGGCCCCGTGAGAGCTCCGAGTTCGGCCCTCAGCCGAACCCCGCGCCGGAACCTCCAGCGGTTCCGGGCTTGGGCAGGCTGTCTCCTTCTAAGAGGGGTGAGACGCCTGTGCCGGTGAACTCTGTCCATCCAGAGGCGCCGGAAAATATATTGGAAGCGCTTCACAGTGCTTCCATAGAGGAGGACCACCACACTATCATGAGTGCGGTGATCCAGAAGGTTCAGTCCGCCAAGAGCGGATTGACTGAAGCCTGTACTAGCCTTCTAATAGGCTTCGAGGTAAGTATTTTAAAATGTAGTAGAAATATTATCGCATAGACAGTAGCCCCTGATGCTTTGTTCGGTGTTCACAAAGGAAATCCGAACAGAGGATCAAATAATATCGCAGGAGTCTAATATAAGTATGTCAATATGCATATGCAGGCTTCGCTGCTGGCGTCCGCCGCACTAACTGCGGAGGTCGCCATACTGAAGGAGGCCCTCGAGGGGTCCCAGAAAGAGCTCGGCCTTGCTAAGAGGCAGCTCGAGGTGAACAAGGGTAAGTAATACCCCGTCTGTAGATGAGAAAAAGGACGCGATTGCTAAATGATAGGATCGTTGTATGTTTGCCAGGGGCCACGACCGAGGTGGCGACCCTGAAGCAAGCGTTGTCCCAGGCCGAAGAAAAGGCGGCCCAGGAGCGCACCGAGCGAGAGAGGCACGAGGCTCGGGTGGGTGAGGTGCAGCAAGAGCTCCAGGCTCTCGTGACGAAGCATGAGGCGTTGGAGCTTGACTTGAAGACGCGAGAGTCTGAGCTTGCCGCTGCCCCTGAGAGCACGAAGAGTGCCAAGGCCGAGGCCCAGAAGGCCCTTCAGGAGATCGACGCGATAAAGAAGATAGCGGCGGGTAAGGCTTTCTATATGCAAAGCAAGCATGTAAAAGTAAATTATCGATTACTTACCCGGATCCGGAGCTCTTCAGGAGCATTCGCAGATTTGCCCCGCGGTGTGTCCGATGCCACACAATTTTACCAGGCCGAGGACGGTAGCTCGATAGAGAAGCTGTTCTGGTCTCAGTATGCTGAGGCCGAACATCCAGTGGCGATGAGCGACCAGCTGAAGCAGATGGCCGAGCTACATAGGGCGGCCGATCAGGCCATGAAGGGCTTCATAGTCCGGTTGTGGCCTGGCGATGCCCTTCTGAACAACTTCTTTGGCCTGGTGAGGCGGCTTGTGGATGCCTGCCCACGGCTGGAGGTCGTCAAACGATCCGTCTGCATTGAAGGTACACGTCGGGCCTTCGCCCGTGTAAAAACGCAGTGGGTCAAGCTAGATGCCGTGAAGCTGATCAAGGACGGGCCGCCGGAGGGAAAGGAGCACAGCCACCCCGAGATGTACTACGAGGGTGTTCTATCGGGCGCCCGTCTTATCGCGGATGAGTGTTCACAAAATATAATATTTGAATGAGACTTGCTCGTTTTGTCCTGTATGTATGTGTCGGCGTTTTGGGAACAGGGGTCCCCAGACTTGCCTGCCTGCGGCCTGCGGCGTGGCTCAAAGGGGGCCCCAACACGGCCCATCTTCACCAACACAAACCCAAGACCCTCGCAAGGGGCCAAGCCTCGCGGGGCGGAAGACGCGAAGCTTCCTCAGGCACGGCCTCGTTAGGCTGGCTCACGAGGAGGCGGAGAGATCAAGGTGGGGTACCTCACGAGGTGCCCATGATGCAAGCCATGACAACTCAGGGCGCCAGGCGGGGGCCAGCCCGCGCAGCGTCCTCCTTTCCTCTTTGGTGCAAAGGGGGCAAGCGCAGCCGCAGAGTACCGAGGCATCAGGCAAAGGTTGCCATTTCGGTGCAACGAGACCAAGACCAGGAGGACTACGAGAAGGAGGTCACCATGGAGCCCAAGACGGCGTCATCACAAGAGCTTTGCGCAGGCGAAGACTACTTTTGTCAGGATAGCTGATACTTGATGTCCCCCTTCAAATTAACCTGCCATTGTTGGCTCCCTTCCCGCTCAATATTTGGGGAGAGGACCAGGGCCTCTATAAATAGGACCAGCCACCCACATAGCTGGAGGGGGACGAAAGAGAGATAGGAAGGAAGAGGCTCGTTAGAAGGGTCGGCCAAAGGAGAGCAGAGAGAGAGAGAGAAAGGTGGCTGAACTCCTCCCAGTAGTTCATCGCCTCAGCCAAGAACAGACCCTCGCAAGGCTGTTCTTCCTTGTATTGTTCATCATCATCAGCCCAAGAGGCAATCCACCACACCACACACTGGAGTAGGGTATTACACCACAACGGTGGCCCGAACCAGTATAAACCCTGTGTCTCTTGTGTTGTTCTTTCCTTAGTTCAGATCCTAGCATGGTGGACGGGTGCAGGTAGGTAGGAGGCGAAATCTCCGCGCGCACCCCAGTGTTCGAACCTCAAGGGTCTGCCGGAACCCGAAATCCGACATTTGGCATGCCAGGTAGGGGCCCTCAATGTGGACCCCAGGGGGGACGACCCACACCTTCATGACCCGTCGGCGCCGATGGCGGCGCCGCCCGTGGTGGTCAGCATCAGCTCCTTCGGGGCCCTCGACATGGGCGAACAATGGAAGCGGGAACCCCGGCGGCGCCCGCTCGCCCCAAGGCCTCGGCACCACCTGAAGGGCCCCTTCGTCCGGGCCACGGGGGATGAGCCATTTCTTCGGCGGGAGAGGGTTTGGCCCCTCTCGGGGAGCCTTTCCCTTCTCTGCCGTCGAGAACCGGTGGACCGGAGCCATCGCGGCAAGACGGAGCAAGGATCGGGAAGAAGGAGAAGCAAGGAGGGGTGGACCGGAAGGGCGCACGTCGTCCCGTACTTATAGCCGACGGAGGCCAACCGCCGACCTCCACGATCGCAGGTAATCATGACCCATTTTGCATGCAGGGACTTGTCCAGTCAGTGCAGTTGCCGAGGCACCATGGGGAAGTGGAGACGCCCACGTCCAATCAACCGCCACGCGGCGCCCAAGGCCGCAGGCTGTTAGGGCTCGCGGCGCTTCTCTCTTGCTCTTCCGCCTCCCTGCACGGCCAAGTCCGGGCGCACCATGGGCCCGGGGGTTACTGTCGGCGTTCTGGGAATGGGGGTCCCCAGACTTGCCTGCCGGCGGCCTGCGGCGTGGCTCAAAGGGGGGCCCAGCACGACCCATCTTCACCAACACATACCCAAGACCCTCGCGAGGGGCCAAGCCTCGCGGGGCGGACAACGCGAAGCTTCCTCAGGCACGGCCTTGTCAGGCTGGCTCACGAGGAGGCGCAGAGATCAAGGCGGGGTACCTCACGAGGTGCCCATGACGCAAGCCATGACAACTCAGGGCGCCAGGCGGGTGCCAGCCCGCGCAGCGTCCTCCTTTCCTCTTTGGTGCAAAGGGGGCAAGCGCAGCCGCGGAGTACCGAGGCATCAGGCAAATGTTTCCATTTCGGTGCAACGAGACCAAGATCAGGAGGACTACGAGGATGGAGGTCACCATGGAGCCCAAGACGGCGTCATCACCAGAGCTTTGCGCAGGCGAAGACTACTTTTGTCAGGATAGCTGATACTTGCTGTCCCCCTTCAAATTAGCCCGCCATTGTTGGCTCCCTTCCCGCTCAATATTTGGGGAGAGGACCAGGGCCTCTATAAATAGGACCAGCCACCCACATAGCTGGAGGGGGACGAAAGAGAGATAGGAAGGAAGAGGCTCGTTAGAAGGGTCGGCCAAAGGAGAGCAGAGAGAGAGAGAGAGAAAGGTGGCTGAACTCCTCCCAGTAGTTCATCGCCTCAGCCAAGAACAGACCCTCGCAAGGCTGTTCTTCCTTGTATTGTTCATCATCATCAGCCCAAGAGGCAATCCACCACACCACACACTGGAGTAGGGTATTACACCACAACGGTGGCCCGAACCAGTATAAACCCTGTGTCTCTTGTGTTGTTCTTTCGTTAGTTCAGATCCTAGCATGGCGGAGGGGTGCAGGTAGGTAGGAGGTGAAATCTCCGCACGCACCCTAGTGTTCGAACCTCAAGGGTCTGCCGGAACCCGAAATCCAACAGTATGAAAACTTGTATCGTATTCACTATGCAACACTTGTGTGAATTTAGAATATTACCTTCTGTTTGGTTGTTTATTCAATCTGAGAGGTGGCTAGTCCTCGGCTTCTGCCCCCATGCCACGAGTGCCGGGGTGTTCGGGATAAACCTGAGCACTCTTGTTGTCATGTTTGGGTCCTTCGAGGGAGGTGCTCAGCACAACGAACAAGGCAACCAGACTAATAATGCTTTATCACTCTCACTTAGCCATAGAATTCTATAATTTTAAATTTCGGCGAAGCCCCTGGTATTCGGAAAGCCGAATTCGGGGCGCGATACACGCCTGTAAGCCGGACGGAGCCGGCCCCTCGCCCTAAGTGACATAAGTCTTTAGGGACTCGAAAAACCTCGCCGAATAGCGACCAGTCTCTCGCCTTATCATGACAGTCAGTTTTAGCTTTCTCTACTGAGGTGCTCGGCCCGGCAGAACCGAGGCACAATCACAGTAGTTCTCCTAGCGCTACCTTAGCCGATAGAGCGGAACGTAAGGTACCAAAACATAGGAGCCGGGCAAACCCAACATTTGACTAAAGACATGATTCGGAGCTAATGCATATAATGCTATAAGTTCGGGGTGCCGCACTTGTGAAAGTGGTTGGACTTTTCACACCATATTGTGGGTACGTAAGCCCCTGGTGCATTGGTCGTACCAGAGTGTACGGTTGCTAGGCGTCATTAATGAACACATAGATATGTATATATATAACAAAAATGCGATAATAGTCGTAATGTCATATATTGTATATTAAAAAATTGCATTAAAGCAGAGTGATACAAATAGTGTAATAAGCAAAAGAGTAGGACTATGTCCCTTCCAAGGGCGAGCTGAGGAATTATATGAAATTTGTAATCCACCTAGGAATTCCGTAGTTGTCGGCCTCCTTGGTTGTTGTATCATGTGTTCGGCAATAGTGCTGCCGGATAGTGTTTCCAGAGATTGAAGTCCTGAAAGAAAAAGAAAAATAACCAAACGGGAAGCCCCTGGTGCGGTTTAGGCCGTGTTTTGGTGCGTGCCGTAGTTGTGCCCCCCTCCCCACCTGTGCCCATGGTATTTTTAATGCGTAATTATGTACGCGCGGCACGAACAACGCCGTTGGGCTGGGATTGGGGTGGCCGCCGTATTGCTACGCGAGCTCAGATCGCGCCAGGCGGTCTGTTTGCCGATTGCCCCGAGCGCGCTTGAAGGTGTCCGGGCTTTGAAACGCCGAACTGGTAGATTGCCTTGAGAGGCTGCTTTGCGCTTCTGCTGCGAGGGCCGTGGTGTGCTCCTATGTTCAGAGAGAGCACTCTGTGTTTCCATTGACTGTAATAACTCCACGAGGTCCTAGCATCTTGAGCTTGAGGTATGCATAATGTGGTACCGCATTGAATCTAGCAAATGCGGTTCGTTCGAGCAGCGCGTGATAACCATTGCGGAACGGGACTATATCGAAGATTAACTCTTCGCTTCGGAAGTTATTCGGGGATCCGAAGACCACTTCCAGTGTAATTGAGCCTGTGCAGTGGGCCTCTACGCCTGGAATGACGCCCTTAAAGATCGTCTTTGTGGGTTTGATCCTTGAGGGGTCTATACCCATTTTGCACACTGTGTCCTGATAAAGCAGGTTCAGGCTGCTGCCGCCGTCCATAAGGACTCGAGTGAGGTGAAATCCGTCGATGATTGGGTCTAGGACCAGTGCGGCGAATCCGCCGTGACGGATACTAGTGGGGTGGTCCCTGCAATCGAAGGTGATCGGACAGGAGGACCAAGGGTTGAACTTTGGGGCGACTGGCTCCAACGCATATACGTCCCTCAGCGCATGCTTCCGCTCCCTCTTGGGGATGTGGGTTGCGTATATCATGTTCATCGTCCGCACTTACGGGGGAAACCTCTTCTGTCCCCCAGTGTGCGGCTGCCGGGGTTCTTCCTCGTCATTGCTATGCGGCCCCTTGTCCTTGTTTTCGGCAATTAACTTGCCCGCCTGCTTGAACACCCAACAATCCCTGTTGGTGTGATTGGCTGGCTTTTCTGGGGTGCCGTGTATTTGACACGAGCGATCGAGTATACGGTCCAAGCTGGACAGACCCAGCGTACTTTGTTTGAATGCCTTTTTCCGCTGACCGGGTTTAGAGACTTTGAATCCGGCATTGACTACCGTATCCTGAGTACTTTCGCCGTTAATGTGGCGCTTATGCTTGTTGCGACTTGACCTGCTATTGCCGTCCTTGGTATCTGAGGTAACATGGTTCTTTGATATGTTATTACTGCGAGCCAACCAGCTTTCTTCTCCCGCACAAAAGCGGGTCATGAGCGTCGTGAGGGCTGCCATAGATTTCGGCTTTTCCTGACCAAGGTGCCGGGCTAGCCACTCGTCTCGGATGTTGTGCTTGAAAGCCGCTAAGGCCTCTGCATCTGGACAGTCGACGATTTGATTTTTCTTTGTAAGGAACCGAGTCCAGAATTGCCTGGCCGACTCTTCTGGCTGCTGAATTATGTGGCTCAAGTCATCGGCGTCTGGTGGTCGCACATAAGTGCCCTGAAAGTTGTCGAGGAATGCGGCTTCCAGATCTTCCCAACAGCTAATGGAGTCCGCTGGCAAGCTATTAAGCCAATGTCGCGCTGGTCCTTTGAGTTTTAGTGGGAGGTACTTGATGGCATGTAAGTCATCACCGCGGGCCATGTGGATGTGGAGGAGGAAGTCCTCAATCCATACTGCGGGGTCTATAGTGCCGTCGTATGATTCAATCTTTACAGGTTTGAAACCTTCTGGGAATTGATGTTCCATTACTTCGTCTGTGAAGCATAAGGGGTGTGCGGCGCCTCTGTATTGGGTTATATCACGACGCAACTCAAATGGGTCCTGCCCACTGTGTTCAGCCCGGCCGGATTTGCTTTTACAGTATCCGGCGTGACGTTTATCGTCTCGTAGAGTGGTGCGCCCTCGTGATCCGTAGATCGATCTTGAATGCTTTGCTTTGTCCTCCAATATGTCTCGCAGGTATGGCGTATCTCCCCATGCCTTTTTATTTGAATGGCGTTGGGGTGGAGGCTGAGCTTTTGGCTGGAATGCCTCTCTATCGCGGCCACGAGGTGGCCAATCAGCCGTTTCGTACGCTTCTTCCTCCAGTCGGGGAAGCAACCTGCGCCTTGGATAACTCTTGGAGGGACGCTCGAGTTTATATTGCTCGGCCGCGAGGACTTCAGTCCATTTGTTAGCTAGCAGATCTTGGTCAGCTTGAAGCTGCCGCTGCTTTTTCTTCAGGCTATTTGCCATGGCCATAAGCCTGCGCTTGAAGTGCTCTTGTTCGACGGGATCCTCTGGTACGGCAAATTCATCGTCGCCGAGGCTTGCCTCGTCTTCGGAGGGGGCATGTAGTTGTCATCCTCCTCCTCTCCGCCAGCCGCTTTCTCAGGAGAGCTGGCTCCTTCATCCTCCTGCTCTTGCTGGAGGGGATTGTTGTTGTCTTCGGCGCTATCCGGAGTGTTATTATCTCCTGTGCCGGTATCACCACTTTTTCTTTGGCGGGACTTAGAGCGGCGCCGCTGACGTCGACGCTTGGGTTGCTTCTTGGAGGGGTCATCCTCCGTTATCTCGTCGCTGTTGCCTTCATTGGGTGTATCCACCATGTATATGTCATACGACGAGGTGGCTGTGCAGTGCCCTGTAGGTGCTGGTTCATGTTCGTCTCCTACATCGTCGTCCATACCGTCGATGTCTTCGGAGTCAAAGTCGAGCATGTCGGTTAAGTCATCGACAGTGGCTACAAAGTGGGTGGTTGGTGGGCGTCGAATTTATTCGTCGTCGGCATCCCAATCCTGTAGGCCATAATCCGGCCAGGGCTCTCCTGACAAAGAGAGAGACCTTAGTGAATTCAGAATGTCACCGAAGGGCGAGTGCAGAAAGATATCCACGGTGGTGAATTCCATGATCGGCGCCCACTCGGATTCGATTGGCAGGGGCGCGGATGGTTCGGGGTCCGGAAGGGAGTCCGGCACCTTGGAGTCACGGGCTGTGCAGAGGATTATGCTGGTGTTTGGCTCGATCGCCGTCGAGACTGTAGCCCCTGAGGCGGTGTCTAGCCACCCGTCCTCGATTGGCGCAGTTGGCTCCGAGCTAAGGGTCGGAGCAGATGTGGGCGCGGCCTCTGGAGTACCGTCTGGTGGCAGAGCTAGGTCATAACCATCACGACCGTGCGGCGCGCCCGGCTGTGGCTCGAATCCGTCGAAGATCAAGTCCCCACGGATATTGGCCGTGTAATTCAAATTTCCAAATCTGACCTAATGGCCAGGGGCGTAGCTTTCAATCTGCTCCAGATGGCCAAGCGAATTAGCCCGCAGTGCAAAGTCGTCGAATACGAAGATCTGTCCGGGGAGAAAAGTCTCACCCTGGACCGCATCGCTATCGATGATAGTAGGAGCCATCAAGCCTAACGGCGACGACATAGAGGAACTCTCAATGAAAGCACCAATGTCGGTGTCAAAACCGGCGGATCTCGGGTAGGGGGTCCTGAACTGTGCGTCTAGGCCGGATGGTAACAGGAGACAAGGGACACAAAGTTTTACCCAGGTTCGGGCCCTCTTGATGGAGGTAAAACCCTACGTCCTGCTTGATTAATATTGATGATATGGGTGTTACCAGAGTAGATCTACCACGAGATCAGAGAGGCTAAACCCTAGAAGCTAGCCTATGGTGTGATTGTATGTTGTGATTGTTGTCCTACGGACCTAAACCCTTCGGTTTATATAGACACTGGAGAGGGTTAGGGTTACACAAGGTCGGTTACAAAGGAGGAGATATCCATATACGTATTGCCTAGCTTGCCTTCCACGCCAAGTAGAGTCCCATCCGGACACGAGACGAAGTCTTCAATCTTGTATCTGCATAGTCTAACAGTCCGGCCAATGGAGATAGTCCGGCTATCCGGAGACCCCCTAATCCAGGACTCCCACACTACCTCTTGAGCATGCATTGGTCTTCCCTTGAAGAGGAAAGGGTGATGCAGCACAGTAACATAAGTATTTCCCTCAGTTTTTGAGAACCAAGGTATCAATCCAGTAGGAGGTAACACGCAAGTCACCTAGTACCTGCACAAACAAAGAAGAACCTCGCAACCAACGCGATAAAGGGGTTGTCAATCCCTTCATGGTCGCTTACGAAAGTGAGATCTGATAGAGATAATAAGATAAATATTTTTGGTATTTTTATGATATAGATTGGAAAATAAAGATTGCAAAATAAACGGTAATAGAAATAGCAAGTTGATATGAAAATAATATGATGGAAGATAGACCCGGGGGCCATAGGTTTCACTAGTGGCTTCTCTCAAGATAGCAAATTCTACGGTGGGTGAACAAATTAATGTCGAGGAATTGATAGAAAAACGAATACTTATGAGAATATCCAGGCATGATCATGTATATAGGCATCACGTCTGCGACAAGTAGACCGAAATGATTTTGCATCTACTAGTATTACTCCACACATCGACCGCTATCTAGCATGCATCTAGAGTATTAAGTTCATAAGAACATAGTAACGCATTAGGCAAGATGACATGATGTAGAGGGATAAACTCAAGAAATATGATATAAACCCCATATTTTTATCCTCGATGGCAACAATACAATACGTGCCTTCCTGCCCCTGCTGTCACTGGGTAAGGACACCGCAAGATTGAACCCAAAGCTAAGCACTTCTCCCATTGCAAGAAAGATCAATATAGTAGGCCAAACCAAACTGATAATTCAAAGAGACTTGCAAAGATATTTAAATAATGCATAAAAGATTTCAGAGAAGAATGAAATATTGTTCATAGATAATCTTGATCATAAACCCACAATTCATTGGATCTCGACTAACACATTGCAAAAAGAATTACATCGAGTAGATCTCCAAGAGAGTCGAAGAGAACTTTGTATTGAGATCCAAAGAGAGAGAAGAAGCCATCTAGCTAATAACTATGGACCGGTCTGTGGTAAACTACTCACACATCATCGGAGAGGCTATGGTGTTGATGTAGAAGCCCTCCGTGATCGATTCCTCCACTGACGGAGCACCGGAAAAGGCCCCAAGATGGGATCCCACGGGTACAGAAGGTTGCAGCGGTGGAAATAGGGTTTTGTGGTGCTCCTGGATGTTTTTGGGGTATATGGGTATATATAGGAGGAAGAAGTACGTCGGTGGAGCTGTGAGGGGCCCACGAGGTCGGGGGCGCGCCTACCCCCCTAGGCGCGCCCTCCTACCTCGTGGCCTCCTTGCTTCTTTCTTGACATCCACTCCAAGTCTCCTAGATCACGTTTGTTCCAAAAATAACTCTCCCGAAGGTTTCATTCCGTTTGGATTCCGTTTGATATTCCTTTTCTGCGAAACACTGAAATAGGCAAAAAACAGCAATTTGCACTGGGCCTTTGGTTAGTAGGTTAGTCCCAAAAATAATATAAAAAGGTAAATTAAAGCCCATTAAAAATCCAAAACAGATAATATAATAGCATGGAACAATCAAAAATTATAGATACATTGGAGACGTATCAAGCATCCCCAAGCTTAATTCCTGCTCGTCCTCGAGTAGGTAAATGATCGAAACAGAATTTTTGATGTGGAATGCTACCTAGCATAATTCTCAATGTAATTTTCTTTATTGCGACATGAATGTTCAAATCCTAAAGATTCAAGACAAAAGTTTAATATTGACATAAAAATAATAATACTTCAAGCATACTAACAAAGTAATCATGTCTTCTCAAAATAACATGGCCAAAGAAAGTTATCCCTACAAAATCATATAGTCTGGCTATGCTCTATCTTCACCACACAAAGTATTTAAATCATGCACAACCCCGATGACAAGCCAAGCAATTGTTTCATACTTTTGGGGTTCTCAAACTTTTTCAATCTTCACTCAATATATGAGCGTGAGCCATGGACATAGCACTATAGGTGGAATAGAATGGTGGTTGCGGAGAAGACAAAAGGAGAAGATAGTCTCACATCAACCAGGCGTATCAACGGGTTATGGAGATGCCCATCAATAGATATCAACGTGAGTGAGTAGGGATTGCCATGCAATGGATGCACTAGATGAAAGTGCAACTATCCCTAGGTGGTTTTGGTAATTCCTAACAACATATAGCTCATTGAGCTAATGCTATTCCAAGATTAATATTTCAGGAAAAGCTCAATGAATGGCATGCATGGATGAGGAAAGTGGACCCCTCAAAATACTAAGGACAAAAAGATTGGCTCAAGCTTAAAGCTCAAGACTCTACATTTTATATTTTAGTGATCCAAGATCACATTGAGTCTATAGGAAAAGCCAATACTATCAAGGAGGGATAAGGTGTTGCTTGATGAGGTTCTTTCTTCATAGTGCTTAGTGATATGCTCCAAAACCCTCAACTACCTTCCCACATCCACATATGACCTAAACCAAAAGTCAAACTCGGCCCCATCGATTCTTTCTATCCGGCGCCACCGAGTTCAAATGTCATAGCCACTGCCACAAACCCTAGGCAAATCGGTCTCACCGATAGGGATCTCGATCACACCGAGATGGGGTTGTAATCTCTCTGTTTCCCTTCGTAACGTTTTAGTCCTATCGAGATGAGTGATCGGTCCCACCGAGATTGCAATGTCAACTCTCTGTTTCCCTTTTGTAACATTTTGGTCCCACCGAAATGAGCGATCGGTCCCACCGAGTTTACCTGACCAACTCTATGGTTAGCTTATTACCAAAGTCGGTCCCACCGAGTTTGTGCAATCGGTCACACCGAGATTATGTTATGCCCTAACTCTAACCATATCGGTCCTACCGAGTTGCATCTCAGTCCCACCGAAAATCCTAATGGTCACTAGGTTTGCTAAATCGGTCCGACCAAGTTTTTCAATTCGGTCTCACCGAGATTGGTAAAATGTGTGTAACGGTTAGTTTTTGTGTGGAGGCTATATATACCCCTCCACCCACTCTTCATTCGTGGAGAGAGCCATCAGAACATACCTACACTTCCAATACACATTTTCTAAGAGAGAACCACCTACTCATGTGTTGAGGCCAAGATATTCCATTCTCACCATATGAATCTTGATCTCTAGCCTTCCCCAAGTTGCTTTCCACTCAAATCTTCTTTCCACCAAATCCATATCCTGTGAGAGAGAGTTGAGTGTTGGGGATACTATCATTTGAAGCACAAGAGCAAGGAGTTCATCATCAACACACCATTTGTTACTTCTTGGAGAGTGGTGTCTCCTAGATTGGCTAGGTGTCACTTGGGAGCCTCCGACAAGATTGTGTAGTTGAACCAAGGAGTTTGTAAGGGCAAGGAGATCGCCTACTTCGTGAAGATCTACCGCTAGTGAGGCAAGTCCTTCATGGGCGATGGCCATGATGGGATAGACAAGGTTGCTTCTTCGTGGACCCTTCGTGGGTGGAGCCCTCCATGGACTCGCGCAACTGTTACCCTTCATGGGGTGAAGTCTCCATCAACGTGGATGTGCGATAGCACCACCTATCGGAACCACGACAAAAACATCCGTGTCTCCGATTGCGTTTGAATTCTCCAAACCCTTCCCTTTACATTCTTGGAAGTAGCATGCTTTACTTTCCGCTGCTCACAGACTCTTTGCATGCTTGCTTGAATTGTGTTAAGATTGCTTGACTTGTGCTAAGATAGCTAAAATCTGCCAAAGACTAAAATTGCGAAAAGGATAGATTTTTATTTGGTCAAGTAGTCTAATCACCCCCCTCTAGACATACTTTCGATCCTACAAGTGGTATCAGAGCTTTGGTCTCCATTTGCTTTGATTTCCATAGCTTTTGGTGGTCATAGTATTGGTTTCACAACCTAGGAGAGTATGGCGTCTAGCGACAGAAATTATCACCGTAGAGGTCCTTACTTTGATGGTACTAATTTTGCTAGTTGGAAGCATAAAATGAAAATGCATATTCTTGGACATAACCCCGCCGTTTGGGCTATTGTGTGTGTTGGCTTGCGAGGTGAATTCTTTGATGGGAGAGAACTGAATCGTGAAGCTACCGCGGAAGAGTTGAAGATGCTACAATACAATGCTCAAGCTTGTGATATCCTCTTCAACGGATTGTGCCCCGAAGAATTCAACAAAATCAGCCGTCTTGAGAATGCAAAGGAAATTTGGGATACTTTGATTGATATGCACGAAGGTACCGACTCCGTCAAGGAATCCAAGTTGGATGTGCTTCAAAGTCAACTTGACAAGTTCAAAATGAAGGATGGTGAAGGTGTCGCTGAAATGTACTCTAGGCTTACTCTTATCACAAATGAGATTGCCGGCTTAGGGAGTGAAGAGATGACCGATAGATTCATCATCAAGAAGATCCTAAGAGCCTTGGATGGAAAATATGATACCGTGTGCACATTGATCCAAATGATGGCAAATTACAAAGATCTCAAGCCAACGGAAGTCATTGGAAGAATTGTTGCTCATGAGATGTCACTCAAGGATAAAGAGGAACTTCACAACAAATCAAGTGGTGCTTACAAAGCCTCATGTGAAGCCCCCACATCATCGAGTGAGAAACAAACCTTCAATGAAGAATTGAGCTTAATGGTGAAGAACTTCAACAAGTTCTACAAGAGTAGGAGCAAAGAGAGAAGCTCCAAGTTAAGGTCCTACAATGACAAAAGATCTTCTAGTCGAGAGTGAAACTGCTACAATTGTGGAAGACCTGGACACTACTCCAATGAGTGTATGGCTCCCCACAAGAGAAGAGAAGATTCTCCCAAAAGAAGAAGTAGAAGAGAAGAATCACCATCAAGGGAGAGAAGGAGTAGGGATGATCGATATGAATGAAGACCCTCTCGGAGAAGCAAGGATTCGGAAAGGAAGGACAAGTCATCAAGGAGCTACACAAAACGAAGACATCAAGCTCATGTTGGTGAATGGGTATCCGGCTCCGACTCCGACAATGACTCCGAGAGAAGCTATCACTCCGACTCCAAATATACTCAAGATGAAGGTGTTGCCGGTCTAGCACTTGTGTCAACCAACTCCTACGACATATTTGATTCACCAAATGAAGGAATTGGAAGATTCTTCATGGCCAAAGGTCCAAAGGTATCACACCCCGAGTATGTTGATTTCAATAGTGATGAAGATGACTTGTTAGGTGATGATGATTTACTTATTGACAACTATAGTGATGAATACTATGATGAAACGAATGACAATGATAAGGAGAAGATTGAGTATCTAACTAAAGAACTAAACACTCTTAAGTTAGCTCATGAAACTATCTTAGGAGATCATCGAGAACTTTTAAGGACTCATGAGAAATTACGTTTTGAGAAGCTCAACCTTGAGCAAGAGCATGAGTTCTTAAAGGCAATCAATGATGATCTTCGCAAGAAAAGTTCTTCTTACATTGCCAAGCGTTTACTCTTATCCACTTACATGCCTCAAGTCAAGTCTAGTAACAAGAACAAGAAAGATTCTTGCTCTAGTAGTAACAATAATCATGCTAAATCCAATGTTGTTGCTCCTAGTAGTTCTCTTGATTCCACTAATGATTCTCTTAGCCAAGTTACACTTGAGCAATAAAATAGCTTATTGAAGGGAATTATAGAGAAAGGTGTTTACAAGAGCCTTGCCGGGAGTAAGCAATTCGAGGAAATTGTACGCAAGCAAGGAACGCACCGGAAGAATCAAGGTATTGGTTTTGAATGAAAGTTCAATGCCAATGGAGTTGAGTGGGAAGAAGATCAATACCCCAAGACGAAGTTTGTTCCTCAACAAGAGAAGTATGATCCTACTTCTTTCAAAGGGACACAAGCTCAAGATGATCTTCCACCACAAGACCACAAGCAAAAAGGCAAGGACAAGCTTCAAGAGAAAATTGATGCATTTGAAGAAGCTCCTAAGGCCTTGGTCAAGTGGGTTCCCAATACTACATCAAGTTCCACTTCATCAAGTACATCTACAGCTCCGAGGATTCCCATCAAGATGGTGTGGATCCTGAATAAGAAGAACTAGAGAGTTCTTGAGGGTGACTCCGCCAACATACCTCGCGCTTATCATTTTGGCAAGAACAAGTGCAATCAACTTCCACATCTTGCACTAGTTCAAGGAGTCACAAACCCTCTTGTTGGTAAGACAAGGGACAAGGTAACCTAAAGCTTTCATAGACATCATCTTGTGTGTGCATCACTCTATGTCTATGGATATACTTGTTTGTTCCTTGTGGGACTAACCCGTGTAGGTATTGAAAGTGCAACTCACTCCAAAGGATAGCTCCGAATGATCTACATCAACTTAGAGCCTCCACATATTTCAACACCTACATGAAGTCATCATCAACAAAACCCAAGGTTAGTTCATCCCTCTTAGGGGGGATCTCACATCTAGGGGGAGCTTTACGCTAACAATTGAGTTAAAGAAACTCTAATGGTGTGAACACAACAACGCTTTATGTAAAAGTGGTAACCCCACTTGTGCTTAAACGATGAGTGTGACCTATGATCAAATGTTCTCATTTGACTCCTAAGTCAATATACTCATATATAGATGACCTAGTCATTGCCAATTGCTTGATAGATGCTAGAATTGTTTGTGCATGCTTTGCCACATATTTCATTTGTCATTTTATTGTGTGAGCATGTTGGTTTCATAATTTACTCACTCGAGGACATCCACTTGTTTTTTTGATTGATTGGTTTCCTTTTCTCTTGGCCAAGTGGATGGACAAGAATGCCTAAGAACCTTCTCTAGCTATCTATGCTTTTCTCTTCTCAAACTCTATTCATGCTACATCACAAAATTTGATCAAGTCAGATTCGAACCACTCTGTGTGAGGAGCACTCGGAGTCCCCGATTCTTCATAGACTTAAACTTCCAAAACTTCTTTGTGTGTTTCGGTCTGACCGATTCATCCATTTCGGTCATACCGAGATCACTAAGTCGATCTAGGTTTTCAATCTCGGTGCAACCGATTCGAACTTTTCGGTCACACCGAGTTTCAGTAACTGTTTGCAGTTATGAATCTCGGTGCCACCGAGTTGTTCCACTCGGTCACACCGACAGGGTTGGGCTATATATATCAACGGGTCAAATTTTGGAAAACTTTCCGAACCTCCTCGCCCGCGCTTAGCCTGCTCTGCCTCCCTGAGTCTCCGAATCGTCCTCCTCATCGCCAGCCGCCTCCTGCCGCTGGTCTCCGCCGCCGTCAACGGGAATCATCCCCGCCGTTACCGCCGTAGCGAGTTCATCGCCGAACTAGGGTATGAACTTGATCTCTGTGCTATCCTTATCTGATTCCTAGCACATTGTGTTCGCCATGAATCTTGCCACAATTGAACTATCTTATCTAGTCAAAACACTCCGTAGATTAGAGATTATTTGGAAATTTAGGGTTAGGTTTCCGCCGAAACCATCTCGGACCAACCGAGTTGTGGAACTCGGTACCACCGATTCGGCTCAGGCCATTGCACATGCGATTCTCGGTCTGACCGAGAATTTCAAATCGGTGTGACCGAGTTCAGGACTTTGTGAAACCCTAGCAGTCTCGGTGCCACCGAACTGTGACTCGGTCTGACCGAGTTCACTAGTTTAGGTTCCAAAAGCTGCTTCGGTATCACCGAGTTTACAAATTGGTTGATCCGAAATGCTTTCTGAGGAAAACCAAAACTAAGTTTTTGATTCATTCTTTTGCAAAAACCTCTGTATTTTGTGATGCTCATCCACTCTACCTCATCTATAATCTATTCACAGGGTCAGTTGTCAGAGATTGCAATATGTCTGATCAAAGTGACAGCCAGAACAAGTTAGAGGAGCAGGTTCACTTGAGTGAGGGCACTAGTCCCTCTAGCAGCTCAGATGATGGCAGCAGGAGCACACCAAGCAATCTGCCAAAGGCTGCCAGCAGGGCCAGAAAGAAGAAAACTTCTGAATTTGAGGATGAAGACTATGTGGCAGTTGAGGATGAGGCCATTTCCAAAAAGAAAGTAGTTAAGAAGGAATATAGCACTGCTGCTACCACTAAGCCTGGTATGAAGACCAAAGTACCTGCAAAGAGAATTCCCATGTCTAAAGCCAGAGCATCTACTCAAGTACCCTTGGAATCTGAACCCAAAGAGGGTGCTGCATAAGGGAAGAAGAGGAAAGAGAGGGTCAAGAAGACCACTGCCAGAGTGCTTGGGAGATCCTCAATCATAAGAGACTCTCAAGAGGAAGATGAAGAAGATGTTGCACCAGCACCCAAAGCTAAAAAGCTTATGGGAGATGCTATAAGGGCAGGGGCTATTCCATCTAAGCCTAAGACTGCTCCTAAGACTGTTGCTCCAGCTCCAAAGCCAAAACCAAAGAGGAGCACCAGGAACATCCCTGCTGAGGAGAAAAACAAGGCCCTAGTGCCTGAAGCTGCAATGGAAGATGAAGATGGTGAGTCACATGTCTTGAGGAAGTTGAAGCCAAAAATTCCAGATCACAATGATGCTCATCCAGTAGCTGAGAACATGAAGATAAGGAAGGATTCAGGATTGAGGCTATGGAGGGAGTGAGATCCATATGCCACCAGGAGAAGGACTGCTGTGGACTACAGGTTCCATACAAAGGAACAGCAGGACTTCTATGAGATAGTGTTGCTTGACAAGAAGCCCATAGTGTGTGACATGAGATGGGTTGATTGGAAATTCATTGAGGAAAACGAGGATCACTTCCCTGGTGTATATGATAGCTTCAAGGCTTGTGGAGTTGATGAGTTTGTGGCTAAGAAGCTCACAAAATGGAATGATGAGCTCATCATGCAGTTCTACTCCACAGCTCACTTCTACCCACATGGAAGGATTGTCTAGATGTCTGAAGGCACTAGGTACCAGTCAACGGTTGCTGAATGGGCGAAATTGATCAATGCTCCAGAATAGAGTGAAGATGACTTGGATGTCTATGCCAATAAGAAGAAGGATCACAACACCATGGCACAGATGTACAAAGAGATCCCAGATGCTGCTCTTGAGACACATAAGTTTGGATCTATACATTACCTTCGGTCAGGCTTGCCAACTATCAACTGGATCCTCAGGCACACTCTCTTGCCAAAGTAAGGTGATCACAAGATGATCAGAGGTCACTCCATCAACTTGCTGCACATTTTTGATGTTCCACAAAAGTTCAAGGTCATGAGTCTTATAGTTGAAACTATAAAGAGGACAACTGCAGATTAGAAGAGGAGTTGTGGATATGCCCCACAGATTCAGGAGCTAATTAACTCCAAGATGGGCACTGGCACATATCTGCTGGACAAGGAGCACCTGCCCATCTACCCAGACTTTGAGGACAACACTGTGGTGATGGATGAAAATGAACCATCTTCTGTGCACGCACAAGCCAAGAAGGAGAAGGCAAAGGCTGAAAAGGCTGCAAGGATGCCAACTACTGAAGAAGCATCTCAGTATCTTCTGAAGAGCAAGCAAGATCAGCTTGGCTACTTGATTGCCTCCACTCTGAGGATTGAGAAGGGACTGGCCACCCTAACTCAAAACCAGGAGAGCTTGGAGAGGATCGTGGAGCAGAAGTTCTATGACTTGGATGTGAAGGTAACTGAGATCTAGTCTGTTGTGCAGCAACTTCAGGATGATATGCAGGAGAGGAAGGGCAAGACAACCACTGATGCATTTTCTAGAGTGCCTAGAGCTCAGAGGTCAGCTGCAGTGCCAGTTCCAGACACCAGAGCCACTTCATCTGCACCAGCTACAGCTTCAGTGCCACCAGCTCCAGCACCTACTCCATCAGCTCCATCTACATCGACTGAAGACTTCGTTCTTGGAGTTATCCGGACACCACCACCTGAAGACCAAGCCTGAGAGACGATTCAGTGCTATGCATTTTCCAGGAACTTTTTGGTAACTTGTTGCCAAAGGGGGAGAAAAATGTATAGATCATAGGCTTCGAGAGAGAGAGCGTTGCTTTTTATTATCTCTTGCTTTGGTGGTTGAACTTTATTTTCTTTGCTTGTTTGAGATACTTTCTGTCTGTGTGATACTTGGATGATCACGTGTTTTCGATCATATGCTACATTAATGCTTGTTGGATGACATTATCATTTTATCCCTATATGATCATTCACTTTGCTTGGTGATGAGTGCATGTATTTAATTATTATCATTTTGAGCACTCCACCAAGATGTATGTGACATGGAAGAGTAACCCATGAGCCTAAATCTCTGTGCATTTGCAGTCCAAAGCAAATCATAAACTATGCACAAATTTAGGGGGGAGCTCTTGCTTTTCACATACTTCTCAAAGCGACAATGTTTTTCACTCTTATTATCATTCGTTGAAGCTTTGATCTATATGTTGTCATCAATTACCAAAAAGGGGGGATTTAAAGTGCAACTATACCTAGGTGGTTTTGGTAATTCCTAACAACATATAGCTCATTGAGCTAATGCTATTCCAAGATTAATATTTCAGGAAAAGCTCAATGAATGGCATGGCATGGATGAGGAAAGTGGACCCCTCAAAATACTAAGGACAAAGAGATTAGCTCAAGCTCAAAGCTCAAGACTCTATATTTTATATTTTAGTGATCCAAGATCACATTAAGTCTATAGGAAAAGCCAATACTATCAAGGAGGGATGAGGTGTTGCTTGATGAGGTTCTTGCTTCATAGTGCTTAGTGATATGCTCCAAAACCCTCAACTACCTTCCCACATCCACATATGACCTAAACCAAAAGTCAAACTCGGCCCCACCGATTTTTTCTATCCGGCGCCACCGAGTTCAGATGTCATAGCCACTGCCATAAACCCTAGGCAAATCGGTCTCACCGATAGGGATCTCGGTCACACCGAGATGGGGTTGTAATCTCTCTGTTTCCCTTCGTAGCGTTTCAGTCCTACCGAGATGAGAGATTGGTCCCACCGAGATTGCAATGTAAACTCTCTGTTTCCCTTTTGTAACATTTAGGTCCCACCGAAATGAGCGATCGGTCCCACCGAGTTTACCTGACCAACTCTCTGGTTAGCTTATTACCAAAGTCTGTCCCACCGAGTTTGTGTAATTGGTCACACCGAGATTACGTTATGCCCTAACCCTAACCATATCGGTCCTACCGAGTTACATCTCAGTCCCACCAAAAATCCTAACGGTCACTAGGTTTGCTAAATCGGTTCGACCGAGTTTTTCAATTCGGTCTCACCGAGATTGGTAAAATGTGTGTAACGGTTAGTTTTTGTGTGGAGGCTATATATACCCCTCCACCCACTCTTCATTCATGGAGAGAGCCATTAGAACATACCTACACTTCCAACACACATTTTTTGAGAGAGAACCACCTATTCATGTGTTGAGGCCAAGATATTCCATTCTCACCATATGAATCTTGATCTCTAGCCTTCCCCAAGTTGCTTTCCACTCAAATCTTCTTTCCACCAAATCCATATCCTGTGAGAGAGAGTTGAGTGTTGGGGAGACTATCATTTGAAGCACAAGAGCAAGGAGTTCATCATCAACACACCATTTGTTAGTTCTTGGAGAGTGGTGTCTCCTAGATTGGCTAGGCGTCACTTGGAACCTCCGACAAGATTGGGGAGTTGAACCAAGGAGTTTGTAAGGGCAAGGAGATCGCCTACTTCATGAAGATCTACCGCTAGTGAGGCAAGTCCTTCGTGGGTGATGGCCATGATGGGATAGACAAGGTTGCTTCTTCGTGGACCCTTCGTGGGTGGAGCCCTCCGTGGACTCGCGCAACCGTTACCCTTCGTGGGTTGAAGTCTCCATCAACGTGGATGTACGATAGCACCACCTATCGGAACCATGACAAAAACATTCGTGTCTCCAATTGTGTTTGAATTCTCCAAACCCTTCCCTTTACATTCTTGCAAGTAGTATGCTTTACTTTCCGCTGCTCATGGACTCTTTGCATGCTTGCTTGAATTGTGTTAAGATTGCTTGACTTGTTCTAAGATAGCTAAAATCTGCCAAAGACTAAAATTGGGAAAAGGATAGATTTTTATTTGGTCAATTAGTCTAATCACCCCCCCCTCTAATCACCCCCCCCTCTAGAGCTATAAGTGTATGAAAGCTCAACAAAAGAACTAAGTGGGTGTGCATCCAACTTGCTTGCTCACGAACACCTAGGGCATTTTGAGGAAGCCCATCATTGGAATATACAAGCAAAGTTCTATAATGTAAAATGCCCACTAGTATATCAAAGTGACAACATAGGAGACTCTCTATCATGAAGACCATGGTGCTACTTTGAAGCACAAGTGTTGTAAAAGGATAGTAGCATTGTCCCTTCTCTCTTTTTCTCTCATTTTTTAGGCCTTCTCTTTTTCATGGCCTTTCTATTTTTCTCTCCTTTTTTTCTTTTTTTCGTCCGGAGTCTCATCCCGACTTGTGGGGGAATCATAGTCTCCATCATCCTTTCCTCACTTGGGACAATGCTCTAATAATGATGATCATCACACTTTTATTTACTTACAAGTCAAAAATTACAACTCGATACTAGAACAAAATAGGACTCTATGTGAATGCCTCCGGCGGTGTACCGGGATGTGCAATGAATCAAGAGTGACATGTATGAAAGAATTATGAATGTGGCTTTGCCACAAATACGATGTCAACTACATGATCACGCAAAGCAATATGATAATGATGTAATGTGTCATAACAAACGGAACAGTGGTAAGTTGCATGGCAATATATCTCAGAATGGCTATGTAAATGCCATGATAGGTAGGTATGGCGGCTGTTTTGAGGAAGGTATATGGTGGGTGTATGGTACCAGCGAAAGTTGCGCGGTACTAGAGAGGCTAGGAATGGTGGAAGGGTGAGAGTGCGTATTATCCATGGACTCAACATTAGTCATAAGAACTCACATACTTATTGCAAAAATCTATTAGTTATCGAAACAAAGTACTACGCGCATGCTCCTAGGGGGATATATTGGTAGGAAAAGACCATCACTCGTCCTCGACTGCCACTCATAAGGAAGACAATCAATAAATAAATCATGCTCTGACTTAATCACATAACGGTTCACCATACGTGCATGCTACGGGAATGACAAACTTTAACACAAGTATTTCTCAAATTCACAACTACTCAACTAGCATGACTCTAATATCACCATCTTTATATCTCAAAACAATCATCAAGTATCAAACTTCTCATAGTATTCAATGCACTTTTTATGATAGTTTTTATTATACCCATCATGGATGCCTATCATATTAGGACTAATTTTATATCCAAAGCAAATTACCATGTTGTTCTAACTTCGAAAAGACTCTCAACATAATATAAGTGAAGCATGAGAGATCAATGATTTCTATAAAATAAAACCACCACCGTGCTCTAAAAAGATACTCCCTCCGTCCAAAAATAAGTGTCTCAACTTTGTATTAGCTCTAGTATAAATTTGTAATAAGCTCAAGACACTTATTTTGGGAAGCACTAGAGAAAAATTATCTAGCTCAAAAGATATAAGTGAAGCACAAAGAGTATTCTATAAATTCCGATTCATGTGTGTCTCTCCAAAAGGTGTGTACAGCGAGGATGATTGTGGTAAACTAAAAAGCAAAGACTCAAATCATACAAGACGCTCCAAGCAAAACACATATCATGCGGTGAATAAAAATATAGCCTCAAGTAAAGTTACCGATAGACGGAGACGAAAGAGGGGATGCCTTCCGGGGCATCCCCAAGCTTAGGCCTTTGGTTGTCATTTAATTTTACCTTGGGGTGCCTTGGGCATCCCCAAGCTTAGGCTCATGCCACTCCTTATTCCAAAATCCGTCAAATCTTTACCCAAAACATGAAAACTTCACAACACAAAACTCAACAGAAAATCTCATGAGCTCCGTTAGTATAAGAAAACAAACCACCACTTCAAGGTACTGTAATGAACTCATTATTTATTTATATTGGTGTTAAAACTACTTTATTCCAACTTCTCTATGGTTCATACCCCCCGATACTAGCCATAGATTCCTCAAAATAAGCAAACAACACACGAAAAACAGAATCTGCCAAAAACAGAACAGTCTGTAGTAATATGTAGGTTTTGAATACTTCTGTAAACCCAAATATTCTGAAATAAATTGTTGAACGTGAGGAATTTGTCTATTAATCATCTTCAAAAAGAATCAACCTAATCACACTCTCCAGTAAAAAATGACAGCAAATCTCGTGAGCGCTAAAGTTTCTGTTTTTTACAGCAAGATCGCAAAGACTTCCCCCAAGTCTTCCCAAAGGTTCTACTTGGCACAAACACTAATTAAAAGCATAAAAACACATATAAACAGAAGCTAGGTGAATTATTTATTACTAAAAAGGAACAAAAAACAAGAAACAAAAATAAAATTGGATTTCCTCCCAACAAGCGCTATCGTTTAACACCCCTAGCTAGGCATCTATAATTTTAATGATGCTCACATGAAAGACAAGAATTGAAGCACAAAGAAAGCATCATGAAACACGTGACACACACATCTAAGTATAACATACTTCCTATGCATAGGCATCTTATAGGCAAACAAATTATCAAGGCAAGCAAAAACTAGCATATGCAAGGAAGCGGAACGAAACAATAGCAATCTCAACATAACGAGAGGCAATTTAGTAACATGAAAATTTCTACAACCATATTTTCCTCTCTCATAATAATTACATGTAGGATCATAAGAAAATTCAATAATATAGCTATCACAAAACATATTCTTAACAAGATCCACATGTATGCAAAGTTGACACTCTTCCAAAATAGTGGGATTAACATTAACTAAAGTCATGACCTCTCCAATCCCACTTTTATCAAAAACTTCATAAGATTGAACATTATCCAAATATGTGGGATCTAAAGTTGACACTCTTCCAAACCCACTTTCAATAATATTGCAAACACCATTATCAATCTCATATTCATCATGGGGCTTAAATAAATTTTCAAGATCAAAAGAAGAATCACCCCAATCATGATCATTGCAACAAATAGTAGTCATAGCAAAACTAGCATCCCCAAGCTTGAGGTTTTGCATATTATTAGCACAATTGTCGTCAATAGCATTTATAGTAAAATCATTGCAATCATGCTTTTGATTCAAGGAAATATCAAGTATGGGTGTAATAGCAATAATCTCGTGTTTAACATAAGGAACCATAAGAATAGCAAGCATCATGTTCATCAAGGGATATTTCAATCAAATCTTCGGAATCATAATTATCTATATATTCATGCATATCATTATTTCATTCCAAAGCAACGGTCATTCTTTCAATAAATTTTTTGACGTAGACATTATGAGCATAGTTTTCATAGCAATATTTAAGTATGTCAAAATTTTCCGATTCGTAGAGAGTAATATCATACTTTCCAATCAAAGAAGCAACTTCACAAGCACCCTTAAAAGCAACAAATTCTTCAATTTGTTCGATATCGTAGTAACTATAAACACCCTTTGCATAATAAGATAAGATTTCATTATCATTAAACTCACATAGGTAGGGGAGGTGTTTTTTAGGGTTCTTAGAGGAACAAGTAAAATCACAAATTTCACAAAGATTCCAAGCATAACATAACAATCTATTTATTTGATCCCATAAGAGTCTCCCTTTTTCAGACAAACGGTGACGCTCAAAATGAGCATGCTCATCTAAAGATTTCCCATCAACTAGGCTAGTTAGGGTTTCAGCATGAGCGCATAAGGATCGAAGATGATCCAAATAGAACACTTTAAGTGGATCCATATCAACAGATTTTTAGCAAGCAAAGATGCAAGCAAATAGAAGGCGCATGGAAACACAAACAAAGATACATATGGGAAGAAGGCGAAAAAAAGGCAAAGGTGAAGTGGGGGAGAGGAAAACGAGAGGCAAATGTCAAATAATGTAATGTGAGGGATAAGAGTTTGTGATGGGTACTTGGTATGTCTTGACTTGATGCAACCTCCCTGGCAATGGCGCCATAAATCCTTCTTGCTACCTCTTGAGCATGTATTGGTTTTCCCTTGAAGAGGAAAGGGTGATGCAGCACAGTAGCGTTAGTATTCCCCTTAGTTTTTGAGAACCAAGGTATCAATCCAGTAGGAGGTAACACGCAAGTCACCTAGTACCTGCACAAACAAACAAGAACCTCGCAACCAACGTGATAAAGGGGTTGTCAATCCCTTCACGGTCACTTACGAAAGTGAGATCTGATAGAGATAATAAGATAAATATTTTTGGTATTTTTATGTTATAGATTGGAAAATAAAGATTGCAAAATAAATGGTAATAGAAATATCAAGTTGATATGAAAATAATATGATGGAAGATAGACCCAGGGGCCATAGGTTTCACTAGTGGCTTCTCTCAAGATAGCAAATTCTACGGTGGGTGAACAAATTACTGTCGTGCAATTGATAGAAAAGTGAATACTTACAAGAATATCTAGGCATGATCATGTATATAGGCATCACATCTGCGACAAGTAGACCGAAACGATTCTGCATCTACTACTATTACTCCACACATCGACCGCTATTCAGCATGCATCTAGAGTATTAAGTTCATAAGAACACAGTAACGCATTAGGCAAGATGACATGATGTAGAGGGATAAACTCAAGCAATATGATATAAACCCCATCTTTTTATCCTCGATGGCAACAATACAACACGTGCCTTGCTATCCCTGCTGTCACTGGGAAAGGACACCGCAAGATTGAACCCAAAGCTAAGCACTTCTCCCATTGCAAGAAAGATCAATCTAGTAGGCCAAACCAAACTGATAATTCAAAGAGACTTGTAAAGATATTTAAATCATGCATAAAAGATTTCAGAGAAGAATCAAGTATTGTTCAGATAATCTTGATCATAAACCCACAATTCATCGGATCTCGACAAACACACCGCAAAAAGAATTACATCGAATAGATCTCCAAGAGAATCGAGGAAAACTTTGTATTGAGATCCAAAGAGAGAGAAGAGGCCATCTAGCTAATAACTATGGACCCGAAGGTCTGTGGTAAACTACTCACACATCATCGGAGAGGCTATGGTGTTGATATAGAAACCCTCCCTGATTGATTCCCCCTCCGGCGGAGCACCGGAAAAGGCCCCAAGATGGGATCTCACGGGTACAGAAGGTTCCGGCGGTGGAAATAGGGTTTTGTGGTGCTCCTGGATGTTTTCGGGGTATATGGGTATATATAGGAGGAAGAAGTACGTCGGTGGAGCTGCGAGGGGCCCACGAGGGTGCGGGCACGTCTACCCCCTTGGCACGCCCTCCTGCCTCCACTGGTAGAAAAAGGGCATGTTGTCCCTGTTCCTGAACCGGGACTAAAGGGTCGGTACTAATGCCCTGTCCCTTTAGTCCCGGGTCAATCCAGAACCGGGACTGATGGGCCTCCACGTGGCCTGTGCGCGGATCCCAGGCAGGAGACCCTTTGGTCCCGGTTGGTGGCACCAACCGGGACCAATAGGCATCCACGCGTTAGCATTTCTGTGGCTGGGGTTTTGTTTTTTTGAAGGGGGGGGGTTGGGGGTTTTGGGGGGTTAATTTAGGTGTTTCATATATTGTGTTAGCTAGCTATAATTAATAGAGAGAAGTGTCCTCTCTTATGTCCGTGCTTGGTCGACGCTACGTACTATACATACGTATAGAGAGGACTAGACACGCTAGCTAGCTAGTAAGCAAACGAAGGAAACAGAAGATCGTCATGAACATATATGCATACAGAGAGAAGTGATATCAACCACCTCTCCTTCTCCGAGAGATTGGTCGAACAACAACTTCTCGTATATCTATCCGACACTACCGGCTACATATATACAATAATTATCTCTTACAAATATAATCATACGGACTCATGGTCCACATAGTATTCTCCGTCTTCAGCGATCACGCGGTCAAGAAAGAATGCCGCCAATTCCTCTTGAATTTCTCGCATGCGAGCTGGTGCTAGGAGTTCATCCCGCTTCCGAAACATCTAATTTGAAGAAGGGGGTCAATACATATATATATGAATGAATGAAACTCAACACAAATGATGGTAATAAAATAAAATTGTGAATGTTGTTATTTACGTACTTCATATTGTTCGTCAGTGTAGCCCCGCTCACAGGGCGTGTGGCGGATGGACTCGCAAACATAGTATCCATAGAAATCATTCCCTTGTTCCTGCCACAACCACTTTACAAGAAATAGAGGTCAATCAAACTGATAAGCAAGAATGCCAAATGCTATTGATGAAACTAGCGCTTGAATCACTAGTAGATGCGCGGAACATGCTACTATAGTACTTACTTTCGGGTGTCTAAATTGCAGCTCCTTCGGAAGTCCCGGAGCTTTTCTGGTGAATTTTCTCCAAACCCTGCCGGATAAAGAAAACAATTACTTGATATATCAGGAAATGAACAAAGTTGCTGATATGGTGGATAATGATCGATTTAACTTACTTCTCAAGCATTTGAGTCATGTCTGCATAGTCCTTGGGATCTTTTAATCTTGAGTCTAAGATGGTTACTAGTCCCTGCTCAAGCTTAATCTCTAGGAGAATATACTGGTAACTGCACACGCATGCATAACTCATCAATTACATTACTATAACCTTGACTAATATATAAGGGAAACCGAATACGCACAAGACAGTAACACTCACTTGAAGTTGTAAGGAAAGAGTATTATATCTTTGTTTTCATTTATTACCAACGATCGTAGCAAGATGGCCTCGGTATCTGCGGCATGAAATTTAACCTGAGTTGCATCTATGAGATATGTGTTAATGAACCCAATATCACCGACTTGTCTTTTCTTCAATTCGGCGATCTTCAATCTGCATAATATATTGAGGATGATTATAAATACATGCAATGAAAGAGCTGAGCTATATAGAGAGACTTAATGACAGAAGTAGTACTACTTACAGACAGTAGCAGGTGACCGTTGTTTTATCGAGGGCCAATTGATTGAAAAACTGAAAGAACTCCTCGAATGGAACAGGCAACAATTCAATTCCAGCGAGGTCATGCTCCTTTTTAACTTTCACATACAAAGTAGTCCTCCCCCCAGAGTCTCTGCAGATTTTCAAGTACCAATCATGCAATATTCGCATCATCGTTGATAGAGATCTTTCATCTTTGATGAGAGGCTTCCCGTACTCGTATCTTTGTATCTGCACCTCCATGAAATCATAATGTACATCGTCGGGCAGGTAATCGCCAAGATTGCTATAACCGGGCACCATCCTTGGATCATTAGCGACATTGTCGCTAGGCACCTTGAGTGGGGGGCACGATTGCTTCGCTTGTTCGCCGAGCTGGGCAATTTGTTTCCCAGCTCGTCGTTCTTTCAGCCTTTGATCACTGACAGTACTTCCCAACCGCTCCGGTTCGGCAAATTCCTTTCCAATAATGCGCTCATAGTTTACTTTTGGCGGAGACTTGGGTGGTTTTGTCAGGGCAGCCAGAGTGCGCTTCGCTTTCACCAGATCTACCTTCTCCTCCGGAGGTGGATGTTTCTTTGCTTTCACCCCTTCAAAGTAGTTCCTCACTTCTTCTCGTGCGATCTCGGCATTCTCCTCCGGGGTCCTCTCTTATGGTAACTTCTCTGGAGTCTTCAGAGAAGGACCAAATCTGTATTTCCTCCCGCCTCTAGCTGTACTGCTAGACGCCGGCAGAGCAGACGGAGCGGTTGTCTTCTTTACTTGCTTACGAGGCGGAGGAGAAGGATTACGATGTGCCGGAGCAGCCGGAGCGGCGGCAGATCTCTTCCGCCCTTGCTGACGAGGCGGAGAAGGAGGAGGCTGGCTGCTCGGGCGCGTCGGCGCAGGCGGAGAAGGAGCCGGTCGAGTGCCCTGATCGTCACTCGCCGGAGGAGGAGGCGGTGGAGGAGGCGGAGTGCCCTGACTCGCCGGAGGAGGAGGCGGTGGAGGAGGCGGAGTGCCCTGACTTGCCGGAGGAGGAGGAGGAGGCGGAGGCGTCCAGTTCGGAAGGTTGATGAGCTCCTTCCGCCATAGGCATGGAGTCTTCAGAGCAGACCCCAGCCTAGTCTCCCCTTCATCGGTAGGGTGGTCAAGCTGGAGGTCCTCAAATCCCTCCTTTATTTCAACCACCATCACCCTAGCATATCCTTCTGGAATCGGCTGGCAGTGAAAAGGTGCACCGGGTTCAGTAGGATAAACAGAGTCAACAGCCGCCTTGACCTTCAAATTCATCCATTGCGTCATAAGGTGGCAATTTTGAGACTCTGTGATAACATCCACGGGATAGCTGGCAGGAGCCGTCAAGACATGCTCCGGCTGAAGCAACTCGGTGGAAGCCACGCTGCTTCTCCGCTGATATGGCGGGGTAGCTTCGGGTCCACGGGATAGCTGGCAGGAGCCGTCAAGACATGCTCCGGCTGAAGCAACTCGGTGGAAGCCACGCTGCTTCTCCGCTGATATGGCGGGGTAGCTTCGGGGGAAGCTTCGGCAGTACGTTTGCTGTGATTTGCTTCTCGTTCCTCTATCGCTTGTACCCTTGCTTGCAGCGCCTGCATTTGGGTCTGCTGCACTTTTTTCCTCCTCTCATGGGATTTGTAACCGCCTGCGTCCGGAAACCCAACCTTCCACGGAATGGAGCCTAGCGTGCCTCGTGTCCGTCCAGGGTGCTCAGGATTCCCGAGGGCCATTGCGAGCTCGTCGTTCTCTCTGTCTGGAAAGAACGTCCCTTGCTGCGCTGCTTCGATATACTGCTGAAGCTTCCTGACTGGTATGTCCATTTGATCGTTCGTCCAAATGCACTTCCCTGTTACAGGGTCCAAGGTTCCGCCAGCCCCGAAGAACCAAGTCCGGCAATGGTCTAGCCAGTTAATTGTCTCTGGTTCGATCCCTTTATCAACCATATCATTCTCAGTCTTGGCCCACTCAGGCCGGGCTACGAGGTAGCCACCTGACCCTGTGCGATGGTGATGCTTCTTCTTCGTAGCATTTTGCTTGTTTGTCGCCGACATCTTCTTACTCTTTTCCGATGTCTTGTGGGCCACAAATGCGGGCCAGTGATCTCTGATCTTCTCATATCTGCCCTTGAATTATGGTGTCTCATTATTTTCGACAAACTTATTCAGATCTTTCTTCCACCTCCTGAATAGTTCTGCCATCCTCTTAAGAGCAAAAGACTTGTTTAATTGCTCTTTAACTAGCTCCTCTGGATTATCCTCTGGCGGTAGGGTGAATTTTGACTTCAGCTCAGTCCAAAGATCATTTTTCTGCATATCACTGACATAAGACACCTCAGGGTCTTCTGTAGCCGGCTTAAACCATTGCTGGATGCTGATCGGGATCTTGTCCCTAACCAAAACCCCGCACTGAGCAACAAATGCGCTCTTTGTCCGGAGGGGTTCAATCGGTTGGCCATCGGGCGCGATTGCTATGATCTCAAACTTTTCATCCGAGCTCAACTTTTTCTTCGGGCCTCGTCTCTTTACCGAAGTTGTTCTCGATCCGGAGGGCTAGAAAAAAGAACAAAGACTTAATTAATATGTGTACATACCAAAACAATGAATGCATCAATTAGCTAGTCAGCAGAAGCTTAACTAATATATATACCTGGCCGGACTCGGTTTGGTCACCGGAGACGTCATCACGGTCTCCTTCTTGCACCGGCATTGGGTCACCGGAGCCGTCCTCATAGTCTCCTTCTTGCACCGGCATTAGGTCACCGGAGCCATCATAATCATAGTCAGTTGCTTCCAGACCATCAGTGTCGTTGAGAAACAACGAGCAGACGTCATCACTTCCTCGTGCGATTATGTCCCCCAACAACTCTTCTTGTACTTCGTCTCGGGCGGTGTCCATAGTTTCTACAAATATTGACAACATGGCAATTATTATTCAAACATGACAGATGGATATATTAGTGGCAAACGTAGAACTAATATTAATTAGTGGCCTTGACGCTGCTTCTCTAGGGTTTGGGGTGGCCTCGACGCTGCTTCTCTAGGGTATGGGGTGGCCTCAACAACACTTAAAGGATAAAAAAAGAAGAGGAAGAAGAAAAAAAAAGAGGAGAAGAAAGAATAGAGGAGTTCTTACTCCTCTATTCTTTCTTCTCCTCTTTTTTTCTTCTTCTTCCTCTTTTTTTTTATCGGGAACGAGGGTCGTCGAGGGTCACCGAGCGGTAGAGGAAAGCACAAATAGCAAGTATCGTGGGTGTGAGATACATGTGGTCGTCGATGTCGGGCACTACATCCACGTCCCACAAGTGACGCGCGCGCTTCTTCTCCTCTCTTTTTTCTTCTTCTCTTCTTCTCTTTTTTTCTTCTTCTTCCTCTTTATTTTATCGGAAACGAGGGTCGTCGAGGGTCAGGGTCGCCGAACGGTAGAGGAAACCCTAAATAGAAAGTATCGTCGGTGTGAGATACATGTGGCCGTTGGTGTCGGACACTACATCCACGTCCCACAAGTGACGTGGGCGTCGAAGCCTGCACCACTTGTGGGACATGGATGTAGTGTCCGACACCGACGGTACATGTATCTCACACCGACGATACTTTCTATTTAGGGTTTCTCCTCTACCGCTCGGCGACCCTCGACGACCCTCGTTCCCGATAAAAAAAGAGGAAGAAGAAGAAAAAAAAGAGGAGAAGAAAGAATGGAGGAGATCTTCTGCTCTATTCTTTCTTCTCCTCTTTTTTTCTTATTCCTCTTCTTTTTTTATCCTCTTCTTCCTCTCATGTTCGACGACCCTCGACCCCTCGGCGACCCTAGACCCCTCGAACCCTCGATGACCCTGGAACCCTCGACCCTTAGACAACCCTGGAACCCTCGACCCTCGATCCCTCGACCCTATAGAACCCTCGAACCCTGGACCCTCTACCCTAGTTCCCGATTCTATTTTCATATAGGGAGGGGGTGCTCCCGTGGTCTAAAATCCGTCTATGCATGATAGAAAATTCTAAAAAAATACATCTATTATCCCTCAACATCCCGCCTGATCATGAACAAAAAAATCTATGAATTAAAAGAACATCATGTTCTATGAATAAAAAAACATTATATTTCATCCACATTCGTGCATACATCATATATGGGATCATCTATGAAAAAACATCATATTCTATAAAAAATCATTACATATATATAAAAAACAAGCATATATATATAAAACAAGCATCTATATTTTGCATATATACATGAACATATATATACACAGAGAACATATATACATACAATCATATACTCACACATATACATATAATCTGGAAAAAAACACCATATATACATGAAAAAACAGATCGGGGGGGGGGGGGGCGGCGCCGGCCTGACAGGGCAGCGGCGGCTGGGCGGCGCGCGGCGCCAGTGCAGGGCAGGGGCGGCGCACGGCAGCCGCGCAGGGCAGGGACGGCAGCGCGGCGGCCGCGCAGGACAAGGGCGCAGGGGCACGGGATGGGAGGGGCTGTGCTCACAGGGGGCGGCGGCGATGGCGAAGGCGATCAGCCTGACGGCGTCGGTGGCGGCAGCGACGGCGAAGGCGAGCAGCCTGACGGCGTCGGTGGCGATGGCGACGAGGAGGAGCAGGGGCGTTGGGCGGTGACGGCGACGAGGAGGAGCAGGGGGCGTCGGGGGAGAAGTGGGTGATTTGGTCGAAAACTGCTAAGTGTTGTATATATAGAAAGAGCATTGGTCCCGGTTCGTGAAACCAACCGGGACTAATGCCACCTTTAGTCCCGGTTGGTGCCACCAACCGAGACCAAAGGCCGACTTTGGTCTCGGTTGGTGGCACCAACCGGGACTAAAGGGGGGCATTGGTCACGGTTTGTGCCACGAACCGTGACCAATGCCCCCCTTTAGTCCCGGTTGGTGCCACCAACCGGGACCAAAGGCCTTGTGCGGCTGCTACGTCGAAATTTTAGTCCCACCTCGCTAGTTGAGAGGGGTGCGCAGTGGTTTATAAGCCCCACTGCCGCACCCCTCTCGAGCTCCTCTCCATTGCAGGCTTACGGGCCTAATTGTCACTGCTATGCCTGTGGGCCTACTGGGCCTCCTGCGGGTCTGAATCCTGGCCCTTGGATGGGTTTCTAGTCGTATTCAGGCCGTGGGGGCCTAGTAGGTGGCATTTTTTTGTTTTTTTGTTGCTTTATTTATTTTCTTTTGTTTTTTGCTTTATTTTTTAATTCTTTATGCTTTTTGTTTTAGAAAAATTATAAACTTTTTGTTAATGCCATTAGTTTTCAAATTTGAAAACACTTTTTCTGTTTTTTTGTTTTCTTTGTTGCTTTATTTATTTTATTTTGTTTCTACTTACAACAAAATACTTATTGTTGCTATTTTTTCCCGTTTTTTTTTGTTTTCTGCATTATTTATTTTCTTTTGTTTTTTGCTTTATTTTTTTATTCTTTTTGCTTTTAGTTTTAGAAAAATTATAAACTTTCTGTTAGTGCCATTAGTTTTCAAATTTGAAAACACTTTTTTTGTTTTTTTGTTTTCTTTGTTGTTTTATTTATTTTATTTTGTGATTAACTTTACTATAAAAATAATTTTTTTCCTGTTTTTTTGATTTGTTTTTTGCATTATTTATTTTCTTTTGTTTTTTGCTTTAATTTTTAATTCTGTTTGCTTTTAGGTTAGCAAAATTATAAACTTTCTGTTAGTGCCATTAGTTTTAGAAAAATTATAAACTTTCTGTTAGTGCCATTAGTTTTCAAATTTGAAAACACTTTTTTTTGTTTTCTTTGTTGTTTTATTTATTTTATTTTGTGATTAACTTTACTATAAAAATAGTTTTTTTCCTGTTTTTTTGATTTGTTTTTTGCATTATTTATTTTCTTTTGTTTTTTGCTTTAATTTTTTATTCTGTTTGCTTTTAGGTTAGCAAAATTATAAACTTTTTGTTAGTGCCATTAGTTTTAGAAAAATTATAAACTTTCTGTTAGTGCCATTAGTTTTCAAATTTGAATAGTTAAAATTCGAATTCTTTGAAAATTGTTTGAATCACAAGTTTGTGATTAACTTACTAAAAAATGAGAATAGATGCGCTTATAGAGAAAATTCAACCTAAATTCCTAGTAAATTTCTATGAATTTAAGAGAAATTCACTATGAATTTAGGTTAAACTTTTCTCTATTAGGGCATCTATTTTCACTTTGAGAGGAGCTCAACAAGGCAGAGAGGGAAGGGCTTATAAACCGGTGTGAGCCCCCTTCGGTTGGCGAGGTGGGACTAAACTCTGCCCGCAACGAGGACCAACCCTTTAGTCCCGGTTTGTGGCACAAACCTGGACTAATGGTCATGGGCCAGGGGCGAGTAGCAAAATTATAAACTTTCTGTTAGTGCCATTAGTTTTAGAAAGTTGAAAGTTGAAAGTTGGCATGGGCCAGGGACTAATGGTCATGGTATTACGAGGGCCGAACCATAAGACATGAAAGCATTTCAAATGAACTCTAAAAAAGTTGAAAGTTGGCATGGTATCATAATTTCACCCACATAGCATGTGCATGTACAAAACGGACAATGGTAGCATGTTCGTGTGTTACAAAGTTGGCATGGTATCATCATAATTGTTGCGGGAGAAAGTATTCACTTTTTCTTTGCTTGTGTCATTTGCTTATTGCGCCGTAACCATGGATAATCTTCATTGTTTATCAGGATGCTTGGGTCAGCCTTGACATTGAAGGGAGGAATTTCATGAAACTTTTCATAATCTTCAGACATGTCTGTCTTGCCGTCCACTCCCAGGATGTCCCTTTTTCCTGAAAGAACTATGTGGCGCTTTGGCTCATTGTATGATGTATTCGCTTCCTTATCTTTTCTTTTTCTCGGTTTGGTAGACATGTCCTTCACATAGATAACCTGTGCCACATCATTGGCTAGGACGAACAGTTCGTCAGTGTACCCAAGATTTTTCAGATCCACTGTTGTCATTCCGTACTGTGGGTCTACCTGTACCCCGCCGCCTAACAGATTGACCCATTTGCACTTAAACAAAGGGACCTTAAAATCAGGTCCGTAGTCAAGTTCCCATATGTCCACTATGTAACCATAATATGTGTCCTTCCCGCTCTCGGTTGCTGCATCAAAGCGGACACCGCTGTTTTGGTTGGTGCTCTTTTGATCTTGGGCGATCGTGTAAAATGTATTCCCATTTATCTCGTATCCTTTGTAAGTCAATACAGTCAAAGATGGTCCCCTGGACAACAAGTACAACTCATCACAAACAGTGTTGTCACCTCTGAGACGTGTTTCCAACCAACTGCTGAAAGTCCTGATGTGTTCACATGTAATCTAGTCGTCGCACTGCTCCGGGTGTTTGGAGCGCAGACTGTTCTTGTGTTCATCGACATACGGGGTCACCAAGGTAGAGTTCTGTAGAACTGTGTAGTGTGCTTGAGACCAAGAATATCCGTCCCTGCATATTATTGAGTCTCTTCCAAGAGTGCCTTTTCCAGTCAGTCTCCCCTCATACCACGATTTAGGGAGACCTATCTTCTTAAGGCCAGGAATGAAGTCAACACAAAACCCGATAACATCCTCTATTTGATGGCCCATGGAGATGCTTCCTTCTGGCCTAGCGCGGTTACGGACATATTTCTTTAGGACTCCCATGAACCTCTCAAACGGGAACATATTGTGTAGAAATACGGGCCCCAGGATGACAATCTCGTCGACTAGATGAACTAGGACGTGCATCATGATATTGAAGAAGGATGGTGGGAACACCAGCTCGAAACTGACAAGACATTGCGCCACATCACTCCTTAGCCTTGGTATGATTTCTGGATCGATCACCTTCTGAGAGATTGCATTGAGGAATGCACATAGCTTCACAATGGCTAATCGGATGTTTTCCGGTAGAAGCCCCCTCAATGCAACTGGAAGCAATTGCGTCATAATCACGTGGCATTCATGAGACTTTAGGTTCTGAAACTTTTTCTCTGGCATATTTATTATTCCCTTTATATTCGACGAGAAGCCAGTCATGACCTTCATACTGAGCAGGCATTCAAAGAAGATTTCTTTCTCTTCTTTCGTAAGAGCGTAGCTGGCAGGACCTTTATACTGCTTCGGAGGCCGTCTTTTTCGTGCAAACGTTGCAGGTCCTCCCGTGCCTCAGGTGTATCTTTTGTCTTCCCATACACGCCCAAGAAGCCTAGCAGGTTCACGCAAAGGTTCTTCGTCACGTGCATCACGTTGATTGAGGAGTGGACCTCTAGGTCTTTCCAGTAGGGTAGGTCCCAAAATATAGATTTCTTCTTCCACATGGGTGTGTGTCCCTCAGCGTCATTCGGAACAGCTAGTCCACCGGGACCCTTTCCAAAGATTACGTAGTGTAAATCATTAACCATAGCAAGTACGTGATCACCGGTACGCATGGCGGGCTTCTTCCGGTGATCTGCCTCGCCTTTGAAATGCTTGCCTTTCTTTCAACATTGATGGTTGGTCGGAAGAAATCGACGATGGCCCAGGTACACATTCTTCCTGCATTTGTCCAGGTATATATACTTTCAGTGTCATCTAAACAGTGCGTGCATGCATGGTATCCTTTGTTTGTATGTCCTGAAAGGTTACTGAGAGCGGGCCAATCATTGATGGTCACGAACAGCAACGCCTTAAGGTTAAATTCCTCCTGTCTGTGCTCATCCCACGTACGTACACCGTTTCCATTCCACAACTGTAAAAGTTCTTCAACTAATGGCCTTAGGTACACATCAATTTCGTTGCCGGGTTGCTTAGGGCCTTGGATGAGAACTGGCATCATAATGAACTTCCGCTTCTTGCACATCCAAGGAGGAAGGTTATACATACATAGAGTCACGGGCCAGGTGCTGTGATTGCTGCTCTGCTCCCTGAAAGGATTAATGCCATCCGCGCTTAAAGCAAACCATACATTCCTTGGGTCCTTTGCATACTCATCCCAGTACTTTCTCTCGATTTTTCTCCACCGCGACCCGTCAGCGGGTGCTCTCAACTTCCCATCTTTCTTTCGGTTCTCACTGTGCCATCGCATCAACTTGGCATGCTCTTCGTTTCTGAACAGACGTTTCAACCGTGGTATTATAGGAGCATACCACATCACCTTCGCAGGAACCCTCTTCCTGGGGGGCTCGCCGTCAACATCACCAGGGTCATCTCGTCTGATCTTATACCGCAATGCACCGCATACCGGGCATGCGTTCAGATCCTTGTATGCACCGCGGTAGAGGATGCAGTCATTAGGGCATGCATGTATCTTCTCCACCTCCAATCCTAGAGGCCATACGACCTTCTTTGGTGCGTATGTACTGTCAGGCAATTCGTTATCCTTTGGAAGCTTCTTCTTCAATATTTTCAGTAGCTTCTCAAATCCTTTGTCAGTCACAGCATTCTCTGCCTCCCACTGCAGCAATTCCAGTACGGTACCGAGCTTTGTGTTGCCATCTTCGCAATTGGGGTATAACCCTTTTTTGTGATCCTCTAACATGCGATCGAACTTCAGCTTCTCCTTTTGACTTTCGCATTGCGTCCTTGCATCGACAATGACCCGGCGGAGATCATCATCATCGGGCACATTGTCTGGTTCCTCTTGATCTTCAGTAGCTTCACCAGTTGCAGCATCATTGGGCACATCGTCTGGTTCCTCTTGATCTTCACCAGCTCCCCCCGTTGCAGCATCACCGTATTCAGGGGGCACATAGTTGTCATCGTACTCTTCTTCTTCGCCGTCTTCCATCATAACCCCTATTTCTCCGTGCCTCGTCCAAACATTATAGTGTGGCATGAAACCCTTGTAAAGCAGGTGGGAGTGAAGGATTTTCCGGTTAGAGTAAGACCTCGTATTCCCACATTCAGTGCATGGACAACACATAAAACCATTCTGCTTGTTTGCCTCAGCCGCATCGAGAAACTCATGCACGCCCATAATGTACTCGCAGGTGTGTCTGTCACCGTACATCCATTGCCAGTTCATCTGCGTGCATTATATATAATTAAGTGTCCAAATTAATAGAAGTTCATCATCACATTAAAACCAAAGTGCATACATAGTTCTCATCTAACAACAAATAGCTCTCCAGAGCATCTAATTAATTAAACCATACATTGAAACTATGTAAAACATTTCAATGCGAAAACAAATGCGATCATAATCGCAACCAAGGTAACAATTGATCCAACGGCATAATGATACCAAGCCTCGGTATGAATGGCATATTTTATAATCTTTCTAATCTTCAAGCGCATTGCATCCATCTTGATCTTGTGATCATCGACGACATCCGCAACATGCAACTCCAATATCATCTTCTCCTCCTCAATTTTTTTTATTTTTTCCTTCAACAAATTGTTTTCTTCTTCAACTAAATTTAACCTCTCGACAATAGGATCGGTTGGCATTTCCGATTCACATACATCCTACATAAATAAAATTTATGTCACGTTGGTCGGCATAATTTTCATAAACAATAAATGAACCAATAGTTATAAAGATAATATATATACCACATCCGAATCATAGACAGGACGAGGGCCGACGGGGGCGGATACCAAAACCATCCCACTATATAAGATGCAATAATAAAAGTAAGAAAATAATACAAGTATCTATGCAAACATACAAGTAAGAATATTTTTTCCTTTCAGAAAGAAGATAAGAACAAGAGGCTCACCACGGTGGTGCCGGCGATGAGCTCGGCGCGGGTGATCGACGGCGGTGAAGACGGGGACGGGGCGTGACGGACCGCTAAACCTAGACAAATATTATGGAAAATGGAGCTTGGAGGTCGAGCTTGGAGAGGAGAAAGCTTAAGTAGTGTGGCTCGGGCATTCCATCGAACACCTTGTGTGCATAGGAGGTGAGCTAGAGCACCACCAAGCCCTCTCCCCCTCGGCCAGAGAAAAACAGAGCACTGAGGTGCTCTGCTCGCGAGCGAGGGGTATATATAGGCACCTCATTGGTCCCGGTTGGTGACATGAACCGGGACTAAAGGGGAGCATTTGGTCCCAGTTCAAGCCACCAACTGGGACCAATGGTGGTGGGCCAGGAGCGAGGCCCATTGGTCCCGGTTCATCCCACCAACCGGGACCAAAAGGTCCAGATGAACCAGGACCAATGGCCCACGTGGCCCGGCCGGCCCCCTGGGCTCACAAACCGGGACCAATGCCCCCATTGGTCCCGGTTCTCGACTGAACTAGGACTAATGGGCTGACTCGGCCTAGACCAAAGCCCTGTTTTCTACTAGTGCTCATGGCCTCCTCGCTTCTTTATTGACGTCCACTCCAAGTCTCCTGGATCACGTTTGTTCCAAAAATAACTCTCCCGAAGGTTTCATTCTGTTTGGATTCCGTTTGATATTCCTTTTCTGCGAAACACTGAAATAGGCAAAAAAATAGCAATTTGCACTGGGCCTTTGGTTAGTAGGTTAGTCCCAAAAAATAATATAAAAAGGTAAATTAAAGCCCATTAAACATCCAAAACAGATAATATAATAGCATGGAATAATGAAAAACTATAGATACGTTGGAGACGTATCAGACCTATTCTGCACAACTCCAAAAGTCTTGAAACTCCACGAAAGTATGTTTTGGAATATATTAAAAATATTGGGCGAAGAAAGCACCAGAGGGGGGCCACCTACCGTCCACGAGGGTGGAGGGCGTGCCCCCTGCCTCGTGGGCCACCTGGAAGCCCCCTGATGCCCATCTTCTGGTATAAGGTGTCTTTTGCCCTGGAAAAAAATCAGAAGGAAGCTTTCGGGACGAAGCACCGCCGTCTCGAGGTGGAACCTTGGCGGAACCAATCTAGGGCTCCGGTGGAGCTATTCTGCCGGGGAAACATCCCTTCGGGAGGGGGAAATCGTCACCATCGTCATCACCAACGATCCTCTCATCAGGAGAGGGTCAATCTCCATCAACATCTTCACCAGCACTGTCTCCTCTCAAACCCTAGTTCATCTCTTGTATCCGATCTTTGTCTCAAAACCTCAGATTGGTATCTGTGGGTTGCTAGTAGTGTTGATTACACCCTGTAGTTGATGCTAGTTGGTTTATTCGATGGAAGATTATATGTTCAGATCCTTTATGCATATTAATACCCCTCTGATTATGAACATGAATATGATTTGTAGTAGTTACGTTTGTTCCTGAGGACATGGGAGAAGTATTGCTATAAGTAGTCATGTGAAGTTGGTATTCGTTCGATATTTTGATGAGATGTATGTTGTCTTTCCTCTAGTGGTGTTATGTGAACGTCGACTACATGACACTTCACCATTGTTTGGGTCTAGGGGAAGGCATTGGGAAGTAATAAGTAGATGATGGGTTGCTAGAGTGACAGAAGCCTAAACCCTAGTTTATACGTTGCTTCGTAAGGGGCTGATTTGGATCCATATGTTTCATGCTATGGTTAGTTTTACCTTAATTATTCTTTCATAGTTGCAGATGCTTGCGAGGAGGGTTAATCATAAGTGGGATTCTTTTCCAAGGAAGGGCAGTACCCAAGCACCGGTCCACCCACATGTCAAATTATCAAAGTAACGTACGCGAATCATATGAGCATGATGAAAACTAGCTTGACAATAATTCCCATGTGTCCTCGGGAGCGTTTTCCTTTATATAAGAGTTTGTACAGGCTTGTCCTTTGCTACAAAAAGGATTGGGCCACCTTGCTGCACCTTGTTTACTTTTGTTACTTGTTACCCGGTACAAATTACCTTATCACAAAACTATCGGTTACTGATAATTTCAGTGCTTGTAGAGAATACCTTACTGAAAACTTGTTGTCATTTCCTTCTGCTCCTCGTTGGGTTTGACACTCTTACTTATCGAAAAGACTACGATATATCCCCTATACTTGTGGGTCATCAAGACTCTTTTCTGGCGCCTTTGGTAGGTGGAATTTGGTAAGGAAAAATTTAGATAGTGTGCTGAAATTTACTGTGACTTGTTACTATGGAAAATAATCCTTTGAGGGGCTTGTTTGGGGTATCTTCACTCTGACCAGTAGAGCAAAGAGTTTCTCCTCAACCTACTGAAAATGTTTACTTTGAAATTCCTTCGGGCATGATAGATAAACTGCTAGCTAATCCTTTTACAGGAGATGGAACATTACATCCGATATGCACCTAATCTATGTGGATGAAGTTTGTGGATTATTTAAGCTTGTAGGTATGCCCGAGGATATTATCAAGAAGAAGGTCTCCCCTCTATCTTTGAAGGGAAAGACATTGACATGGTTTAGGCTATGTGATGATATTGGATCATGGAACTACAATCGATTAAAATTGGAATTTCATCAGAAGTTTTATCCTATGCACCTGGTCCATCGTGATCGTAATTATATATATATATATATAATTTTTGGCCTCGCGAAGGATAAAGTATCGCTCAAGCTTGGGGGAGGCTTAATTCAATGTTATATTCATGCCCCAATCATGAGCTCTCAAGAGAAATTATTAGTCAAAATTTTTATGCTCGGCTTTCTCTCAATAATCGCTCCATGCTCGATAATTCTTGTACTGGTTCTTTTATGATGAAGACTATTGAATTCAAATGGGATTTATTGGAAATAATTAAATGCAACTCTGAAGATTGGGAACTCGACGAAGGTAAGGATTCAGGTATAACACCTAAGTTTGATTGTGTTAAATCTTTTATGGATACCGATGCTTTTCGTGAATTTAGCACTAAATATGGACTTGACTCTGAGATAGCAGCTTCTTTCTGTGAATCATTTGCTACTCATGTTGATCTCCCTAAGGAGAAGTGGTTTAAATATCATCCTCCCATTGAAGTAAAAGTAGTTGAACCTATTAAGGTTGAATAAAAGACTATCACTTATAATGTTGATCCTATTGTTCCTACCGCTTATATTTAGAAACCACCTTTCCCTGTTAGAATAAAGGATCATGCTAAAGCTTCAACTGTGGTTCGTAAGAGTAATTCTAGGACACCTAAACCCCCTGAGCAAATTAAAGTTGAACCTAGTATTGCTATGGTTAAAGATCTCTTGGTCGATAGTATTGATGGGCATGTTATTTACTTCTGTGATGAAGCTGCTAGAATCGCTAGACCCGATACTAAAAATAAACATAGACCTATTGTAGGCATGCCTGTTGTCTCTGTTAAAATAGGAGTTCATTGCTATCATGGCTTATGTGACATGGGTGCTAGTGCGAGTGCAATACCTCATTCCTTATACGAAGAAATTATGCATGATATTGCACCTACTGAGATAGAAGGTATTGATGTTACAATTAAGCTTGCCAATAGAGATACTATTTCACCAATTGGGATTGTTAGAGATGTTGAAGTTTTGTGTGGAGAAGTTAAATATCCTACTGATTTTCTTGTTCTTGGTTCCCCACAAGATGACTTTTTTCCCATCATATTTGGTAGACCCTTCTTGAATACTGTTAATGCTAAGATAGATTGCAAAAAGGATATTGTTACTATTGGTTTAGGGGATATTTCTCATGATTTTAATTTTGCCAAATTTCATAGACAACCACATGATAAAGAATTGCCTAGTAAAGATGAAATTATTGGTCTTGCTTCTATTGTCGTGCCTCCTAATGATCCTTTAGAACAATATTTGCTAGACCATGAAAATGATATGTTTATGAATGAAAGAAGGGAAATAGATGAAGTATTCTTTAAATAGGGACCTATTTTCAAACACAACTTGCTTGTTGAAATTCTAGGGGATCCTCCTCCACCCAAGGGTGATCCCGTGTTTGAGCTTAAACCTTTACTTGATACTCTTAAATATGCTTATCTTGATGAAAAGGAGATATATCCTGTTATTATTAGTGCTAACCTTTCAGGGCAGGAAGAAGAGAAATTATTGAAAACTCTGAAGAAGCACCGTGCTGCTATTGGATATACTCTTGATGATCTTAAGGGCATTACTCCCACTCTATGCCAGCACAAAATAAAATTGGAGAAAGACGCTAAATCGGTTGTTGATCACCAACGACGGTTAAATCCTAAGATGAAAGAAGTGGTAAGAAATGAAATACTAAAGCTTCTAGCGGCAGGTAATTTATCCTGTTGCTGATACTCAGTGGGTAAGTCCTGTCCATTTTGTCCCTAAGAAGGGAGGTATTATTGTTGTTCCTAATGATAAAGACGAATTGATCCCACAAAGAATTGTTACAGGTTATAGAATGATAATTGATTTCCGCAAATTAAATAAAGTTACTAGAAAGGATCATTACCCTTTACCTTTTATTGATCAAATGCTAGAAAGATTATCCAAACATACACATTTTTGCTTTCTAGACTGTTATTCTAGTTTCTCTCAAATACCTGTGTCAAAAGAGGATCTGGAAAAGTTCACTTTTACTTTCCCTTTTGGTACCTTTTCTTATAGACGTATGCCTCTTGGTTTATGTAATGCACCTGCTACCTTTCATAGATGTATGTATGCTCTATTCTCTGACTTTTGTGAAAAGATTGTTGAGGTTTTCATGGATGATTTCTCCGTGTATGGAACTTCTTTTGATGATTGCTTAAGCAACCTTGATCGAGTTTTGCAGAGATGTGAAGAAACTAATCTTGTCTTGAATTGGGAGAAGTACCACTTTATGGTTAATGAAGGTATTGTCTTGGGGCATAAAATTTCTGAAAGAGGTATTGAAGTTGATAAAGATAAAGTTTATGCTATTGAAAATATGTCGTGTCCTAACGACATTAAAGGTATAAGAAGTTTCCTTGGTCATGCCTGTTTTTATAGGAGGTTCATTAAAGACTTCTCAAAAATTTCTAGGCCTCTGACTAATCTCTTACAAAAAGATGTTCCTTTTGTCTTTGATGATGACTGTGTAGAAGCATTTGAAATACTTAAGAAAGCCTTGATTTCTGCACCTATTGTTCAGCCACCTAATTGGAATTTACCCTTTGAAATTATGTGTAATGCTAGTGATTATGTTGTAGGTGTTGTTTTAGCACAAAGAGTTGATAAGAAATTAAATGTTATCCAATATGCTAGTAAAACTCTATACAGTGCCCAGAGAAATTATGCTACTACTAAAAAAGAATTTTTAGCAGTGTATTTGCTTGTGATAAGTTCAGAGCTTATATTGTTGATTCTAAAGTAACTGTTCACACTGATCATGCTGCTATTAAATACCTTATGGAAAAGAAAGATGCTAAACCTAGACTTATTAGATGGGTTCTCTTGCTACAAGAATTTGATTTGCATATTACTGATAGGAAGGGAGCTGAGAACCCCATTGCAGACAACTTGTCTAGGTTAGAAAATGTTTTTGATGACCCACTCACCATTGATGATAGTTTTCCTGATGAACAATTAGCCATCATAAATGCTTCTCGTACCGCTCCATGGTATGTTGATTATGCTAATCACATTGTTGCTAAATTTATACCACCTAGTTTCACATAACAACAAAAGAAAAAGGTTTTCTATGATTTGAGACATTACTTCTGGGATGACCCACACCTTTATAAAGGAGTAGATGGTGTTATTAGATGTTGTGTACCTAGGCATGAACAGGAAGAGATCCTACGCAAGTGTCACTCCGAGGCTTATGGAGGACACCATGCTAGAGATAGAACTGCACATAAGGTATTGCAATCCGGTTTTTATTGGCCTAATCTTTTCAAAGATGCCCGTAAGTTTGTCTTGTCTTGTGATGAATGTCAAAGAATTGGTAATATTAGTAGACGTCAAGAAATGCCTATGAACTATTCACTTGTTATTAAACCATTTGATGTTTGGGGCTTTGATTATATGGGACTGTTTCCTTCCTCTAATGGGTATACACATATTTTAGCTGTTGTTGATTACGTTACTAAGTGGGTATAAGCTATTTTCCAACTAGTAGTGCTGATCATAACACCTCTATTAAGATGCTTAAATAAGTTATTTTTCTGAGGTTTGGAGTCCCTATATACTTAATGACTAATGGTGGTTCACATTTTATTCATGGTGCTTTTCATAAAATGCTTGCTAAGTATGATGTTAATCATAGAATTGCATCTCCCTACCACCCACAGTCTAGTGGTCAAGTAGAATTGAGTAATAGAGAGATTAAATTAATTTTGCAAAAGACTGTAAATAGACCTACAAAGAATTGGTCCAAGAAACTTGATGATGCATTATGGGCCGACAGAACTGCATATAAAAATCCTATGGGTATGTCTCCGTATAAAATGGTTTATGGAAAAGCATGTCACTTACCTCTCGAACTAGAACATAAGGCATATTGGGCCATTAAAGAGCTCGATTATGATTTCAAACTTGCCGGTGAGAAGAGACTATTTGATATTGTCTCACTTGATGAGTGGAGAACCCAAGCCTATGAGAATGCCAAACTGTTTAAAGAAAAAGTTAAAAGATGGCAGGACAAAAGGATACAAAAGCATGAGTTTAATGTAGGTGATTATGTTCTGTTATACAACTCTCGTTTAAGATTTTTTGCAGGAAAACTCCTCTCTAAATGGGAAGGTCCTTACGTTATCGAGGAGGTCTATTGTTCCGGTGCCATAAAAATCAACAACTTCGAAGGCACAAATCCTAAGGTGGTGAACGATCAAAGAATCAAACATTATATCTCACGTAACCCATAAATGTTGAAACCAATGTTATTGATACTATAACCCCAGAGGAGTTCATAAGGGACACTTTCTGGAACGTTTCAAACTCCGAAAAGGAATAGGTATGTCGTACGGCAAATAAACCGACTCCAAAACAGTTCTGATAGCGATTTTTCTCCGTTTTGTAATATTTAAGAAAATAGGAAAATAAGAAGTAGTCCGAAAGGGACACGAGGCATCCACGAGGGTGGAGGGCGCCCCCCTGCCTTGTGGGCACCTCGTGTGCCCTCCGGACTCTATTTTCTTGCATGATACTTCTTTTGGTCAGTAAAAATTCATTATATAATCTCCCGAAGGTTTTGACCACGGTACCACGACAAAATCCTCTACTTTTGTTTCGAGCTGTTTTTCTGACAGATCTAGATCACCATGACATCTTCAAGCGCCCCCAAGGACAAATTTTTCGAGAAGATCATCAACCCCTACCTCGTGGAGGTGCTGTAACACCCTCAAACCATTGAGATGCGTGAGGGGGTGCTGCACATCCGCGATGTTGAGGGGCCAAGGAGGACCAGAAGCATGGAGACAAGACTCGAAGCAATGAAGCAACAAGTTTTCAAGTGCCAGGGGATGGTGGAACACGGACTCAATGCCAACCACATGATGATCACGGAGTTCACCAACAACCACAAGATGGATGCCAAGAACATTAGGGAGACCATCTTCAAGATTCACGAGAAAATCGAGCACCTCCAAGCCCAGATCTATGACCTTAAAAACCAAAACTGTGAGTATGAATATAGATTCAAGAGGATGAGTTTGGCTACAGATTTGAGGGTCCCGGAGACTCGATCATCCTTCTATGATGGTGAGCCTATGCCTTGGAAGATGGAAGACAAGCCTACATCATCAACAACTCCATCATCACCACCTCTGAAGAAAGAGACATAAATGCATGGGTATGGGCACTCCCCTTGGCAACTGCCAAGCTTGGGGGAGGTGCCCTGGTATCATATCACCATCACACTTCTATCTTTACCATTTTCCTTAGTTCGATCCTTTTGGGTATATCTTGATCTATTAGAATAAAGTTTAGTATGATTTAGCTTTGAGTTTTTGTGTTGATCCTTATCTATGCAATCAAGTCCGTGAGCTATATATAATAAAGATTAGTCTTGAGTCGAGGGCTTAGTTATCTTGCTATGATCTTGAGGGAATAAAATAAAAGAGAAAGAATAAAAAGAAATAAAGAGATCATATTGATCTTATGGTGAGTAATGACTTCACATATAAAGAGTATGATGAATAAAAGTTGTTGAGAGCTCACAAACATAGTTTTGGTCATCGTTGCAATTAATAGGAAGTAATAAAGAAAGAGAGGGTTTCACATATAAATATACTATCTTGGACATCTTTTATGATTTTGAGCACTCATCAAAATATGACATGCTAAAAAGTTGATGTTGGACAAGGAAGACAACGTAATGGGTTATGTTTTCTTATATCCGAAATAAATTATATTGTCATGGATCATCCAACATGTTGAGCTTGCCTTTCCCCCTCATGCTAGCCAAAATCTTTGCACCAAGTAGAGATACTACTTGTGCTTCCAAATATCCTTAAACCCAGTTTTGCCATGAGAGTCCACCATATCTACCTATGGATTGAATAAGATCCTTCAAGTAAGTCGTCATTGTTGCAAGCAATAAAAATTGCTCTTTAAATATGTATGATCTATTAGTGTGGAGAAAATAAGCTTTATACGAGCTTGTGATATGGAAGAAATAAAAGCGACGGACTGCATAATAAAGGTCCCTATCACAAGTGGCAATATAAAGTGACGTTCTTTTGTATTATGATTTTGTGCATCCAACCATAAAAGCACATGACAACCTCTGCTTCCCTCTGTGAAGGGCCTATCTTTTATTTTTGTCTTATACCTTATACAGTCATGGTGATCTTCACCTTTCCTTTTTACACTTTATCCTTTGGCAAGCACTATGTGTTGGAAAGATCCTAATATATATATATATATATATATATATATGTGTATATATATAGTGATACTATTCATAAACCAGGGTGCAGAATAAGTTATTCTTCATCCTAGTTAATCTTACGATGATTTCATAATTAAATTACGTTCGGAACTCAAATAGTTACATTCCTATTGATTCACTACGTAAAATTTTGCATAAGAAAATAAAAATATAGGTCATAAGACAAGAAAATTTTACATAACATAAAATATTTTTTACGACGATTATATATTTTCTCACGGTCTCTTTTTATGTTGGAAATAAGATAAAACTTACGGAACGTAAAATTACGGTGCACTGATGGTAAAATAGAGTGGGGGTGAAGAATAACTATTCCGAATAGCGCGGCCCTATATATATATACATCTGGGCTATTCTATTACTAGTAATAGAATATTATTCTGTTACCCTTTTTGAACTGACGGTTTCAGGTGGTTGAACTGATGTTTTCGAAGGGGTTGAACTAGACATCATGCCCCAGTGCTTGCTCCCCCCGATTCTCACAAAGACTTGGTCATCTATTGCGATGCTTCACGTCAAGGATTAGGTTGTGTCCTAATGCAAGAGCGCGGAGTGATTGCTTATGCCTACCGTCAAGTGCACCCTCACGAAGAGAACTACCCAGTTCATGACATTGAGCTTGCTGCAGTTATCTATGCATTGAAGCTATGGCAACAGTACCTTCTCGGTAATCGTTGCGAGATCTTCACCGATCATCAGAGTCTGAAGTACCTATTTACTCAGCCAGATCTGAACCTCCGTCAGCAGTGATGGATGGAAGCTATTGCTGACTACAACTGCAGTATATCCTATACCCCTGGTAAGGCCAATGTAATCGCCGATGCCCTGAGCCATAAGTCTTATTGCAATAATCACATGGTCTACAAAGCTCAAGCCCGCCTTTATGAAGAGCTATGCAAGCTGAACCTTCTACTAGTTCCACAGGGTTCTCTGAATAACCTTGTCTTGGAACCAACTCTTCTGAAAGCAATAAGTCTGCTCAAGCCAAAGATGATCATGTTGATCTGATGAAAAAGGATCTTGCCTTAGAGAAATGAAGAGATTTCTCACTTGGTGAAGACGGAACCTTGTACTTCAGAGATCGCATTGTAGTACCCTGGTTCGAGCTTATGACAGAGAAGGTGATGAAAGAAGCGGATGACACCCCTCTCTCTATTCATCCGGGAAGTACCAAGATGTACTTGGACATTCGTCAGAAATATTGGTGGTCCAAGATGAAGCAAGATATTGCTCGATATATCAAAGAATGTGACGTTTGTCGTCGCGTCAAAGCAGAACATCAGAAACCGGCTGGACTTCTACAACCGCTTCTGATTCCTAAATGCAAGTGGGATAAGATTTAGATGGACTTCATCACTGGCCTTCCCAAGTCTCAAAAAGGTAACGATGCTATCTTTGTCGTCATCGACCAATTCACGAAGGTTGCTCACTTTCTGCCAGTCAAGGAGACTATCACTGCTAGTCAATTAGCAAACTTGTATATCTCCTGAATTGTGTCACTCCACGACATTCCGAAGGAGATCATTTCAGACCGTGGCAGTTTATTCACTTCGAAGTTCTGGGATAGTTTCCAAGAGGCAATGGGAACTCATATTACCTGGAGCACTACTTATCATCCCCAATCCCAAGGCCAAGTCAAGCGAGTCAATCAAATTCTTGAAGACATGCTTCGAGCTTGTGTTATTTCTTTTGGCAAGAAGTGGGAAGAATCTCTCCCTTATGCGGAGTTCTCTTATAAAAACAGTTATCAAGCCAGCTTGAAGATGGCAACCTTCGAAGTGCTATATGGACGTAAGTGCCGAACCCCTCTAAATTGATCAGAAACTGGGGAACGGACGCTCATTGGTCCAAACATTATACAACAAGCTGAAGAGCAGGTTCGCATTGTCCGGGATAATCTCAAGGCGGCCCAGTTCCGCCAGAAGAGAAACTATGACCGGAAACACTAGGGTTCAACTTATCAACCTGGTGAACAAGCTCATCTGGTGGGAGTACGACTCCCCTTGGGCGCGCCATAGAGGGGCCGGCCCTCCCCCTCCTCCACTCCTTTATATACGGGGGAGGGGGCACCCCATAAACACACAAGCTGATTGTTTAGCCGTGTGCGGTGCCCCCCTCCATAGATTTCCACCTCGGTCATATCGTTGTAGTGCTTAGGCGAAGCCCTGCACCGGTAGCTTCATCATCATCGTCATCACGCCGTTGTGCTGACGAAACTCTTCCTCGACACTCAGCTAGATCTAGAGTTCGCGGGACGTCACCGAGCTGAACATGTGCAGATCGCGGAGGTGTCGTACCTTCGGTAGTAGGATCGGTCGGATCGTGAAGATGTACGACTACATCAACCGCGTTGTCATAACGCTTCTGCTTATGGTCTACGAGGGTACGTAGACAACACTCTTCCCCTCTCGTTGCTATGCATCACCTAGATGGATCTTGCGTGTGCGTAGGATTTTTTTTTTGAAATTACTGCGTTCCCCAACAGTGGCATACGAGCCAGGTCTATGCGTAGATGTTATATGCACGAGTAGAACACAAAGGAGTTGTGGGAGTGGGTATATACATATTGCTTGCCATCACTAGTTGATTCTCGATTCAGCGGTATTATTGGATGAAGCGGCTCGGACCGACATTACGCGTACGCTTACGCGAGACTGGTTCTACCGACGTGCTTCGCACACAGGTGGCTAGTGGGTGTCAGTTTCTCCAACTGTAGTTGAATCGGATTCAATGAACATGGTTCTTTCTGAAGATCAAAAAGCAATCACTATACCGCATTGTGGTTTTTGATGCGTAGGTAAGAACGGTTCTTGCTCAGGCCATAGCAGCCACGTAAAACTTGCAACAACAAAGTAGAGGATGTCTAACTTGTTTTTGCAGGGCATGTTGTGATGTGATATGGTCAAGACATGATGCTAAATTTTATTGTATGAGATGATCATGTTTTGTAACAGAATTATCGGCAACTGGTAGGAGCCATATGGGTGTCGCTTTATTGTATGAAATGCAATCGCCATGTAATTGCTTTACTTTATCACTAAGCGGTAGTGATAGTCATAGAAGCAATAGTTGGCGAGGACGACAACGATGCTTCGATGGAGATCAAGGTGTCAAGCCGGTGACGATGGTGATCATGACGGTGCTTTGGAGATGGAGATCAAAGGCACAAGATGATGATGGCCATATCATATCACTTATATTGATTGCATGTGATGTTTATCCTTTATGCATCTTATTTTGCTTAGTTCGACGGTAGCATTATAAGATAATCTCTCAAAAAATTCAAGGTATAAGTGTTCTCCCTGAGTATGCACCGTTGCTACAGTTCGTCGTGCCGAGACACCACGTGATGATCGGGTGTGATAAGCTCTACGTTCACATACAACGGGTGCAAGCCAGTTTTGCACACGCGGAATACTCGGGTTAAACTTGACGAGCCTAGCATATGCAGGTATCGCCTCGGAACATTGAGACTGAAAGGTCGAGCGTGAATCATATAGTAGATATAATCAACATACTGATGTTCATCATTGAAAACTACTCCATCTCATATGATGATCGGACATGGTTTAGTTGATATGGATCACGTGATTACTTAGATGATTAGAGGGATGTCTATCTAAGTGGGAGTTCTTAAGTAATTTGATTAATTTAACTTTAATTTATCATGAACTTAGACCTGATAGTATTTTGCATGTCTATGTTGTTGTAGATAGATGGCCCGTGCTGTTGTTTCGTTGAATTTTAATGCGTTCCAAGAGAAAGCTAAGTTGAAAGATGATGGTAGCAACTACACGGACTGGGTCCATAACTTGAGGATTATCCTCATTGTTGCACAAAAGAATTACGTCATGGAAGCACCGCTAGGTGACAAACCTGCTGCAGGAGCAACACCAGATGTTATGAACGTCTGGCAGAGCAAAGCTGATGACTACTCAATAGTTCAGTGTGCCATGCTTTACGGCTTAGAACCGGGACTTCAACGACGTTTTGAACATCATGGAGCATATGAGATGTTCCAGGAGTTGAAGTTAATATTTCAAGCAAATGCCCGGATTGAGAGATATGAAGTCTCCAATAAGTTCTAAAGCTGCAAAATGGAGGAGAATAGTTCTGTCATGAACATATACTAAGAATGTTGGGTACCACAAACACTTGACTCAGTTGGGAGTTAATCTTCCTGATGATAGTGTCATTGACATAGTTCTTCAATCACTTCCACAAATCTAGAAGAGCTTCGTGATGAACTATAATATGCAAGGGATGGATAAGACAATTCCCGAGCTCTTCGCAATGCTGAAGATTGCGGAGGTAGAAATCAAGAAGGAGCATCAAGTGTTGATGGTCAACAAGACCACCAATTTCAAGAAAAAGGGTAAAGGGAAGAAGGGGAACTTCAAGAAGAACAACAAGCAAGTTGCTTCTCAAGTGAAGAAGCCCAAGTCTGGACCTAAGCCTGAGACTGAGTGCTTCTACTACAAAGGGACTGGTCACTGGAAGCGGAACTGCCCCAAGTATTTGGCGGAGAAGAAGGATGGCAAAGTGAAAGGTATATTTGATATACATGTTATTGATGTGTACCTTACTAATGCTCGCAGTAGCGCGTGGGTATTCGATACTGGTTCTGTTGCTAATATTTGCAACTCGAAACAGGGGCTACGGATTAAGCGTAGATTGGCTAAGGATGAGGTGACGATGCGCGTGGGAAATGGTTCCAAAGTCGATGTGATCGCCGTTAGCACGCTACATCTACATCTACCTTTGGGATTAGTTTTAGACCTAAATAATGGTTATTTGGTGCCAGCGTTGAGCATGAACATTATACCTAGATCTTGTTTGATGCGAGACGGTTATTCATTTAAATCAGAGAATAATGCTTGTTCTATTTATATGAGTAATATCTTTTATGGTCATGCACCCTTGATGAGTGGTCTATTTTCAATAAATCTTGATAGTAGTGATACACATTTTCATAGTATTGAAGCCAAAAGATATAAGTTTAATAATGATAGTGCAACTTATTTATGGCACTGCCGTTTAGGTCATATTGGTGTAAAGCGCATGAAGAAACTCCATGCTGATGGACTTTTGGAATTACTTGATGCTTGCGAACCATGCCTCATGGGCAAGATGACTAAGACTCTATTCTCCGGAACAATGGAGCGAGCAACAAACTTGTTGGAAATAATACATACTGATGTATGCGGTCGATGAGTGTTGATGCTCGTGGCGGGTATCGTTATTTTCTTACCTTCACAGATGATTTGAGTAGATATGCGTGTATCTACTTGATGCTCTTTTTGATAAGTATATGCTCGCGGCGGGTGAAGCCTGTATTTTTCAAGAAAGTGAGTGGGAGCACTACAACCTTTTTGATAAGTATATGTGAATATACATACTTGCGGTGAAGCCTGTATTTATGAGAAAGTGAGTGGGAGCACTACAAACTTTCTGATAAGTATATGTGAGTGAGATATTGTTGATCAGAAATAATGTAGAATTTTCTGGAAAGCATAAATGAGTGTTTGAAAGGAGTTTTTCAAAGAAAGACCTCGGTGAAGCTACTTACATATTGAGCATCAAGATCTATAGAGATAGATCAAGACGCTTGATATTTTTTTCAATGAGTACATACGTTGAAATATTTTGAACTAGTTTGAAATGGGACAGTCAAAGAAGGAGTTCTTGCCTGTGTTGCAAGGTGTGAAGTTGACTAAAGACTCAAAACCCGACACGGCAGAAAATAGAAAGAGAATGAAAAGTCATTCCCTATGACTCAGCCATAGGTTCTATAAAGTATGCTATGCTATGTACCAGACCTATTGTGTACCTCACCAAGAGTTTGGCAAGAGGGTACAATAGTGATCCAGGAGTGGATCACTGGACATCGGTCAAAATTACCCTTAGTGGAATAAGGATATGTTTCTCGGTTATGGAGGTGACTAAAAGTTCATTGTAAAGAGTTACATCGATGCAAGTTTTGACACTGATCTAGATGACTCTGAGTCTCAATCTGGATGCATATTGAAAGTGGGAGCAATTAGCTAGAGTTTGGCAAGAGGGTACAATAGAAAAATTTGCAAAATACATACGGCTCTGAATGGGGCAGACCCGTTGACTAAATTTCTCTCACAAGCAAAACATGATCACTCTTTGGGTGTTAATCACATAGTGATGTGAACTAGATTATTGACTCTAGTAAACCCTTTGGGTATTAGTCACATGGAGATGTGAACTAATCACATAAAGATGTGAACTATTGGTGTTAAATCACATGACGATGTGAACTAGATTATTGACTCTAGTGCAAGTGGGAGACTGAAGGAACTATGCCCTAGAGGCAATAATAAAGTTGTTATTTATATTTCCTTATATCATGATAAATGGTTATTATTCATGCTAGAATTGTATTAACTGTGTAACATCCCAAAATTCTAAATTTTGGAATGTTATAATAAATAGATAGATTTGATTGATTGTTTGATTGATTGTCTGAAAGTGAGTGAATTCGAAACTTTGAAAGTTAAATGAGAAGGAATAAAAGGACTTTCCCAAAATTTCATTTTTCATTCGTGATCTCCGTGAATTCAAATTCTTTTCATCACAAACCCTAGAGAGAAGATGACATGACTTCTTCCATTTATTTAAATGACATGGGGTGTTGAAAATATTTGAATTTCATTTGAAAATATTTTTAATTCTGAAACTTTATGCAACTCAATGATTTTCACAAGAGAAGATAAAATGACTTCTTCAAATTATATGAAATATGAGTTGGGAGTTTCAAAGAATTAAATTCAAAGTTATTTTGGAATTAATTTTCAATTTGGAGTTATTTGAGTTTTATTCAAATTATTTTTCTCCAAAAATAAAATATATGGAAATTAGGGTAACATGATTCCCTACATTAGAAAATTGGAGAAAAATTAATTTGAAATCATTTTGGTATTTTTAAAATGATTTTTACTGGATTTTATTGGACCAGTAGCACTCTTTGAATTATTAGAATTTGTGTGTATTTTATTTAATGGTAGAAAAATGTTCATGTCGTAGAAAATCTTTTTCTGAAAATTTTGATATATTATAGGCCTATATAATATTTTTATTTCTGTTTGTTTTTATTTGTTTTGTTTGTCTGGAAAAAAAAGAAAATCTTTTATATAAAAAAACGTGCCGACCGAACTGGGCCGCGCCCAGCCCAGCCGGCCCAAGTCGCCGCCTCCTCCCTCCTCCCAGCGCGACCGGGACTCCTCCCAGAGTCCGGCGCCGCCACGCCGTCGCTGCCCCCTCGCGCAAGGCGCCGCACCCGAGGGCCCTTAAAAGGAGCCGGACCCCCTCTCTCCTCTCCTCCTCGCCGCATCGCCGCCCTTCCCGCAGATCGCCGCCGCCGCCACCTGCTCGAAGCCGAGCCGCCGCCGCGCCGTAGCCGTCGCTGCCGCAGCTCCGACGCCCCGCCGCGCTGCATCACCGCCGCAGCCGCCCCTCGCCTACGCCGTCTCGCCTCGCTGCCGCCTCTGCTGCCTGCGCCGCCTCTCGCCACCGCCGCTCGCAGCTGCCTCGCCGCCGCCCGCTGCTGCTGCCCGCGCCGCACTCCGCCCCACGCCGCTCCCCGCCCTAGCCGCGCCGCCACCCGCCGCTGTCGCCGCTCCTCGCAGTCGCCGGAGCCGCGCCGCCCTCGCCGGAGATCCGCCGCCGGTTCCTCATAGTAGAACCGCCCCGAACCGGTATAAAACCGCCCCGGTCCGGTTTATTTTCCTTTATTTCGGTTTTCGTTTAAAAAAACGGTTTAGTTTTTTTAGATTGATCTATTTAGGGAACGTTCACTGGTTAGGTCTTTGCAATGAACGATTTTTGTCCGTTAGCGTTCGGTAACGAACGTTTGCAATTTAGTCTTTTTCTTTTTCTATTTTAATTTCGGCCAGGGACTTATATGTGAGGAGTTTTCTTTACAGTTTAGTCCCTGAACTTCAAACACTCGTAACTTTTTGCTCGTTAGTCCAAATCCAACGAAACCAACGCCCACTTCTTCGTTATGATGTCCTCTATCCAGTAATCCAACTCAAACATGTTTTTGAAAAGTTTAAAATTTGAATTAGATCAGATTTGAATTCAAACTTCTTTTGATCATATCTTTTTATCCGTAACTCCGTTTGAGTTGATTCTTTTTGAAAATCGAAGCTCTTGACCTAAACATTCTAATAAGGCCAAATTCACATAATTTTGGTACTGTTAGAAATTGTTTTATGTTGCAAGAGTTATTTGCTTGGTTTTGATGTTTCCGAATCGTCTTCTTCGATCTTTCTGATCTTTTGAGTGATTGCTTATGTGTGGTTACTATTGCTTGCTTACGATAGATTGACCGGAGTGTGACGAGTAGAGCTATCAAGATTTTTGAGTGCGAATCATCTTCATCAACATTGCAGGCAAGTTCACACTTTGATCATACCTTTTCTACAACCCAGTTTTATTGCATTAGATCAATCCTCACACATTGCATGATTAGGATCTAATTAAATTGTGGGATGGGATGTAGATGAGGTAGTACCGATTACCTGTTTATTATGAAACCTTTGGGAGTTACTTCTACGTTTTCTTATTATGCCATGCTATGCTAGTAGACGTGGATTGGGTGAGTGATATCCATGACAGATGTGAGTTTGTTAATTAATGGTTTATCTAAGGTGGCAACTTAAACACACATCTGGGTGGATTGAGGCACCTGGGTATTCCAGGACTTGCCTGTTTTGTTTTGGACCGCCACACAGTCTACCCACATGTAAGGTGCTAGCGCTTCTGAAAGACTATGTCTCGATCATCCGTCTTCTCAAACACCTTGTAGTGCGAGAAACCAAACGGAGGCGATCGAGTCTTGTGGGGAAAAGTGCGCAAACCTCTGCAGAGTGTATAAACTAATCATGATTAGCCGTGTCCCCGGTTATGGACATCTTGAGTATCTAGTTCTTGGATTATCCCATTGATCTCATCATGTTACTTTAAATGAATATTGCTGGGTTTTAATGATGTTACTTAATTGGGATTGAGAATGCTGTCAACCATTCTCAATGTTCAACAACCACCATGATAGTAAATTAAAATGTATTCCTTTGCAGTAGGGAAAAATTGGCTTTATGCAAAAACCTTATAACCATAGAGCTTTTCCACCAGCCAAATATGCATGTAGTGATAGTCATTATTCATTTTCTCTATGGTGTGAATTTGCCAGTACATTCAATGTACTGACCCGTTTCGGGCTGCAACGTCTCATGTTGCAAGATTATCTTACGACGAGTAAGTGATACGTTAGGGTTACGATTTCTACACTCAACTTTGCCGTTGGTGTTGATGGGAATCCACAAACTTGTTGCTTCCGCCATATGGATTGAGGTAATAGTATTTACGTTACTTAATTCATGTGATTTACCTCTGTTATAAATCCTTCGAGTACTGTGTGTGTCAGCATACCGATCCAGGGATGACACTTAAGCACAGAGACTTGATCCATTCGGGTCAGGTCGCTACAAACTGGAAACTTGGTACATGTGTGAATACATAGACAAACAGAGTGTCCCTAGTATGCCTCTACTTGACTAGCTCGTTAATCAAAGATGGTTAAGTTTCCTAATCATAGACATATGTTGTCATTTGATGAGTGAGATCACATCGTTAGAGAATGATGTGAAGGACAAGACCCATCCATTAGCTTAGCATAATGATCATTTAGTTTTATTGCTATCGCTTTCTTTATGACTTATACATGTTCCGCTGACTATGAGATTATGCAATTCCGGAATACCGTAGGAACACCTTGTGTGCTATCAAATGTCACAACGTAACTAGGTGATTATAAAGATGCTCTACCAAGGTAGTCAGAGTCGGGATTCAGAGTCGGATCGGTTTTCCTTAGACAGAGTCGAGTCGTAAGATCGAGTCATGGACTCGAGGATTCTACTAGATTTACTCAAATAAGATATTTTGTATGCACACAAGAAATTTATATGGGTTCTATAGAGTTTTGACACTAAATATGGAGCAAAGAACATACACATCAATGCTAGTTGTATTCCATTTCTTTTTATGGCTAACCTACCATGTAGCTCGCATGTATGGAACATATATGAGAGGGAAATATATAGAACATTTAAACCTTCAATGCATGAAATTTACTAATGTTCTTTTTAGAGTGCGTGAATAGTCGATCACTTGTCTATCTGACCTACAATGCTAAAAATTGAAGGGTCTTGCTCTCCTTCTCTGATCAATCTTGAAGCATCCTCCTTTTCATGCCAATTTCATATGTCGACAAGCCTGATCCTCAATTTTGATCTAGGGTTTCTGAGAGCTGGATCAAAGGTGTCTGCGGCTGAGCATTTGGACTTGGGAGGGGAATAAGGGTCCATGAGATATATGAAAAGGGGTTTGGATGATGGCATATTATTTTTCTATAGCTAAACAAACGACTTAGATAAGTTAGTAGAATCACATGTAGTCCAAAGCATAGTCGGGATTGTACAGTTTTGTATAGGATTCTATAATTTGGATTGCGACTCAACGTGGATTCTACCTGATCCGGATTCATGGTGGGATTTGGATCGACATGCTTCTGTAGGGTTGTGAAGTCGTAGGATTCTAGTAGTCGAATCGGGATTCTGAATACCTTGTGCTCTGCAGGTGTCTCCGATGGTGTTTGTTGAGTTGGCATAGATCGAGATTAGGATTTGTCACTCCGTGTATCAGTCGGAGAGCTATCTCTGGGCCCTCTCGGTAATGCACATCACTATAAGCCTTGCAAGCAATGTGACTAATGAGTTAGTTATGGGATGATGCATTACAAAACGAGTAAAGAGACTTGCTGGTAACAAGATTGAACTAGGTATGAGTATACCGGTGATCGAATCTCGGGCAAGTAACATACCGATGAAAAAGGGAACAACGTATGTTGTTATGCGGTTTGACCGATAAAGATCTTCGTAGAATATGTAGGAGCGAATATGAGCATCCAGGTTCCGCTATTGGTTATTGACCGAAGATGTGTCTCGATCATGTCTACATAGTTCTCGAACCCATAGGGTCCGCACGGTTAACGTTCGATGACGATTTGTATTATGAGTTATGTGATTCGCTGACCGAAGTTTGTTCAGAGTCCCGGATGAGATCACGGACATGACGAGGAGTCTCGAAATGGTCGAGAGGTAAAGATTCATATATTGGAATGTTGCATTCAGACACTGGAATGGTTTGGGGGAGTTTCGGATAAGTTTTGGAGTACCGGGGGTTACCGGAACCCCCCCCCCCCGAGAAGTTAATGGGCCAACATGGGCCTTAGTGGAGGAGAGAGGGCCGACCAAAGGAGGTGGCGCCCCCCCTTGCCAGTCCGAATTGGACAAGGGGTGGGGGCGGTGCCCCCCTTTCCCTCTCCTACCCCTTCTCTCTTTCCCCCTTTGCTACTCCGGAAAAGGGAACAAAAGGAGAGGGGAATCCTACTAGGACTTGGGAGTCCTAGTAGGACTCCCCACACTTGGCGCGCCCCTAGGGGCTGTCCTCCTCCTCCTCTCTCCTTTATATACGGGGCAGGGGGGCACCCCAAAGCACAACAGACAATCTCTTAGCCGTGTGCGGTGCCCCCCTCCACAGTTTACCACCTCAGTCATATCGTCGTAGTGCTTAGGCGAAGCCCTGCGCCGGTAACTTCATCATCACCGTCACCATGCCGTCGTGCTGACGAAACTATCCTCGTCCTCAACTGGATCAAGAGCTCGAGGGACGTCATCGTGCTGAACATGTGAAGAACACGGAGGTGCCGTACGTTCGATACTTGGATCAGTTGGATCGTGAAGACGTTCGACTAAATCAACCGCGTTACTAAGCGCTTCCGCTTTCGGTCTACGAGGGTACGTGGACACACTCTCCCGTCTCGTTGCTATGCATCTCCTAGATAGATCTCGCATGATCGTAGGATTTTTTTTGAAATACTGCGTTCCCCAACATGATAGTAAGAAAAGAACCGCTATGCTTAGAGCTAGAAGAGAATTTTTAGAAAAAACATTTTCTAGTGATTACTTTCGTAAAAGTGATGAAGATCTTAAAATGATTGGTATTTCTTGATACGTCTCCAATGTATCTACTTTTTCTCAGGCTTTTCCTCTTGTTTTGGACTCTAATTTGCATGATTTGAATGAAACTAACCCCGGATTAACGCTGTTTTCAGTAGAACTACCATGGTGTTGTTTTTGTGCAGAAATAAAAGTTATCGGAATGGATCGAAACTTTGCGAGGATTTTTTATATCAATAATAAGAATTTCCGAAGCCAAGACCCACCAGAGAGGGCCCCCTGGGTGGGCACAACCTACCAGGGCGAGCCCCCTCTCCTGGCACGCCCAGGAGGGTTGTACCCACCTGGTGGCCCCGCTGACGACCCCACTGATACTATAAAATCACATATTTCCAGAAAAAAATCAAGGAGAAAGAATTATCGCGATCCACGAGACGGAGCCGCAGCCAGTCCCTGTTCTTCCTCGGGAGGGCAAGTCTGGAGTTCGTTTGGCGCTCCGGAGAGGGGGATCTTCGTTCTTCGTCATCACCAACCCTTCTCCATCGCCAATTCCATGATGCTCCCCACTGGGAGTGAGTAATTCCTTCGTAGGCTCGCTTTTCGGTGAGGAGTTGGATGAGATTCATCATGTAATCGAGTTAGTTTTGTTAGGGCCTGATCCCTAGTATCCACTATGTTCTTAGATTGATGTTGCTATGACTTTTCTATGCTTAATGCTTGTCACTTTGGGCCTGGGTGCCATGATTTCAGATCTCAACCGTTTATGAATTCATCATTATATCCATGTTCTAGATCCAATCTTGCAAGGTATAGTCACCTACTACGGTTATGTTCCGGCAACCCCGGAGTGACAACAACTGGGCCCACTCCCGGTGATGACCGTAGTTTGAGGAGTTCATGTATTCATTATGTGTTAATGCTTTGGTCTGGTTCTCTGTTAAAAGGAGGCCCTAATATCCCTTAGTTTCCAATATGGACCCCGCTGCCATGGGAGGGTAGGACAAAAGATGTCATGCAAGGTCTTTTAATAAAGCACGTATGACTATTTACAGAATACATGCCTACATTATATCGATGAACTAGAACTAGTGCCATATCGCCCTAGGTTATAACTGTCTCATGATGAATATCATCCAACAAGTCACCGATCCAATGCCTATGAACTTCTCCATATTGTTTCTGCTAAGTTACTATTGCTATCATCACCGTTACACTTGCTACAAAATTACTGCTATCATCACCGTTACACTTGCTACAAAATTACTGCTATCACTGTTACTGTTACCATTGCTACCGTCACTACTATCAAAACTATCAAACTACTTTGCTACTGATCACTTTGCTGCAGATAATTAATCTCCAGGTGTGGTTGAATTGACAACTCAGCTGCTAATACCTTCAAATATTCTTTGTCTCCCCTTGTGTCGAATCTATAAATTTGGGTTGAATATTTACCCTCGAAAACTGTTGCGATCCCCTATACCTGTGGGTTATCATTTCTTCTATTGATTCCTTGTTTAGTAAAGTTAAGATTAATGAAAAAGGGTCTGGAGAAGAGTCAACTTTAGTTAGAAGGCGTCCCGATAATTCGAAGGGTGAAAATCTTGTTGAGAAAATTGATTAAAGTGGGTTTGAAGAGGTCAAAACTTTAACTAGTGATGTACCCACTCTTTTGGATTACAAAGACTTTAATTATGATAGTTGCTCTTTGATTGACTGTATTTCTTTGTTGCAATTCATGATAAATTCACCCCATGCTTATGAACAAAATAAAGCTTTTACTAAACTATTATTGATGCTATGATGAAAGCTTTAGAAGAAAATTTGGAATTAGAAGTTCCAATTCCTAGAAAATTACATGATGAATGGGAACCTACTATCAAGGTCAAGATTAAAAATTATGAGTGTTTTGCTTTGTGTGACTTGGGTGCTAGTGTTTCTACAATTCTGAAATCTTTATGTGATGTGCTTGATCTTACCAATATTGAAGAGTGTTCTTTGAATTTGCACTTAGCGGATTCTACTATTAAAAAGCCTATGGGATGAATTAATGATGTTCTTATTCTTACAGATAGGAATTATGTGCCCATAGATTTTATTGTTCTTGATATTGATTGCAATCTATCCAATTATTCTTGGTAGACTATTTTTACGCACTATCGGTGCCGTGATTGATATGAAAGAAGGCAATATTAACTTCCAATTTCCACTAAGGAAGGGTATGGAACATTTCCCTAGAACAAGAATTAGGCCACCATATTAATCAATCATGAGGGCATCTTATGGATCTCGAAATAAAGATGGCAAAACTTAGATCCTTACTTTATGCCTAGCTAGCGGCGTGAAACGATAGTGCTCGTTGGGAGGAAACCCAATGAATAAAATTGATTTCTACTTTTTGCTTTCTTTTCTTGAGTTTTCACACAATTATGCTACTGTTATGATTGTGTTTTTGTGTGTTTTAATTAGTTTTTGTGCCAAGTAAAGCCTTTAGGATCTTCTTGGGTGAAAGTTGTTTGATCTTGCTGAAAAACAGAAACTTTTGGGCTCACGAAAACAATTCTCATTTCTAACCAGAGAGTGATAAAATACCAATTATTTTTGCAAAATATTAATATACAAATTGCCCACTCCGTCCTAAGTTTTCAGTGTTTTTGGAGTTACATAAGTATTCAAAATATCCAGATTGCTATAGACTGTTTTGTTTTTGACAGATTCTGTTTTCTTTGCATTGTGTGCTTGTTTTGATGATTCTATGGTTTTCTTTGATGAGTTTTTGCCATAGGAAAGTAGGAATACAGTAGATATAATGCAAGAACAAAATATTAATTGGTTTTCTACAACACTTATAGTAGTGATTTGCTTTCTTATACTAACGGATCTCATGAAGGATTTGTTGAGTTTTGTGTGATTGAAGTTTTCAAGTTTTGGGTCATCTTATGATGGATAAAGGAATAAGGAGTAAGAAGATCCTAAGCTTGGGGATACCCTGGCATCCCAAGCTATTATACGAAGAGAGCAAGCAACTAAGCTTGGGGATGCCCCGAGTGGCATCCCCTCTTTCTTCTAACGACCACCGGTATTTCACTCTAAGCTATATTTTTATTCGTCACATACTATGTGTTTGGCTTGGAGCGTCTTGTATGATATGAGTCTTTGCTTGTTTTATTTTGTTTTTTAAGTCTTGATTCCTTGCTGTACACACCTATTTGAGAGAGCCAAAAATATGCCATGACTTGTTAGAATTGCTCTCTATGCTTCACTTAAATTTTTATGAGCCATGGACTTGCTCTAGTGCTTCACTTATATCTTTTTGATCACGGTGTGATTTAGTATTTTTGAAGAAATGCTCTCTTGCTTCACTTAGATTTATTTGAGAGTTAGTAAATTTTGAAGAAATTCTCTCTTGCTTCACTTAAATTAATTTGAGAGAAAGAAATAGTATGCTCATGATCTTCACTTATATTTATTTGAGCTTATCAAAAGCAACACATGAAAATTAGTCCCAAAGTGATAGATATCCAAGAAGGATATAATAAAAAATTTCATGAAGATCATTGAACAAAATAAACATGTTTCTTAGTAATAGTTTTAAGATATGATGATGTGATATGTGAGTCATCTTGATGAGTAGTTATGCTTTAGTAAGAATATTGGTGTTAAGGTTTGTGATTCCCTATGCAAGCACGAAAGTCAATAGTCATGCAATGAAATTATATCCTACTTGTGGTGCATTATTCAGTGTTAATTATGCTTAATGCTTGCTTATGAGATTGTTTGTTTCTTGTTTGGTCGCTTCTCAATCTTTTGCTAGCCTTCATTTTGCACTAAGTATGATCACTACTTGTGCATCCAAAATCCTTTAAACCAGTTTTGCCACATGAGTCCACTATACCTACCTATATGTGGTATTCTTTTGCCGTTCCAAGCAAATTTGTATGTGCCATCTCTAACATTCATAATAAATTTCTCTTTTGTGTGCTCCTACCGCTTGCGAGGCGGTGAGGGGCGGCTAATATTTTCCATGCTAGATGTGTTATTCTCACGATGAGTGTTTATTCACTTGTCATTGCACGAGAGTAAGGCAAAGGTATTAGGGATTCCCAATCCAGAAATGAAAAATGAATTTACTTTATGTTGTCAAAAAATAAATTCCTTGGAAAGTGTTGGTATGGAAGGCACCCGTGGATACGGTTAGCCATGGAAAGTGAAAGTATGGTGGAAAAAAGAATAAACTTTAATTTCTGTTTGGGAACCGCCTATGATATGTAGCATGGAAAATGTTGGGAACTCTAAGTCGTTTTCGTTGGTGGGAAAAGTATGCCTGTCAAAATGTTTTTATCTCTTAATTTTCGCTCTAAGCTCTGGCACCTCTACATATTCCTACTTCCCTCTACAAAGGGCCTTTCTTTTTTACTTTATGCAATTTTTATTTTTGAATTTGAGTCTCTATTTTCTCTTATAAAAGCACCAACTAGGAGGCACTGTGATCATACTTGAACATTGGGTGTAGTTAATATGCGAGTGTGTTTCATGAATGGATCAAGGACTGAGCATGATGGGCTAGGGATAGCTTATTTTAGCGTTGATATTTTGAAAGACTTGGTTTCTTGTTGATATTCTTGAGTATTTAAGTTATCTTGTCAAAAGTAGACTATTGCTTTGAACAATATAAAAGTCCAAATGTCCATGCTATAAAGAAAATAATATGATATGACATGTTAGGCATCATTCCACATCAAAAATTCTGTTTTTATCATTTACCTGATCGAGGACGAGCAGGAATTCAGCTTGGAGATACTGATACGTCTCCAACGCATCTATAATTTTTTATTGTTTCATATTGTCATATTATCAATCTTGGATGTTTTATAATCATTTTATAGTCATTTTATATCATTTTTTGGTACTAACCTATTGACAGAGTGCCAAGTGCCAGTTGCTAATTTTTTGCATGTTTTTTACATCACATGTAATCAATATCAAACGGAGTCCAAACACAGTGAAACTTTTTGTGTATTTTTTTGGACCAGAAGACAACCAATGGGCCAAAGAAGCACATGGGGGCTGCTCCGAGTGGAGCACAACCCACAAGGGCGCGCCTGTGCCCACCTCGGGTGTGACATGTCTCCAACGTATCTATAATTTTTGATTGTTCCATGCTGTTATATTATCAATATTGGATGTTTTATAATCATTTTATATCATTTTTTGGTACTAACCTATTGACATAGTGCCAAGTGCCAGTTGATGTTTTTTGCATGTTTTTTACGTCACAAAAAATCAATACCAAACGGAGTCCAAATGCCACGAAACTTTATGGAGATTTTTTATGGACTAGAAGACACCTAATGGGCCCTAGCTTCGCCTGGGGGTGCTCCGAGGAGAGCACAACCCACCAGGGCGCGCCAGGAGGCCCAGGCGCGCCCTGGTGGGTTGTGCCCACCCCGAGTGCCCCTCGGACCGTCTCTTTGCTCTATAAATACCCCAATATTCCCCAAACCCTAGGGGAGTCGATGAAATATTGATCCAGCCGTCGCAGAGTCCAGAACCACCTGATCTGTTGGGGATATAATTATAGGGTATGACCCGCCCAGGAGGGGCCAGGTTATACCGCTGGTGGCTTGTTATGGAAAAGCCCATGAAGAACGCGGTTCACGAAGCAGGCTTACTGAAGGCCCAAAACTCAAAGGAGACTTAAGGCCTGGAGGTGTAAACCGCCATACATGTATGACTTGTAGTATAAGGCATGTGTAATTAGTCACCAAGCCGGACACGTTGTGTATAAACTGGCCGGGACTCTGTGAGCCACTGGGCGTCAACCTGTGTATATAAAGGGACGACCCGGCGGCGGTTCAGGACAAGAAACAAGAGATCGAAAGCTAGGTCAAGCGTATTTTCTCCCTAGTAATCGAAACCCAAGCAATACCAACTCAACTGGATTAGGCTTTTACCTTCATCGCAAGGGGCCAAACCAGTATAAACTCATGTGTCCTTTGTCCCATTTAACCCCTTTAAGCTAACCTAGTTGCGATGGCTCCATGACTAAGTCCTTTCACTGGGACATCTGCCGTGACAATTCCACGATAGTTGGTGCCCACCATGGGGCCAGCGCACGATGGTTTCAAGTTCTTAAAGGGCAGCTTTAAAGGGATGAAGGGATACGCTGTGGGCCGGATGACCAAGAGTCGTCGTGGCAAGCTCTACATCGATGACGCAGGCTGGGGCCCAGAGGCCGGCTCAATCGAGTACGGGTACCGGGTCCCCTTCGGCGGAACCCACGTCTTCATTGGCAAGGTCGGCGAACCGGGTCCTGAGCCGGACATCTGCACCGACATCATCGAGACGGCTCAGCATGCACAGCCTGCCCAGGTTCAACCCACCATGAAGTGTGCCTTTGTTGGTTTTATCCATGGGGTGGAAATTGAGGATGGATCTGTATCTGGCGGTGAGACAGCCATCTATTCTGATGGTGAGTTGTCCACAGGTGAGACCAACTCATTGTATCAACTTCAAGACGGCCGGCTTGGGGGCTATTCCGATGGTGACAGTATTCCGGACCCCTATGAGTCGCCGAACAGAGTTGCGGTTTTCATGGTTGCTACACAACCGGTGCTCGGTTCATCAACCGTCGCGGCAATGACCTCTAGCTCAATGGCTGCAGCTGCGGCTGGTGCTGGTGGCTCTGCGCGCCCGCCGGCTCAAGTTCCCACCGAGTTGTTAGAGGCACTGGCGACTTTGATGGGGGTGGAGGTAACCCCGGACAACCAAGATCAGCATAAGGTGGATGTGGCTAAGTTGCGAGATGAGATAGCTCAAGCCAAGGAAGATTTGGCGGCTGAGAACACCAGGATGGCTGCAGAACGGGCCATTTTTGATGCACAGGCACAGCGGATCCAAGCCGATTCCTTCCGGCTCACGTTGGACCAGAATGCTTCAAATGAGGTCATGAGAAGGAGACACCAAAGTCATCTACCCCTGGTTTACGATCCAAGAAAGCTCTTAAACACGCCTGGAACAAGGACCGTTAATCAGCTGGTGGTACACTAGACAATCGAAGCACCTAGAACCGGAGCTCCGGTTCAGCTGCGCATGATGGGTTCTCCACGTGTGAATAATATTCCGCCTCAATATGTTTCTACACCACCGGGTCATTATTCTAACCCTTTGGACAATATGATTGCTGCGGCATCACGACTGGCGGCTCTACTAGTTGAAGGCGAGTCTCCAGTAGGAGTAGAGACACGGCGGGCCAGAGAACTTCTTCAGATAGCCGTGGCTCAGCAGGCAGCTTATTCTTACAGTCGCGAGCGGATCCACTCAACCCCTCATCCAAGTCGGAGTTACAACGAGCATATTGACGAACCAGCGGTCTCAAGCAGTTGACAGCGCCGTAAGTCGGTGCGCGGCGGTGCCAATGCTCAGACCCTGGTGGATCAGGGCAGGGCACGTCGGGAGGCCGAGCTGGTAGCTCAGCAAGCGGCTCATCGACAGTCTCCGGTTTACCCGACAACCTCAGTGGAGGAAGGCGTAACCTCTAAGACCTTGGGTGTGCCTTGTTTAGTGCCGGCTCTGCGTAACGAGCGCTTGCCGAAGGATTTCAAGGGTCCTCGCAAGGTTCCTAATTACAAAGCAGATCAGCCTCCTGAGGCTTGGGTTGAAATTTATGAGATGGCCATAGAAATGCTGGATGTTAGTGAAGCTGTGTGTGCTAAGTATTTCACCATGATGTTATAAGGGTCGGCTCGTACTTGGTTGAAGGGGTTGCCCGCCAATTCCATTAGGTCATGGGCAGAGCTGAAGGCCTGTTTTATTAAAAATTTCAAAGATATGTGCAAGCAGCCTATGTCAATCGTGGATTTGGTTTCTTGTGTCCAAGGTGAAGGCGAGTCAACCACCAACTAGGTGCGCTGGGTCTCAACTATCATACGCTCATCAGATAATATCAACGTCGGCTCAGCGATTTTAATGTTGGAGAAAAATTGTCGTTTCCTCCCTCTTAAACAGAAGCTCGGGTGACTTAAGCGCCATTGCGGTGACATGGGGGAGCTCATCGCGGCCCTTGTCAAGTATGCCGACTATGATAGTACCAAGGACCCCGAGTCTGATGACGAAAGGACGGGCAAGGGAAAGAAGAGTAGCGGCATGAAGGGACAGCAGTACAACCCGGTCAGTCAGGGTGGTAACGGTAAGCACAGAGCTGATGGAAATTTAGACTTCGTGGCCAACACTGGTGCGTGGAATAATAACCAGCGTCCCAACGGGAGGCTGGCTCAGTCTGGAGGGGGAAAACTCAACCTCGAGGCAATAATGAATCAGCCGTGTCCGAGGCACGGAACACAGGAGAGGCCATCTGCCCATTTGTGAGAGGATTGTTTTATCATGAAAGAGTTCAATAATTCCCATCTTTTCTAGAATAACCATGGCCCAAATGGCGGTTTAGGATCCGACTCTCATGGTCCGGGTCATGGAGGTGGCGGTTCGAATTTTGGTTTCCAAGGCCAAGGCAATCAGGGCGGTTACAATCAATAGAATAATCAAGGGAATCAATAGCAGTCTGTTTATCAGAGTAACCCAACGCAATTGAATAGTGGGAAGTACCACGTCTTCACCACAAGTTTATGTAAGCGGGATCAGAAGCTCCATAGAAGGGTAGTAAACGCCATCGAGCCGACGGTACCCCGTTACTTGCGATGGTCTGAACACCCTATTCTCTGGAGCCGTGAGGATCACCTGCCCCGGGTTGATAATCCGGGTCACTTGGCGCTAGTGGTGGCACCTCAGGTTGGAGGATACAAGTTCACTAAGTACTCATGGATGGAGGTAGCAACATCAATATCCTTTACTATGAAACTTTCCGTCGCATGGGATTGACCGACAAAAAGCTTAAGCCGTCAAACATTGTTTTTCACGGTGTGGTGCCTGGTAAGTCGGCATATCCAGTAGGTAAGATATATTTGGAGGTTGCCTTTGGGTATGAGTATGATTCTAGGTCTTAGACGCTGACCTTCGAAGTGGTTAAAATTAAGAGCCCTTATCATGCTCTGTTTGGACGGCCGGCTCACGCTAAATTCATGGCAAGGCCTTGTTATGTTTACTTACAGCTTAAGATGCCGGGTCACAAGGGCACTATCACAATGCATGGAAGTCGCAAGGTAGCCTTGGAGTGTGAAGAAGGAGATGTCGCTTATGCTGAATCTGTCTGTGCAACAGAAGAGTTGAAATTTTACAAGGATAATGTTGACCGGGCGGATATGACATCTTTGAAGAAGCCAACCACAAAGCATGACCCCTTGTTGAAGTTTAAGTCGGCAGATGACACTAAGCTAGTTGACTTTGTTCCTGGCAACTCATCCAAGGAGTTCAGCATCAGTGCTAATCTAGATCCGAAATAGGAAAGCGCGCTCATCGAGTTCATCCGTGAGAACCGGGACATCTTTGCATGGAAGCCTTCAGATATGCCAGGTGTCCCTAGGGAACTCGCTGAGCACACTCTCAATATTGATCCAATGTTTAAACGGGTCAAGCAATTCCTTCGCTGTTTCAATGAAGAGAGGCGTAAGGCTATTGGTGAGGAGGTAGCCCGGCTCTTGGCGGCTGGGTTTATTGTTGAAGTTTATCATCCTGAGTGGTTGGCAAACCCGATGCTGGTACTTAAGAAAAACGGCACCTGGCGCATGTGTGTGGATTATACGGACTTCAACAAGGCTTGTCTAGCTGATCCCTTTGCTCTCCCCGTATTGATCAGATTATTGATGCTACATCGAGTTGTGAGCTTCTGAGTTTTTTGATGCTTATTCTGGTTATCATCAGATCAAGATGGCAGTTAAGGACCAGGAGAAGACAACCTTTATTACTCTCTTTGAAGCCTTTTGTTATGTATCGATGCCTTTGGGGATCAATAGTACCCAGGCGACTTACGAGCGATGTGTGCAAAATTGCCTCCATGATCAAATTGGGCGCAATGTTCACGCTTATGTGGATGATATTGTGGTGAAGTCCAGGAAGAAGGAGACCCTGGTAGATGATTTAAAGGAGACCTTTGACAATCTCCGGGTCTACAAGATGATGCTTAACCCGGCCAAGTGTGTTTTTGGTGTGCCAGCAGGCAAGCTTTTGGGTTTTTTGGTTTCGGAAAGGGGTATTGAAGCTAACCCGGAGAAGATCAAGGCTATCACCTCTCTGGCTAAGCTGACGTGTATCAATGATGTTCAGCGTTTGGCGGATCATATTGAGGCCTTAAGCCGGTTCATAAGCCTGTTGGGTGAGAAGGCTATCCCTTTGTACCAGATGATGAAGGAGACAGATCACTTTGTCTGGAGTGATGCTGCTGATTAGGCATTTGAGGCCTTGAAGAAACAATTGGCCGAGCCGTCGGTTCTTGCTGCTCCCATTGATAAGGAGCCTTTGTTCTTATATGTGGATGCCAATAGCCGAGCCGTCAGTGTAGCCATTGTGGTGGAAAGGAAGGAATCTGGCAAGGAGCATTCGGTTCAGCGGCCGGTTTACTACATCAGTGAGGTGCTTATTGAGTCCAAGCAGAGGTATCCACATTGGTAGAAGCTTGTATATGGGGTGTTCATGGCTAGCCAGAAGCTCAAGCAGTACTTTCTGGGTCATCCCATCACTGTGGTTAGTTATGCTCCTCTAGGGGATATTATCCAAAACAGAGAAGCCACAGGTCGGGTAGCCAAGTGGTCCATTGAGCTTGGACCCCATGGTTTGAAGTATATGCCTCGCACAACCATCAAGTCTCAAGCACTTGTGGATTTTATCAATGATTGGAAAGAGTTGCATATGCCTGAGGAGAAGCCGGATAGCACATATTAGACTATTCACTTTGATGGATCTATGCAGTTGGAGGGCTCGAGGGTGATACGTCTCCAACGTATCTATAATTTTCGATTGTTCCATGCTATTATATTATCCATCTAGGATACTTTATATGCATTTATATGCTATTTTATATGATTTTTGGTTCTAACCTATTAACCTAGAGCCCAATGCCAGTTTCTGTTTTTCCTTGTTTTTGAGTATCATGGAAAAGGAAAACCAAACGGAGTCCAATTGACCTGAGATTTCACGGAGATTGTTTTTGGATTAGAAGAAGCCCATGGAGTACCAGAGATGGACCAGAGGAGTCCCGAGGCAACCACGAGGGTGGGGGCGCGCCCTACCCCCCTAGGCGCGCCCCCTATCTCGTGGCCGCCTCGGGCCCCACCTGACATGTTCCCAACTCCAACACCTCTTATATATACCCAAATTTCCAGAAAGAAACCTACATCGAGAGTTCCGCCACCGCAAGCCTCTGTAGCCACCGAAAACTAATCTAGACTCATTCCGGCACCCTGCCGGAGGGGGGAATACCTCTTCGGTGGCCATCTTCATCATCCTGACGCTCTCCATGACGAGGAGGGAGTAGTTCACCCTCGGGGCTGAGGGTATGTACCAGTAGCTATGTGTTTGATCTTGATGTATCACAAGCTTTTCTATTATAGTTGGATCTTATGATGTTTCTCCCCCTCTACTCTCTTGTGATGAATTGAGTTTTCCCTTTGAAGTTATCTTATCGGATTGAGTCTTTAAGGATTTGAGAACACTTGGTGTATGTCTTGCATGTTCTTATCTATGGTGATAATGGGATATCACGTGATCCACTTGATGTATGTTTTGGTGATCAACTTGCGAGTTCCGTGACCTCGTGAACTTATGCATAGTGGTTGGCACACGTTTTCGTCTTGACTCTCTAGTAGAAACTTTGGGGCACTCTTTCAAGTTCTTTGTGTTGGTTGAATAGATGAATCTGAGATTGTGTGATGCATATTGTATAATCATACCCACGGATACTTGAGGTGACATTGGAGTATCTAGGTGACATTAGGGTTTTGGTTGATTTGTGTCTTAAGGTGTTATTCTAGTATGTACTGTAGGATAGATTAAATGGAAAGAATAGCTTCATGTTATTTTACTACGGACTCTTGAATAGATCGATCAGAAAGGATAACTTTGAGGTGGTTTCGTACCCTACAATAATCTCTTCGTTTGTTCTCCTCCATTAGTGACTTTGGAGTGACTCTTTGTTGCATGTTGAGGGATTGTTATATGATCCAATTATGTTATTATTGTTGAGAGAACTTGCACTAGTGAAAGTATGAACCCTAGGCCTTATTTGCTAGCATTGCCATACCATTTATGCTCACTTTTACCAATTGCTACTTTGCTGTTTTATATTTTTAGATTACAAAAACCTTTATCTACCATCCATATTGCACTTATATCATCATCTCTTCATCGAACTAGTGCACCTATACAATTTACCATCGTATTGGGTGTGTTGGGGACACAAGAGACTCTTTGTTATTTGGTTGCAGGGTTGTTTGAGAGAGACCATCTTCATCCTACGCATCCCACGGATTGATAAACCTTAGGTCATCCACTTGAGGGAAATTTGCTACTGTCCTACAAACCTCTGCACTTGGAGGCCCAACAACGCCTACAAGAACAAGGTTGTGTAGTAGACATCAAGCTCTTTTCTGGCGCCGTTGCCGGGGAGGTTAGTGCTTGAAGGTATATCTTTAGATCTTGCAATCGAATCTTTTAGTTTCTTGTTTTATCACTAGTTTAGTTTGTAAAAGAAAATTATAATAAATGGAATTGAGGATACCTCATATGCTTCATCTTTTTAATGTCTTTCATGAAAATAAGGATTCTGATAATTGTGCCAAAGTGTAAGAAGAAGAATGCATTAGAATGTTTGGCACTAAATCTTTGTATGATGAGCACGATTGCAATGTTGTTAGTATTAATTCTTTGAATATCCATGATGCTAATGATATGCAAAGCCACAAGCTTGGGGATGCTATGTTTGATGAAGATGATATTTTCTCCCCCAAGTTTTGATGAGCAAATTTATTTTGATGATATCATGCCTCCTATTTATGATGATTATATTGATGAAAGTGGGTTTGTAAGAGTGTCAACTTTAGGAAGTAATGATCCCACTATTTCAGATGGTGTTGAATCTTATTGTGATAATTGTGAAAGTGGGTTTGGAGAGGTCATGACTTTAGTCAATGTTAATCCCATTATTTTGGAAGAGTGCCAACTTTGCATACATGTGGATCATGTTAAGAATATGTTTTGTGATAGCTATATTGTTGAATTTGCTTATGATCCTACATGTAATTATTATGAGGGAGGAACATATGCTTGTAGGAATTGCAATAATATCAAGTTTCCTCTCTATGTGCTTAAAATCTTGAAGTTATGCTTGTTTTGCTTTCCTATGCTAGTTCATTCTTGTTCCCACAAGTTGTTTGCTCAAAAAATCCCTATGCATAGGAAGTGGGTTAGGCTTAAATTTGCTAGTTATATTCTTCATGATGCTCTCTTTATGTTTCAATTCTTATCTTTTATGTGAGCATCATTGTAATCATCATGCCTAGCTAGGGGCGTTAAACGATAGCGCTTGTTGGGAGGCAACCCAATTTTATTTTTGTTCTTTGCTTTCTGATCATGTTTAGTAATAAATAATTCATCTAGCCTCTCTTTAGATGTGGTTTTATGTTTTAATTAGTGTTTGTGCCAAGTAGAACCTTTGGGAAGACTTGGGTGAAGTCTTTGTGATCTTGCTGTAAAAAAACATAAACTTTTGCATCCACGAGATTAGCTGCCATTTTTTACTGGAGAGTGTGTTTAGGTTGATTCTTTTTGCAGATGATTAATAAACAAATTACTCATGTCCAAAAATTTATTACAGAATTTTTGGAAGGACGGAAGTATTATAATGATACAGATTACTACAGACTGTTCTGTTTTTTGACAGATTCTGTTTTCTATGTGTTGTTTGCTTATTTTGATGAATCTATGAGTAGTATCGGAGGGTATGAACCATAGAGAAGTTTGAATACAGTAGATATTACACCAATATAAATAAATAATGAGTTCACAACAGTAACAAAAGTGGTGATTTATTTTCTTATACTAACGGAGCTTACGAGTTTTCTGTTGAGTTTTGTGTTGTGAAGTTTTCAAGTTTTGGGTAAAGATTTGATGGGCTACGGAATAAGGAGTGGCAAGAGCCTAAGCTTGGGGATGACCAAGGCACCCCAAGGCAATATTCAAGGACAACCAAGAGCCTAAGATTGGGGATTCCCCGGATGGCATCCCCTCTTTCGTCTTTGTCTATCGGTAACTTTACTTGGAGCTATATTTTTATTCACCACATGATATGTGTTTTGCTTGGAGGGTCATTTTATTTCCTTTTGTTTTGCTTTCTGTTTGAATAAAATACCAAGATCTGAAATTCTTAAAGGTTAGAGAGTCTTCACATAGTTGCATAATTATTCGACTACTCATTGATCTTCACTTATATCTTTCGGAGTAGTTTGTCATTTGCTCTAGTGCTTCACTTATATCCTTTTAGAGCACGACAGTGGTTTCATTTTGAAGAAATAGATGAACTCTCATGCTTCACTTATATCATTTTGAGAGACTTTTATAACAACATGGTAATTTGCTTTGGTTATGAAATTAGTCCTAATATGATAGGCATCCAAGATGGGTATAATAAAAACTTTCATATAAAGTGTATTGAATACTATGAGAAGTTTGATACTTGATAATTGTTTTGAGATATGAAGATGGTGATATTAGAGTCATGCTAGTTGAGTAGTTGTGAATTTGAGAGATACTTGTTTTAAAGTTTGTGATTCCCGTAGCATGCACGTATGGTGAACCGTTATGTGATGAAGTCGGAGCATGATTTATTTATTGATTGTCTTCCTTATGAGTGGCGGTCGGGGACGAGCGATGGTCTTTTCCTACCAATCTATCCCCCTAGGAGCATGTGCGTAGTGCTTTGTTTCGGTAACTAATAGATTTTTGCAACTAGTATGTGAGTTCTTTATGACTAATGTTGAGTCCATGGATTATACGCACTCTCACCCTTCCACCATTGCTAGCCTCTCTAATACCGCACTCCTTTCACCGATATCATACACCCACCATATACCTTCCTCAAAACAGCCACCATACCTACCTATTATGGCATTTCCATAGCCATTCTGAGATATATTGCCATGCAACTTTCCACCATTCCGTTTATTATGACACGCTCCATCATTGTCATATTGCTTTGCATGATCATGTAGTTGACATCGTATTTGTGGTAAAGCCACCATTCATAATTCTTTAATACATGTCACTCTTGATTCATTGCACATCCCGGTACACCGCCGGAGGCATTCATATAGAGTCATATTTTGTTCTAAGTATCGAGTTGTAATTCTTGAGTTGTAAGTAGATAAAAGTGTGATGGTCATCATTGTTAGAGCATTGTACCATGTGAGGAAAGGATGATGGAGACTATGATTCGCCCACAAGTCGGGATGAGACTCCAGACAAAAAATAAAAAAAGAGAAAAAGAGAGAAGGGGCAATGCTACTATCCTTTTACCACACTTGTGCTTCAAAGCAGCACCATGATCTTCATGATAGAGGGTCTCCTATGTTGTCACTTTCATATACTAGTGGGAATCTTTCATTATAGAACTTGGCTTGTATATTCCAATGATGGGCTTCCTCAAAATGCCCTAGGTCTTCGTGAGCAAGCGAGTTGGATGCACACCCACTTAGTATCTTTTTGAGCTTTCATACACTTATAGCTCTAGTGCATTTGTTGCATGGAAATCCCTACTCACTCACATTGATATCTATTGATGGGCATCTCCATAGCCCGTTGATACGCCTAGTTGATGTGAGACTATCTTCTCCTTTTTTGTCTACTCCACAACCACCATTCTATTCCACCTATAGTGCTATGTCCATGGCTCACGCTAAATTAGTATGCTTGAAGTATTATTGTTTTTATGTCAATATTAAGCTTTTGTCTTGAATCTTATAGATCTGAATATTCTTGCAACAATAGAGAAGATTACATTTATGAATATGTTAGGTAGCATTCCACATCAAAAATTCTGTTTTTATCATTTACCTACTCGAGGACGAGCAGGAATTAAGCTTGGGGATGCTTGATACGTCTCCAATGTATCTGTAATTTTTGATTGTTCCATGCTATTATATTATCCATCTAGGATGTTTTATATGCATTTATATGCTATTTTATATGATTTTGGGACTAACCTATTAACCTAGAGCCCAGTGCTAATTTCTGTTTTTCCTTGTTTTTGAGTATCGCAGAAAAGGAAAACCAAACGGAGTCCAATTGACCTGAAATTTCACAGAGATTGTTTTTGGACCAGAAGAAGCCCACAAAGTACCGGAGATGGACCAGAGGAGTCCAGAGGCCACCACAAGGGTGGGGTGCGCGCCCTACCCCCCTGGGCATGCCCCTATCTCGTGGTTGCCTTGGGGACCCCCTGACTTATTCCCGACTCCAACACCTCTTATATATACCCAAACTTCCAAAAAGAAACCTAGATCGGGAGTTCCTCCGCCGCAAGCCTCTGTAGCCACCGAAAACCAATCTAGACCCGTTCCGGCACCCTGCCGGAGGGGGGAATCCCTCTCCGGTGATGATCTTCATCATCCCGATGCTCTCCATGATGAGGAGGGAGTAGTTCACCCTCGGGGCTGAGGGTATGTACCAGTAGCTATGTGTTTGATCTCTCTCTATCTATCTATCTATCTCTATCTCTTGTGTTCTTGATTTGGCACGATCTGGATGTATCATGAGCTTTGCTATTATAGTTGGATCTTATGATGTTTCTCCCCCTCTACTCTCTTGTGATGAATTGAGTTTTCCCTTTGAAGTTGTCTTATCAGATTGAGTATTTAAGGATTTGAGAACACTTGATGTATGTCTTGCATGTGCTTATCTATGGTGACAATGGGATATCACGTGATCCACTTGATGTATGTTTTGGTGATTGTCGTGGAATTGTCACAGCAGATGTCCTAGTGAAAGGACATAGTCGTGGAGCCATCGCAACTAGGAAGCTTAAAGGGGTTAATCGGGACAAAGGACATGAGAGGTTTATACTGGTTCGGCCACTTGCGGTGAAGGTAAAGCCTAGTCCAGTTGATATGGTATTGTTAGGTTTCAATGACCAAGGAGCGAATATGCTAGCTTGGCTCTCGATCTATTGTTTCTTGCCCTAAGCCGCCGTCGGGTCGTCCCCTTATATACACGGTTTGACGCCCTGCGGCCTACAGAGTCCCGGCCGACTCATACAAACGTGTCCAGCTCGGTGATATCTCTTACATGCCTTACTTTACAAGTCTTATTCATACATGGCGGTTTATACTTACGGGCCTTAAGCCACCCCTGGGCTTGGGCCTATTATAAGCCTTATCGTAAACCGTCACTACGTATACTCTTCGGGCTTCACTTAAGCAACCCGCCATTGTGGTTGACCCGGCCCCTCCTGGGCGGGTCATATCTGGTAGCCATATCCCCAACATTAGGCCCCAGGTTGATTTGAACTTCATTCATGTCAATCTTGAACACTTAGAAGAAATCCATTTTCCACTGCTTGTAAAAGCTTTATAAACCGCCATGACGTCACCTTTAGAAAATTTGGAAACCCGCCATGACGTCATCTTAACGGATCCTTATCTTAAATGCCTTCCGAAAATCGAGGCGTCTAATTAGCTGGATAATCATCATTTTAGCCTTCCTTGTTTTTCAGACCTGCCTGTTCACCTATCTAGTTATAAATAGGCACGGCTGGTCTTCCTCATTATTCTTCTCCCTTCTCTCGCAACCCCTCTGTCACTCGAGCTCCGCCGCCGCCGCAGCGCTCACCATCGTCCTCAACCTTGGCCGCTGCATCAACCTGAGCTTGTCCCGAGAACGGCGGCGAACCTCCATAGTAGAACTGCGTCTGTAAGTTTTTGCCTTTCCGCCCCTTAGATCCGCATTAGGGTTTGCAAGTTCTTCTGTGTTCTTCGCTTTTCATCACGGATTCTTCATAGTTTCTCTACCGCATCCCCTTTTGATCTAAAAGAAGTAAGGAACTCATGCGGTAGCTGTTTTGCATCCATTTCAAATGCTAGTAGATCCCCTTTTCTTGTACAAAGGCCTCCTTAGAACTGATGAACTCCTCTATATTGGTTTTTTAGGTTTACATTTATTTCCCCTTTTTGAACAGTCTTGATCCAAAATAATAGTAACAGCATGTGAAACTTGTTCATCTCAGTACTTAGCCAATTTTTTGTTGCTGGCAACCTTTGAATACCTTTAGTGATGGCGGCTTATCCTGTCGGCTCATTTTTCCTTCATATATCATTAGCCCTTACTTAAGTCACCATTAGGCATCTATATTGCAGACATTAACCTGTGATTCCACCATTTAACTTAAACCGGTAAATGACTTCCTTTTTAGCTTGTCCTCTCACCATGCCACCAAAGACAACGACAATTTGCAACTGGGTCCCTTCCACAGTCACTGATGCCACTCTGAAGGACTTTGTTAACATTGGGTTTTTACCGGAGAAGATCACTATGTCTTATCGCGCCCCTATCCCGGCCGAAGAAAAACCTTAGCCTAAGGATGGTGAAGTCATTGTCTTTACTGATCATATGAACCGGGGTTTTTCACCGCCCGGCTCAAAATTCTTCAGAGATGTTCTGCACTTTTTCAAGCTTCATCCCTAAGATCTTGGACCCAATTCCATATCAAATATCTGCAATTTCCAAGTTCTCTGTGAGGTTTATCTTCAAGAAGAACCTACTCTTGAACTCTTCAGAGAGTATTTCTATTTGAACCGCCAGAATGAATACACCAATGGCCCCAGCTTGGAACTTGGTGGAATTTCGATTCAACGTAGACAGGGTGCTGTCTTTCCCTTAGTAGTCTTACCAAGCCATCCCAAGGATTGGAACCAAACTTGGTTTTATTGCAAAGGTACGTCGCCAGCTGATGAGAAACCAATGCCGGGTTATGGAGCGGAGCGTCTTGACGCTAAGTTTTCACTCCCTGACAAGCTTTCTGCCGCTGAACGTAAGAAGCTCATCCCAACCATAAAAAGGATTCAAGCTTTGTTGGGAAATGGCTTAACTGGAGTGGACTTGATCCGCTGTTGGATCGCATGGCGGGTCATCCCTCTGAGCCGCTGATCTGACTTGATGTATAAATATGCCGGAGGCCCAGATGACCCTCCGCGTCATAGTTCTCTACAACTGACCGAAGAGGCCATTGTTGAAATGCCAACCACTCTTGTCAATAGTTAATATGAAGACTGCAGCAAAGTAGGATTGAATCCTTTCTGCAAACTTAACCTGGCACCAGAGGTAAATCCCTTTGACTCCCCTCTTTTTTCCAGTAGTTAAGTACTTGCATGATTTTTAACCTGTTATTTGCCTACAGGCCAAATCTGACTTTTGGAAGGCCAAATATGATCATGAAGCTGCCAAGAAAGCTAGAGCCGCCGCCATGGCCGCAAAAAAGACAACCCAGAAATCTAAGAAGAAACAAATTGCTTCTGATATGTTCAAGCTGGATGATGTTACTGAGTCGAAGGTAGACCTTGACTCTCTTGGCCTACTTTTTAAAAACCTTATTGACACTGATCATTGCCAGGATGACACGTGGGCCAGCCAGGCAGTAGAAGAAGAGGTAACTATTTCCTCCGACTCAGAACCTTTGCCAAGACAGAAAACTCGATTGGTAACCCGGAAAGTAAGGTTTTCACACCCTTTGGCTTATTTGGATCCTCATTTTCTTTTGAAAAAATAGCAACATGAAAGCCGCCGTCAGACCCGGACTAGTGACGACAATGAACTGCCTTCCGGCTTACCAAGAACTCCTCGGAAACGCCAGAATGAGGTTTCTTTCACCTTTGACTTTTGCTTTTGTCAATGAATCTACTTCCTTGCTCTTTTAAACTGTGATTTCACTTTTGCAAGAGGTCTCTCGATCTTCTGGTGATTCCTCTCAAACTCAATTTCCGGCTTTCAAGACTGCCCCTGGGTAAGGATAATTATCCTTCTTCTGCATCTTTATGTCCGTATAATTATATTGACTCATCAAATTCCTCTTAGTGGTCAAGCAAAACCCAAGAAAGCCAAGGTGATCAAGCTGACTGAAAACCTGGAAACCGCTGAACCGGCACTGCCAACTCCTGCTCCGGGACAACCTGAAGCACCAGAAGACCATACTGTCCACGTTCGAATAGATCCTCCTGAGTCGTCTGTTGACGAAACTGTTCTCAACCCATCCACTGTTGAACCGTCAAGCTCAGCTAACCCGCGGGCGACTTACGACAGTGACGTTTTAATCACTGGTAGTAGATTTGTTGAACCGGGCAATCCAACGGTACTGGCCAGACACTCCGTGCTGGGGATATTACTGCTGGGCGTAAACCGGCCTATCTGGGCCGGGTCAACTTCATTAGTAGTTCCAAAGTGATAAAGCCCAAGAAGGCAAATGAGGGCCTAAGGCCCATAGCCGGTTCAAGACTTCTAGCTATAAACCAGAATTTGTATATAAACTTGTACTATAAGTTAGGAATAAGGAGAGACCAACCCGGAATACGAATATAGAACGGTGTTAGGACTCTGTGAGCCGACGGGTGTCACCCGTGTATATAAGGGGACGACCCGGCGGTGGTTCAGAGATAGACAACAACTCGAGACATAGGCGAAGCTTGTTTGCTCCCTAGTCATCGAAACCCCATCAATTCCATCACAACTAGACATAGGCTTTTACCTTCATCGAAGGGGCCGAACTAGTATAAACTCTCTTGCATCCCTGTGTCCGCTTTAACCCCTTCAAGCTAACCCGTCGCGATGGCTCCACGACTAAGTCATTTCTCTAGGACATCTGCCGTGACAAAGCCACGACAGTTGGCGCCCACCGTGGGGCTATCGCACGATGGTTTCCGGTTCTTGGAGGCCCGCTTTGAAGGACTCGAGGGCTATGCTGTAGGCCGGATGACTAAGAGTCGTCGCGGCAAGTTCTACATCGACGACGCAGGCTGGGGCCCCGAGGTCGGCTCGATTGAGTACGGGTACCGGGTCCCCTTTGGTGGCATTCACGTTTTCATTGGCAAGATCGGTGAACCGGGCCCTGAGCCGGACATCTGCACCGACCTCATCGAGACGGCTCAGCGTGCGCGATCCGCCCGAGTTAAACCGGCCATGAAGCGTGCCTTCGTGGGAGTCATCCATGGAGGAAGTTATGAGGATGGATCGGAATCTCGCGGCGATACCGTCGTTTGTTCCGATGACGAGTCATCGACCGGAGAAACCGAATCTCTTTATCAGCTACAAGACGGCCGGATTGGGGGCTGTTCCGATGGCGACAGTATTCTGGACCCCTCTAATCTGCCCAACCGGGTTGGAATATTCATGACTGGCACACAAGCAGCGCTTCATTCTTCGACCGCTGCGGCAACAACCTCCGGTTCAACAGCGGCGACAGCTGCCGGGGCAGGAGGCCCTGTGCGCCCGCCGGCTCAAGTTCTATCAGAGCTCTTTGATGCATTGGCTGTGCTTATGGCGGAGGCTAATCCAGCAGATCAGGGCGTTCACAACGCCGAGATTGCAAAAGTGAAGGAACAGATCACCCAGGCCAAGGCAGATCTGGCAGCTGAGGACACCAGGATGGCCACGGAGCGGGCCGCTTTAGACGCACAAGCCTACAGGCTCATGTTGTACCAGAGTGCGTCGCAGGAAGTCATGAGGAGGAAGTACCGATCCCGTTTGCCTCTGGTTTTTGAGGCCAGAGACCTTTTCAACACTCCAGGAGTAGGAACCGGCAATCCGCTGGAGGGAAACCGGGCGGAAGCTCCCGGGACCGGTGCACCGGTTCAGCCTCGTCAGATGGACCCGCCTCGTCAAAACACCGTTATACCTCAGGCTGTTTTAACACCTCCGGGTCACTACTCCGACCCGATGGACAATCTCATTGCCGCTGCTGCACGGCTGGAGGCCATTCCAATTGAAGGTGATTCGCCGCAGGCAGTAGAGACGCGACGGGTCAAGGAGCTTCTAAGGACAGCATTGGTCCAACAGGAAGCATACTCGTACAGCCGCGACTGGATCCACTCGACCCCCCGACCAAGCCGAAGCTATAGCAGACATATGGATGAACCGGCAGTGTCGAGTAACGAACGACATGGAGCACCCCGTGGCGACAACCCGACGGGTGGTGCTGATAACGCTCAGGAAGTGGTGAACCGGGCCCGAGCGCGCAGGGAGGCCGAGTTAGCCACACAGCATCAGGCTCGGCAGCTCACGCCGGTTCGTCCAACCATCTCGATCGAACCTGGTGTTACTTCTAGTTCTTTGGGGGTGCCTTGCCTTATCCCCGCTTTACGCAATGTGTGCCTGCCCAAGGATTTCAAGGGCCCGCGCAAGGTACCAAATTACACGGCGGATCAGCCTCCAGAGACATGGGTGGAGAGCTATGAGATGTCCATGGAGATGCTTGATGTGGATGACGCGGTGTGTGCGAAATACTTCACCATGATGCTTGAAGGAACGGCCCGTACTTGGTTAAAAAGCTTGTCGGCTAATTCTATTAGTTCATGGGCCCAATTACGAGCCCGGTTTATCAGCAATTTCAAGGATACATGTAAACAGCCTATGTCGATAGTGGACTTAGTTGCATGCGTCCAGGAGGAAGGAGAATCAACAACTCATTGGGTGCGCTGGGTTTCACAAGTGTTGCACTCATCAGACCGCATCAACGCTGACACCGCAGTATTAACCCTAGAAGGCAACTGCCGGTTTGGGCCCCTGAAGCTGAAGTTGGGACGGATGAAGCGTCATTGCACTGACATGGGGACCCTCATGGCCGCTTTGGTGAAATATGCTGATTCTGATAGTACCAAGGATCCCGAATCTAATGATGACAAGACAGGGAAGGGAAAGAGGAACAGCAACTCCAAAGGTCAGCAGCATCACTGGGCAGGCAATGGTGGTGGAGGCAAGTGTAAAGAGGATGGTAACATGGACTTTGTGGCTAATACCAACGCACAGGACAATGGCCAGCGACGCAAGGGTAAACCGAAAAATTGTAATGGGGCACCCAACCCTAACCCAGACCGCCTAAATTATCTGCTAAGCCAGCCCTGTCCAAGACATGGGACGAAGGTGGCGCCAGCAAACCACCTTTGGAAGGATTGCTTTATTATGCAGGAGTTCAAGAATTCAAATAATTTCCGGTATGATCACGAATCTGGCGGTAGCTCAGGATCCGGGCTGGGTTACGGTGGAGGAAGTTTCGGTTCAGGATTTAATGGTAATCCGGGCGGACATAATGGTCAAAATAGTCAGAACAACCAGGGTGGTTACAACCAACAGCAGCAACAGTCAGGTTACCAGAGAAACCCAAAGCAGTTGAGTAGTGGGCAGTACCATGTCTTCACCACTAGCTTGGACAAGCGAGACCGGAAGGTTCAGAAGCGGGCGGTCAACTCTGTTGAACCGGCCATACCCCGTTATCTACGTTGGTCTGAACAGCCAATCATATGGAGCAGAGAGGATCACCCTCCCCAGGTCGATAATCCGGGTCAGTTGGCTCTGGTGGTGGCGCCTCAGGTGGGAGGTTACAAGTTCACCAAGGTGCTCATGGATGGAGGTAGCAGCATTAATATCTTGTACTATGAGACCTTCCGTCGTATCGGACTGACAGATAAAAATCTTAAACCGTCTAATACGGTGTTCCACGGTGTAGTACCTGGCAGATCAGCATATCCTGTTGGTAAGATAGCTCTGGAAGTGGCCTTTGGGGATGATCATGATTCCAGGTCGGAGACATTGATGTTTGAAGTGGTGAAAATCCAAAGTCCATATCACGCCCTATTTGGGCGACCGGCCTACGGCAAGTTTATGGCACGGCCATGTTATGTGTATTTGCAGCTCAAGATGCCGGGTCACAAGGGGACAATAACGGTTCACGGAAGCCAGAAAATCGCTTTGGAGTGCGAGGAAGGTGATGCGGCCTATGCAGAGTCGGTTTGTGCCACCGAGGAGCTGAAGTATTATAAGGACAATGTTGATCCGGCGGACATGACTCCATTAAAGAAGCCAACTACGGAGCATGATCCGGCCCTGAAGTTCAAATCGGCAGCAGAAACTAAGCTTGTTGACTTTGTACCTGGCGATTCGTCCAAGCAGTTCAGCATCAGTGCTAATTTGGATCCGAAATAGGAAAGCGCGCTCATCGAGTTCATCCGTGAGAATCGGGACATTTTTGCATAGAATCCCTCTGACATGCCAGGTGTACCGAGGCAACTCGCTGAGCACACCCTTAATGTGGATCCCAAATACAAACCGGTGAAACAGTTCCTCCGCCGGTTTAACGAAGAAAGACGCAAGGAAATTGGAGAAGAGGTAGCCAGGCTCTTAGCAGCTGGTTTTATTGTTGAGGTTTTTCACCCTGAGTGGCTTGCCAATCCGGTGCTGGTCCTTAAGAAAAACGGCACCTGGCGCATGTGTGTGGATTACACAGATCTTAATAAAGCTTGTCCAGCAGATCCTTTTGCCCTCCCCCGTATTGATCAAATTATTGATGCTACGGCGGGTTGTGAGCGTTTAAGTTTTTTGGATGCATATTCTGGCTATCATCAGATCAAAATGGCAGTTAAGGACCAGGAGAAAACGGCATTCATAACTCCCTTTGGAGCCTTCTGCTATGTGTCTATGCCCTTTGGGCTCAAGAGTGCCCAGGCAACTTATCAACGTTGTGTGCAAAATTGTCTACACAAACAGATTGGCCGTAATGTACACGCCTACGTGGATGATATCGTGGTTAAATCCAGGAAGAAGGAGACTTTGATTGGTGATTTAAAGGAAACTTTTGATAACCTGAGGACATACAAGATGATGCTTAATCCGGACAAATGCATCTTTGGTGTACCGGCGGGCAAGTTATTAGGCTTCCTGGTGTCCAATAGGGGAATTGAGGCTAATCCGGAGAAGATCGCAGCCATCACCTCCCTGGCTAAACCGAAGTGTATCAATGATGTTCAACGCCTGGCAGGCCGGATTGCCGTGTTAAGCTGGTTTATCAGTCATCTTGGTGAGGAGGCAATCCCTTTGTATCAGATGTTGAAGAAGACGGATCAGTTTGTATGGAGTTCTGCTGCTGATGAAGCATTTGAGGACTTAAAGCGACAATTGGCCAATCCGCCTGTGCTTGCCGCTCCCATTGACAAGGAGCCGTTACTGCTATATGTTGCTGCTAATGCTCGGGCGGTCAGCGTGGCTATTGTGGTGGAGCGAAAGGAGGCAGGTAAGGAGCATCCGGTTCAACGTCCGGTCTATTATATCAGCGAGGTGCTCATTGAGTCCAAGCAAAGGTATCCGCATTGGCAGAAGCTGGTGTATGGAGTTTTTATGGCAAGCCGGAAGCTTAAACAATACATCCAAGGGCATCCAATTACGGTGGTCAGTTCTGCTCCTTTGGGGGATATCATCCAGAACCGGGAAGCAACTGGCCGGATTGCCAAGTGGGCTATAGAGCTTGGGCCGCACGATTTGAAGTATGTGCCTCGGACGGCGATTAAGTCTCAAGCACTGGTTGATTTTATCAATGATTGGACGGAAATGCAAGCACCTGAAGAAAAGCCGGATCACACATATTGGACCATCCATTTTGACGGATCCAGGCAATTGGAAGGTTCAGGGGATGGAGTCGTATTAACTTCCCCACGAGGTGATAAGTTTTGTTATGTTCTCTGCTTAATGTTCCCTTGTACTAACAATGCAGCTGAGTATGAAGCCTTGCTCCATGGTCTCCGGATGGCTAAGGAGATGAATCTAGGTCGAGTTAAGTGCTTCGGTGACTCGGACCTCGTGGCTCAGCAAGTGTCTGGCACTTGGGACTCTAAGGATCCACTCATGGCGGCATATCATCATGAGGTGGATATTGTTGCAGGTCATTTCAAAGGCTATCAGGTGGACCATGTGGACCGGCGGAAAAATGAAGCGGCGGACGCTTTAAGCCAGCTGGGCTCTCAGCGCAAACCGGTTCCGCCCAATGTTTTTCTGGATGTGCTGCACAACCCGTCGGTCAAGATCCCTGGTGAAGCGGATTTGGCTATTCCTGATCCGGAGGCTCAATTGGTGGAAGCTCTTCATGTTATCCCGGATTGGACGCTTCCCTACCTGGCGTACAAGAACCGGGCGAGTTACCAGAGGATGAGACTCTGGCCAGACAGATAATCTGGCGATCCAAGTCCATGACTATTATCAACGGCGAGTTGCATCATTGCAGTGTGTCAGGAGCATTTCAACGCTGTGTGTCTCCTGAAGAAGGCCGTGAAATTTTGCGTGAGATCCACGCAGGAGATTGTGGTCACCATGCCGGTTCAAAATCTCTGGTGGCTAAAGCGTTTCGCCATGGCTTCTATTGGTTAACTGCTCATGCTGATGCAGAGGATCTGGTCAGACGATGTGATGGTTGCCAAAAGTTCTCGAGACATGCTCATGTACCAGCTCAAGAATTGAGAACGATTCCAATTACTTGGCCGTTTGCGACTTGGGGGCTGGATATGGTTGGGCCTTTCAAAAGGTCCAAAGATAAGAAGACCCACCTCCTGGTGGCGGTTGACAAGTTTACAAAGTGGGTGGAGGCAGAAGCTGTTAGCAAGTGTGATGCGGCCACAGCGGTTCAGTTCATTAAAAAAGTGATTTTCTGGTTTGGCTTTCCACACAGCATCATCACAGATAATGGTACCAATTTTTCCAAAGGTGCCATGAAGGAGTGCTGCGAACGGGAGCACATCCGACTCGACGTTTCATCAATGGCACACCCACAGTCCAATGGTCAAGCAGAAAGAGCTAATCAAGAGATCTTGAGAGGCATCAAGCCCCGGCTCATGGTTCCTTTGCAGGGAACGCCGGGTTGTTAGGTAGAAGAATTACCATCTGTGTTATGGAGCATCAATACAACACCCAACAGGTCAATAGGATACACACCGTTCTTCATGGTTTATGGAGCGGAGGCGGTTCTCCCTAGTGATATCCGTCATGATTCACCTCGCGTGACGGCTTATATTGAAGCGGACAACGAGACAGCACGACAAGATGCTTTGGACCGGTTGGATGAAGAGCGTGACATAGCAGCAGCCCGATCGACGATTTATCAACAGGATCTTCGTCGTTATCATAGTCGCCGAGTCAGAACCAGAACCTTCCAGGAAGGAGATTTGGTGCTTCGGCTCATCCAAGATCAGACTGATATGCATAATTTATCCCCACCTTGGGAGGGGCCTTTCGTGGTCAGCAAGAATCTCCACAATGGGTCATACTATCTGATCGATATTCGAGAGCATAAGGACTCACGTACATCAGAGGAGGAGACCAACAGGCCGTGGAACATAGCTCATCTTTGGCCTTATTATACCTGAGCCATTGGTTCTACTTATGTACATATTACAACGATGTATATATTATGATTAAATATAATAAACCGGAACCTCAGCTAAAGCGGGGTATCTATTCTTTTACATCATGTGTGGTTACATGGAGTTGTTCTAAAGCGGCCTCCGGTTTACCCCTTGAGTTCACTTTTTAAAAGCATCATGTTATATCACTTGGAGGTTTGGTCGTGTACGAACCAATACCATACCTCTTGATAGGCGAGAGCCACCAGATCACTTGGGGACTTGGTCACGTCTGAACCAGTCATGCCTCTTGATCGGCCTAAGGCCATAGAATCACTTGGGGGCTTGGTCGAACCCGAACCATTGCCATGCCACTTGGTCGGCATAAATGCCACAGTTTCATTTGGGGACCTGGCTGACTAGAACCATAGTTACACCTAACGGAAGCTTGGTCGTGTTCGGCCATGGTAACGCCATTTGATCAGCTCAAATAAACCTTTTTTGCAAACGGTTTTGTCATTGCTTTTGCTTTGCACTTTTCTTTGCAAGATACTTTTTTTCTTTTTTTATTGTGTTTTTTAAACCGACAAAGTTTTCAACCAATCAATTGATGGAACACAGTTCACATCAATCCGGAGACTATTTGCCCGGTTTGATCCTTGTTGTTAACATCCTCTTATGGAGTAACACGGTGTTTATTATAACCCGGCACGGTTTACATGGTAAACCAGCGTCATATATATACAAGAGTTGTTATCTCCTCCAACAGTGTGGGTTGGCAAAACTCCGCTTCAAGATTGGCCAAGCCAACTTCACGCTCAACGATGGCAGGTATTATGTATCTCAAAAATTTGGTCATATACTTAAAAAAATTGGATGTTTTGACTTCATATATGCAGACATCATATTCCGCCTGACGGTACAACTGCGGTGGCACTTGAGGAGTTTCTTATTGCAGAAAGTGCTTTGGAAAGTTCATCATCACAGGAAGAACAAATTATGCACGAAGGCATATCAACATCAAAAGTATCAGCTAGCCTATTACAAGGCGACACGGTGCCCATAATAATATCATTGTTTTTCGCAAAGGAGAGGCAGTTTTAAAACCGGCTTCTGGTTCAAGCTTGGTCACCAGCCTGGCCTGATGGTTGTGGGTCATTCTGTGCCGCTTCAGCCTCCGTTTCTCTACCCAGTGGCTGGAAATCAACAGTTGTCCAGTCGATTCCCATTAATGCTTGAAAAACAGCTTCATCATGGATCAGCAAGGACGGGTCAATATCGGGAGCGTAAGTATGCTTACGGATTGGAGGGATCAGATTTTCCGATTCATGGATTGGTGCAGCTATTCGCTTGTTCTGATTATCATATTGGGCTTGATAATGAGACAAGTCTGCTTCTTCAGCCAATTGACAAGCTAGCGGACGTACCTCCCGGTTTATTGCTTGCAGATCCGCTTCACCAAACTCTGACCCATCTTCCATCAAGCTGGGATAGCCCTGAGCCGCTTTAATAGGATCAAAATCCGGCACCCAGGCTTTTGCCCGGATTAAGGCATTGATCGCACCGGTTCAAGCAGCAGATTTCTTCAGCTCTTCAACCCGGGCAGGAAGCACCGACAGTTTCATCAGAGTGTCTTGAATCAAAGTGGGCGCCGGTTTTTTATGGGATGCGGTACAGATGATCCGCTGGGCACCAGTATACAATTGTTCAACCAATGTATAGGCGGCTTTCAGTTTCTTCTGCACATCTGACCCCAAGTGACCAATGCGTGTCCCTGAAATACCATAAAGGGTTAATAAATCAGCAACTCTGTAAGAAGGCAGAGCCAATTCAGAAGTCAAACTGGCTTACCAAAGATAGCAGTAGTCATGGCATGCACGTGCCGCTTTATGCTGGTCATTTCATCCGCCACTGGTTTTAGTGCAGCCTCGGCATCCTCTGCTCGTTTGATTAAAGCGGACTTTTCAGTGGCCCAATCCGCCCGCTTCTTCTTGAAGCTCTCCTTAAGTTGTTCCATGGCGCTTAAAGCGTTGGCTAATTCCTCTTTTGCTTTGGAGGTTTCAGCTTGTTGGGTTTTTAGGTTTTCTTGGAGATCGGCGACTTGGCTTTCTTTCGTCTTCAGCTCCACCTGCATGCAGACAGTTATATGCTTCAACAAAACGGTACAAGGATTGAAGTACCAACCACATAACAAGTTATGCACTTAGCACTTGGGGGCTAATGCATATTCGATCTTCATCTTTCAATTTCTTACAAAGTCCCAAGATCAATGCAAGTATTCAACTTGGCACTTGGGGGCTAATGGCTATTTGCTCGTATATATATTCTGATGCGGCAATCTCAATTACTTAAAGTACCGGTTTAACTACGCTAAGTTGAACCGGCCCTTGGGGGCTACATCGGCGAATTTCAAAGTATTAAGATTTATGTTAGTAAGTCCCGGTTTGAAAGAAGATTACAAACCGGCCCTTGGGGGCTAGGAGAGTCAGCAAGTATTGAAGCATACAAGTAGGAAAGAGCATATGGAAGTTACCTCGTATTTATCCTTCATCATATTAACCAGACTGGCTTCATGGTCACGGCTGGTATACAGCCGGTTCAGGTAGCCGGAATGGATATCTTGGCCATTCAGAGCAGCGTAAGTTGCCAAATCAGCATTCCACTTGCCTTTACCAAAGGCAGAAAATTCTTCCTTGGCAGAATGTTTGGACAAAGCAATAGGATTGCTTGGCTCGGTATGGCCAGTGCCAGTAATGACAACCTCATCCTCCTGAGTATCGCCGGTTTGCACTGGGGCTATTGGCTTGTTAGTAGGTTTTGCTGGACCGGTGGATCTCTCAATCCGGATGGAGCCTGTAGGCTGATTGACAGGACCTGAGGCATCAGTAGGTCTCTCTTCAGCAATAAGATCGTCGTCTTGCTGCGGTGGATCGTTGGGTATATCCTCAGGAATAGCCGTTTCAAGATCGAGTGTTTTTCCTGGCTCAAGAACGGCATCCTCTTCGGCCGCTTTGTCCAGGCGGGCCTTCTTGCTTGGCCTAGGTTTGGCCCTGAAAAGAATAACAAAATCAAATACAACATATGTTCTAAGGCGATGTGCTGCAAATATCATAATAAGTATAGCTTACCCAAGCACCGTTTTGAGCGGTGGCAGCTGAGTAGCCGATGACTCGCCAGAAGATGAGTGGGAAGTAACCTGGTAATCGGAGTTAGATGGATTAAGAGGTTGACGAAAGCAGCCCGCTTTAGGACAATCACTGACAAGCAAATTAGAGACCTCTGAACGGTGTTTCCGAACTGGACTATTCGGTAAACCGGCGGAGGTAACTACCTGGCCGCTGGGCCGGGTTGTGCGACGAGCTTCGTGCTGTTGGGTCTTCATAAGAAATTTGGGATCCAAATAAGCAAGAGGATGAGAAAATTTAACTTTCCGGTTTGCCTGACGGATTTTTAGCGAAGGCAAAGGTTCTGAATCGGAAGATAGAATAATTACCTCTGCAGCATCAGCGTGGCTGGATTCGGCATCATCCTGACAAATATCATCATCAATAAGACGCATGAAAAATAAGCCAAGTGAGTCAAGCTCTACCTCAAGGTCCGGATTATCCACATCATCATCAAGGGCCGGATTAGAAGATGCAGTAGTTCTTTTCCTGTGGGCAGTCTTCTTTACAGCTTTAGTCTTTTGCCGGGTTGCTCTTTCCGGTTTGTCTGGTTTTTCTGGTTTCTCCTGCGGCAATTTCTTGCTCCAAAATGGGTCATTGCCTTGATTACACAGACACTGATATTAAACAATGACCAGATATATCAATAACAGATTCAGCAAAAGGAAAAATCAAGGTCTTACAGCTGGCGGTTTGTTGGTGGCACAGAAGGGAAGAAGGCCGTTTTTAGCACAGATATGTTCCGGTTCATTCAGCATCTTATTCACAGCCTCTGTGATTTCTTCATCGGTGAGCTGGATTTTGGAATGTCGCAGTGGGTCATCAACACTGCCGGTATACTCGCACATCAAACCGGAGCGCTGACTACGGGGCAGTATGCTCCATGATATCCAACAGCGAGAGAGATCAACCCCTATTAAACCGTTGGCCATAAAGGATCTGAGCTTCGATAGTTGAGGAGCATATTTGCTTCTCTCCTGGGCAGTAAATCTTTGCGGAAAAGGGTGTGTATTGCTGAGCCGCTCCGGACGAAAGCCAGGCAAGGGATTCTCACCAGCAGGGGAGGTGTATTTGCAATAGAACCATGTCTGATTCCATTCTTTGGGGTGGCTGTGCAGTTTGGCGTGAGGGTATGTGACCTCTTTCCTTTTCTGGATCGCCACGCCACCCAACTCCGTATTGGAGCCGTCAGTAAACTCAGTACGGCGGTTTAGATGGAAAAGGTCTCTGAAGAATTCCATTGTGGGCTCCTCTTGAAAGAACGCCTCACAGAGCACTAGGAAGTGACACATATTTGTAACAGAATTGGGGCCAGTGTCTTGTGGATGGAGTTGGAAATCGGCCAAAACATCCCGGTAAAATTTAGAACCGGGCGGCTTAAAGCCCTGAGCTAAGTGATCTACGAAAACAACAACCTCTCCTTCTTGAAGAGTGGGAGGGCATTCTTTGCCAGGAGCCCTCCAATGGATGGTATCTTTGCTGCCTAAAGCGCCGATCAGGACTAGATCGTCCAGCTGAGCCTCTGTGACGCAAGAAGGAACCCAATTGCACTCATATACTTGCTTGGCCATGATGGAATCTACAAGGTAAAAGATCCCGGTTCAAAAATGCGTTTGATCAAGGTACATTGGTATGTGCAATGTTAGACCGGACACAGAACTATCTGAACCAGAGTTTTATGAAGCAACAACATCTGGCGGTTCAACAAGGGGACTAATGGTATATACCGGTTTGGCAATTTTTTTCTACAAGGTTAAACCGCCTGGTTTAAACATTGAAGCAGATGAGTAAGTTTATAGAAACACATTTCGTAAGATTTCTCTACAACGATGGATCTGAAGCAAGTTCAGAAAAAAGATAAATATTCAGAGGTCCAAAGGGAGCAGTACCAAATCAATGAGCAAGACGTACATACAGATCTATGGTTTTGAGATGTGTAAGTGAAGGCGAAGGGTAAACAGCTACCATTGCACAGAATAAAGATTTGCGGAGTCATCTAAAGATCTATCGTATGAGCAAGAGGCAGACGATGAACACTAAAGAACTGTGAAACCCTAGGTCAGATCTGCGGGGGAAAGGATAGAAGATTTAGCGGAGCTGAGGAAGACGCGGAAGGTTGCCGCGATGCTCTGGTGCGGCCATGTTGATGCAGCGGCCAAGGTTGAGGCAGAGGTCGACTGTGGCGGCGGAGCTCCGAGGCTGGCGACGCGAGGAAGACGAAGAAGAAAGGCACGAAGGGGAGAAAAGAAATGACCCTTCGGTCCTATTTATAAGGCGAAAGAACAGGTGTCAGGCGCGACAATCAAGGGGCCATGAAACGGAGATGTTGCCTCGATTTCCGCAGATCTATTAAACAAAGAAGCATAATGGATAGCTTCATTATGACAGGTGACGTCACTCCGGTTTACAGCAATTAGAGAAGATGACATCATGGCAGTTTACCAATTTATGAGAAGATGTTGAAGATGAAGCTTTTGTTAAAGGATTGACATGAACCCGTTCAAATCAATCTGGGGCCTAATGTTGGGGATATTACTGCTGGGCGTAAACCGGCCTATCTGGGCCGGGTCAACTTCATCAGTAGTTCCAGAGTGATAAAGCCCAAGAAGGCAGATGATGGCCTAAGGCCCGTAGCCGGTTCAAGACTTGTAGCTATAAACCGGAATTTGTATATAAACTTGTACTGTAAGTTAGGAATAAGGAGAGACCAACCCGGAATACGAATATCGCGGTGTTAAGACTCTGTGAGCCGACCGGTGTCACCCGTGTATATAAGGGAACGACCAGGCGGCGGTTCAGAGATAGACAACAACTCGAGACATAGGCGAAGCTTGTTTGCTCCCTAGTCATCGAAACCCCATCAATTCCATCACAACTAGACGTAGGCTTTTACCTTCATTGAAGGGGCCGGACTAGTATAAACTCTCTTGCGTCCCTGTGTCCGCTTTAACCCCTTCAAGCTAACTCGTCGCGATGGCTCCACGACTAAGTCCTTTCTCTAGGACATCTTCCGTGACAAAGCCACGACGCCCCGCCAAGCAAGAGGCTTTGGAAAAGCGGAAAGTTCGCTTTGACATCTCTCACTATGCTCACCTGAGCACTAGTGATGTACTATCTGGCTATCTTAGTCACGTGCATTCTAGCCGTGACTCTAAAATTGAGATGGTCAAACAGCTACAATTGAAATATGAGGTACAGCCTCCAGCTTTCCTTAACTTATATGCTCTGCCAGGCCCCCAAGTATCCTGATTATGACAAACTTGAATGATCTCTAGACTTGTGATATATGTTGACGTTCTGACCTAGATTTTTCCAAGTCCGGTTTAGAATGTTTAACCGGAGTTTATCTGATTCACATAATTTCACATGTAGTCCGCAAGGGCTGGCTTAATTCATCATGAATGAGTCAGTACTTAACTTCATAGCTTTCTTGAATCAGTCCAAACTAATATTGTTATCTAGCTCAAGAGAAAAAACTTTCTGAATATCATGCATTAGCCCCCAAGTGCCAAGCGTTGTTACTTGTAAAACACTTGGGACTTTAATCATAGAAAAGTCATTTGTGCATTTAAAAATTGCTTTGGCAGACATTAGCCCCCAAGTGCCGAGTGGTGTTGCATTGCAAAGAACTTGGGACTTTAATCATTATGACCTTTATTGGAATACATTTTGACATACCTATGCATGTCTGTAGACCGCCATAACTGAATTGGATTCTCAGCTGACTGATGCCAAAACCCGGTTGGCGGCTCAAGAGACTGAGATAAAGAATGCTGACTCCAAACTCCAGTTGAGCCTATCTGAAGCAGAGAAATTGAAGACCAGTTTTGATTTAGAGAAAAAATCCCGGGCTGATGAAAAACCTTGCTGATACAGCATGCTGAGACGGCCGAGGCGGCTCTCAAAGAGGTTACCGTGGAACTCACCGGTTTAAAGAACCGTGTGTCTTAGATGGTCTCTGCAATCTTCTGTGAGTCATTGCATTATTTACTTAAACTCTATTTTTGCCAGATATATAAGCCGCCTACTTAACCTTTTAAAATACTCGTAGGTCCATGGAGAAGCAATCTGAGCCAAAACAACTTGACAAAACTCAAGGCGGTTTACACCCTGGTGGAGAAACTGTACATTGGAGCTCAACGGGCGCTTGCCATTATCTCCCCAGCCAACGAAGGACCAAACCTCTTGAGTGATGTCTTGAAGAAATTATCTATCTTACCCACCAGTTTCCAAGAGGTCAAGCGGTCTTGTGCAAGAGCCGGAGCCCTAACTGCTCTAAGCCGCTCCAAAGCCTGGGTGCCTGAGCTAGACCCGGCAGATGTAGCCAAGGGGTATCCCAGCCTTAAGGAAGACGGGACCTTGTTTGATCAAGATGATTTTGCTGCTTGTGTGAGGGGAGTTTGTCCTCATGCTACTATCCTTGGCGACGAGACCAATATTGATAAGTATCAGCTGGGTTTTGATGTTGAGAATGGCGACTCCTCCGTATAAAGTGACAGATCTCATCCTGCCGGTTCGCCAACACACCTTTGCCCCAGAAATTGACCCGTCTGGTCTAATTGATGATGAAGCTGAGTTCGTTGCTCTTCATGGCTTTGATTGGTCCAAGCCCAGTTTCCAACCAGTGGAGGAAGATGAACCGGTGCGGGAGGAGTCGTAACCATCTAAATAATCCAGCTTTTGGGCTCCCAACGCCTTGTAATAGGCCAGCTTTAAAAAACTGCATGTTCTGCCTATGCCATCGTGCATATCATACAACATACGACATTTTTATCCATCATGTCAATATATGCTTTATATCCTTTATCATATCTGTAGTATTTAAATCTGTTCCTGCATGTAAAAGATGAGAAACTGTCCTGGTGGTTTGTCGCTGGATAGGTCATAACACCCAATACATAACTAGGAAAGCACCATAACAAAATAATCAGGGCTAGATGTAAAGATAAATAAGGCTGGGAATCCTTTGGTTAAAGAAAAAACATAGATAAGTCTGTTTATGAACGACAATATCATACCTATGGTCTTTAAATCTGGACTGCCGGCTTATGTGACCCGGACAGTAAGGGTGACAACCCAATCTTTCTAGAAGTCAACACTTCCATATGTCTGCCGACTGTTATACATTGGCAACTTATTGTCAAAGAACCAAGCCGATTTAAATTGAAACCATACTTATAGTTAGACTCTAGACAACAAAAAACCAGTAAAACCAAAGAGTATTTTTCAAACAATGTAAATTGAGCATGAACAAAAAATTTGGAGGCTTCTGATTCAAATACGACCAGTACACCGGACCAAAGGGGTTAAGCTAGGATTCGAATACGATCATGTAGCCCATAGTGGCTTTGGCGTTGCGCCGATCAAGAGGGTACCGACAGCTATGTTCTCTTTGGTTCGAATACGACCTATGTTTGAACAAGAAGCCCCAAAATGACCTTGAGAGGTTTTTAACGACCCTGATTCGAATATGATCCAAGTCGGACCCAAAAGGGGTTAAGCTATGATTCGGATACGATCAAGAAGCCCCCTAGTGAGTTTGGCTTTGCGCCGATCAAGAGGGTTATGACAGTTATGTTCTCTTTGGTTCGAATACGACCTATGTTTGAACAGGAAGCCCCCTAGTGACCATGAGGTTTTAACGGCTAGATTCGAATACGATCCTGAGCCGGACCAAGAGGGTTAAGCTAGATTCGAATACGATCAGCCTCCAATTGGTCGTCTTATACTTAAGATAACAAAGACATGTGATCATTAAAGAAAAAAGGATAGAGGTCCTGCTTTATTATTTATCAAAATATATACAACGTCAAAGTATGTACATTATGAGAGCCGGTGGCTCAAGTGTAGTAAGGCCAAAGATGAGCAATATTCCACGGCCGGCGGGTCTCTTCCTCTGACTTACATGAGTCTTTGTGCTCTCGAACATCGATAAGGTAGTATGACCCATTATTCAAGTTCTTGCTGACCACAAAGGGTCCTTCCCAAGGTGGGAATAGCTTGCGCGCATCAGACTGATCCTGGATGAGCCGGAGCACCAGGTGACCTTCTTGAAAGGTTCTTGACTTAACCCGACGACTATGGTAACGACGCAGGTCCTGTTGGTAAATCGCTGAGCGGGCTGCCGCTAAGTCACGCTCTTCATCCAATAAATCAAGCGCATCCTGACGGGCTTGTTTGTTATCAGCTTCAATGTAAGCCGCCACTCAGGGCGAGTCATGATGGATGTCACTGGGCAGGACTGCCTCTGCTCCATTGACCATGAAGAAAGGCGTATAACTCATAGATCTGTTAGGGGTAGTATTGATGCTCCATATCATAGAGGGTAACTCTTCCACCCAACAACCCGACGTCCGTTGTAAAGGGACCATAAGCTGGGGTTTTAGACCTTTCAGGATTTCCTGATTGGCTCTTTCAGCTTGACCATTGGATTGGGGGTGAGCTACTGATGAAACATCAAGCCGGATATGTTCCCGTTGACCGAATTCTTCCATAGCTCCTTGGGACAGGTTGGTGCCATTGTCAGTAATAATGCTACGTGGAAAACCAAAATGAAAGATCACTTTCTTCATGAATTGAACCGCCGTGGCCGCATCACAATTACTGACCGGCTCTGCCTCAACCCATTTTGTGAACTTGTCCACTGCCACCAAAAGGTATGTCTTTTTATCTTTGGATCTTTTGAAAGGTCCAACCATGTTAAGCCCCAGACTGCAAACGGCCACGTAATGGAATCATCTGCAATTCCTGAGCCCACACATGTGCCCGTCGTGCGAATTTTTGACACCCATTGCACCTACTAACCAGATCCTCCGCATCAGCGTGAGCCGTTAGCCAGTAAAAACCATGACGGAAAGCTTTGGCCACAAGAGACTTTGAACCGGCATGATGGCCACAATCTCCTTCATGGATCTCACGAAGAATTTCTTGACCTTCTTCACGAGAGACACAATGTTGAAACGCTTCGGTGACACTGCGATGATACAATTCACCATTGGAAATTGTGATTGACTTAGAACCCCGGGTTATCTGCCTAGCCAAGGTCTCATCCTATGGAAACTCGCCCCGGGTCATATAAGCCAAATACGGCACTGTCCAATCTGGAATAACATGAAGAGCTTCCACCAACTGTGCTTCCGGGTCTGGAACAGCCAAGTCTTCATCTGTAGGCAATTTGACAGAAGGGTTATGCAGAACATCTAAAAAAGTATTAGGCAGCGGTTCAGGACAAGAAACAAGAGATCGAAAGCTAGGTCAAGCGTATTTGCTCCCTGGTAATCGAAACCCAAGCAATACAACCTCAACTGGATTAGGATTTTACCTTCATCGCAAGGGGACAAACCAGTATAAACACCTGTGTCCTTTGTCCCGTTTAACACCTTTAAGCTAACCTAGTTGCGATGGCTCCACGACTAAGTCCTTTCGCTAGGACATCTGCCGTGACAATTCCACGACAAGATCCAATCTAGGCACCATCTCGGATGGGGTTCACCACCTCCATTGGTGCCTCTCCGATGATGCGTGAGTAGTTCTTTGTAGACCTTTGGGTCCGTAATTAGTAGCTAGATGGCTTCCTCTCTCTCGTTGAATTCTCAATACAATGGTCTCTTGGAGATCCATATGATGTAACTGTTTTTGCGGTGTGTTTGTTGGGATCGATGAACTTTGAGTTTATGATCAGATCTATCTTTTTATATCCATGAAAGTATTTTTCTTTGATCTCTTTTATGCATGATCTCTTATAGCCTCGTATTTCTTCTCTGATATTTGGGTTTTGTTTGACCAACTTGATCTATTTATCTTGCAATGGCAAGAGGTACTTTGTAGTGGGTTCGATCTTACGGTGCTTGACCCCGGTGACAGAAGGGGAAACGACACATATGTATCGTTGTTACTAGGATAAAATGATGGGGTCTATCTCTACATAGATAGATCTTTTCTACATAATGTCATCGTTCTTATTGCATTACTCCATTTCTCCATGAACTTAATACACTAGATGCATGCTGGATAGCGGTTGATGTGTGGAGTAATAGTAGTAGATGCAGGTAGGAGTCGGTCTACTAATCTTGGACATGATGCCTATATAATGATCATTGCCTGGATAATGTCATGATTATTTGAAGTTCTTTCAATTGCCCAACAGTAATTTGTTCACCCACCATTTGTTATTTTCTCGAGAGAAGCCACTAGTGAAACCTACGGCCCTAGGGTCTCTTTCTCATATATTTGCCTTTGCGATCTACTTTTATTTGCCATTTATTTTCAGATCTACTGAACCAAAAATACAAAAAATACCTTGCTGCAATTTATTTTATTTGGTGTTCTATCTATCAATATTTACAACTTTCTCATGTCCGTTTGCCAATTTCTGGCACCGCTACCCGAAAGGGATTGACAACCCCTTTTACACGTCGGGTTGCGAGTAGTTGTTATTTGTGTGCAGGTGTTGTTTACGTTGTGTTGCTTGGTTCTCCTACTGGTTCGATAAGCTTGATTTCACATTTGAGGGAAATACCTACCGCCGCTGTGCTGCATCATCCCTTCCTCTTTGGGGAAATACCGACATAGCTTCAAGCGACATAAAAAGTAATTTCTGGCGCTGTTGTCGGGGAGGATCTTCAACATATACCAGGTTCCTAATCAAAAATCTCATCTCCTCACAATTTACATTATTTGCCATTTTCCTCTCATTTTCCTCCCCCTCACTTCACAAAATTTGCCATTTTATTCGCCCCTCTTTTCCATTCGCCGTTTTCTTGTCAGATCTATCCTTTGCTTGCAATCATAAGTGATTCCAGTGTGGCACCAACAGATGATGGCCTAACTCCTAAGATTGGACGTACGGGCAATCTGGATGCTAAAAGTTTTATCTTGGGTCAAGGGAACGTTATGGGAAAAGAACGTATCCAAGAATTTTTCAATTGTGTTGGGAATCTAAGTCTTGGTGATGCTCCTATACTTAAAACTACTAGATCTTATGCGGATGCTATTTCAGCACTAGTTTTGAAAATTGAGAGTAAATTTATTCATACCTGATACGTCTCCAACGTATCTATAATTTTTGATTGCTCTGTGCTATATTATCTACTGTTTTGGATGTTTATGGGCTTTATTATACACTTTTATATCATTTTTGGGACTAACCTATTAACCCAGAGCCCAGTGCCAGTTTCTGTTTTTACCTTGTTTTAGAATATCGCAGAAAAGGAAAACCAAACGGAGTCCAATTGACCTGAAACTTCACGGAACTTAATTTTGGATCAGAAGAAGCCCAGAAGACTTGGAGTGCACGTCAAGGGGTCTACGAGGAGGCCACGAGGCAGGGGGGGCGCCCACCCCCTGGGCGCGCCCTCCACCCTCGTGGGCCCCCTGACGTCCTTCTTTCGCCTATATATCTCCATATACCCTAAAAACATCCGAGAGCACAATAGATCGGGAGTTCTGCCGCTAGAAGCCTACGTAGCCACCGAAAGCCAATCTAGACCCGTTCCGGTACCCTGCCGGAGGGGAATCCCTCTCCGGTGGCCATCTTCATCATCTCGGTGCTCTCCATGACGAGGAGCGAGTAGTTCTCCCTCAGGGCTGAGGGTATATACCAGTAGCTATGTGTTTGATCTTTCTCTCTCTCTCTCTCTCGTGTTCTTGAGGTGATACAATCTTGATGTATCGCGGGCTTTGCTATTATAGTTGGATCTTATGTTTCTCCTCCCCTCTACTCTCTTGTAATGGATCGAGTTTCCCCTTTGAAGTTATCTTATCGGATTGAGTCTTTAAAGATTTGAGAACACTTGATGTATGTCTTGTCGTGCGTATCTGTGGTGACAATGGGATATCACGTGATTCACTTCATGTATGTTTTGGTGATCAACTTGCGGGTTCTGCCCATGAACCTATGCATAGGGGTTAGCACACGTTTTCGTCGTGATTCTCCGGTAGAAACTTTGGGGCACTCTTTGAGGTTCTATGTGTTGGTTGAATAGATGAATCTAAGATTGTGTGATGCATATCGTATAATCATGCCCACGGATACTTGAGGTGACATTGGAGTATCTAGGTGACATTAGGGTTTTGATTGATTTGTGTCTTAAGGTGTTATTCTAGTACGAACTCTAGGGCTGTTTGTGACACCTATAGGAATAGCCCAACAGATTGATTGGAAAGAATAACTTTGAGGTGGTTTCGTACCCTACCATAATCTCTTCGTTCGTTCTCCGCTATTAGTGACTTTGGAGTGACTCTTTGTTGCATGTTCAGGGATAGTTATGTGATCCAATTATGTTATTATTGTTGAGAGGACTTGCACTAGTGAAAGTATGAACCCTAGGCCTTGTTTCCTATCATTGCAATACCGTTTATGTCACTTTTATCACTTGCTACCTTGCTGTTTTTATATTTTCAGATTACAAAAACTATTATCTACTATCCATATACCACTTGTATCACCATCTCTTCGCCGAACTAGTGCACCTATACAATTTACCATTGTATGGGGTGTGTTGGGGACACAAGAGACTCTTTGTTATTTGGTTGCAGGGTTGCTTGAGAGAGACCATCTTCATCCTACGCCTCCCACGGATTGATAAACCTTAGGTCATCCACTTGAGGGAAATTTGCTACTGTCCTACAAACCTCTGCACTTGGAGGCCCAACAACGTCTACAAGAAGAAGGTTGTGTAGTAGACATCAAGCTCTTTTCTGGCGCCGTTGCCGGGGAGGTGAGTGCTTGAAGGTATATCTTTAGATCTTGCAATCGAATCTTTTTGTTTCTTGTTTTAGCACTAGTTTAGTTTATAAAAGAAAACTATAAAAAATGGAATTGAGTTTGTCTCATACGCTTCACCTTTTTAATATCTTTCGTGAGTATGATGGAAAGGATAATTGTGCTCAAGTGCTAGAAGAAGAAATCTATAAAATGTTTGGCACGAAATATTTGAACGATGAGAATGATTGTAATGTTGTTAGTATGAATTCCTTGAATATCCATGATGCTAATGATATGCAAAGCCACAATCTTGGGGAAGGTATGTTTGATGAAGATGATATTTTTTGTCCCCCAAGTTTTGATGAGCAAATTTATTATGATGAAAGCATGCCTCCTATCTATGATGATTATTGTGATGACAGGCATGCTTTAAAGAATAATGATAACCATGAAACTTGTCATCTTGATCTTAATTTTCAATCACATGATAGTTATTTTGTTGAGTTTGCTCCCACTATTATTCATGAGAACAATTTTGCTTGTGTGGAGAGTAGTAAATTTTCTATGCTTGTAGATCATGAAAAGAATGCTTTAGGCGCTGGTTATATTGTTGAATTCATTCATGATGCTACTAAAAATTATTATGAGGGAGGAACATATTCTTGTAGGAATTGCAATAATATCAAGTATCCTCTCTATGTGCTTAAAGTTTTGAAGTTATGCATGTTTTCCTTTCCTATGCAAGTTGATTCTTGTTCCCACAAGTTGTTTGCTCACAAAATACCTATGCATAGGAAGTGGGTTAGACTTAAATGTGCTAGTCATATTCTTCATGATGCTCTCTTTATGTTACAATACTTATCTTTTATGTGAGCATCATTGAAATCATCGTGCCTAGCTAGGGGCGTTAAACAATAGCGCTTGTTGGGAGGCAACCCAACTTTATTTTTATTCCTTGATTCTTGTTCCTGTTTAGTAATAAATAATTCATCTAGCCTCTGTTTATATGTGGTTTTATGCTTTAATTAGTATTTGTGCCAAGTAGAACCTTTGGGAAGACTTGGGGAAAGTCCTGTTGATCTTGCTGTAAAAAAACAGAAACTTTAGCGCTCACGAGAATTGCTGCCATTTTTATTTAGAGAGTGCTATTTAGTTAATTATTTTTGAATATTATTAATATATTAATCCCTCACGTCCAGCAATTTATTTGAGAATTTTATGAGTTTCAAAAGTATACGTTTGATTCAGATTACTACAGACTATTCTGTTTTTGACAGATTCTGTTTTCATTGTGTTGTTTACTTATTTTGATGAATCTATGGCTAGTAAAAGAGTTTATAAACCATAGATAAGTTGGAATACAGTAGGTTTAACACCAATATAAATAAAGAATGAGTTCATTAAAGTACCTTGAAGTGGTGATTTATTTTCTTATACTAACGGAGGTTACAAGTTTTCTGTTAAGTTTTGTGTTGTGAAGTTTTCAAGTTTTGGGTAAGGATTCAATGGACTATGGAATAAGGAGTGGAAAGAGCCTAAGCTTGGTTATTCCCAAGGCACCCCAAGTTAATATTCAAGGATATCCAAGAGCTTAAGCTTGGGGATGCCCCGGAAGGCATCCCCTCTTCCGTCTTCGTTCATCGGTAACTTTACTTGGAGCTATATTTTTATTCACCACATGATATGTGTTTTGCTTGGAGCGTCAATTTATTTTGTTAAGATTTGCTTTATGTTATTAAGAACAATGTTTTTCATCTTTTAGTTCAATAAAAATGTCATTGATAGCCTTTACTATGATTATTTTAGAAGTCCACATGTTGCTGTTTGAAAACAGAAAGTTTACCGCTGTTGCAATAATTCCCTAGAAAAGTCAGAATGTGATAAAATGTTGAAACCTTTTGAATATTAAGCTCTGATAAATTTAATACAGTGGGAACTTTCTTTCATAATTTTTGGAGTTAGGGAAGTATGGATCTTGCTGCACTCTTTACAGACTGTCCTGTTTAGGCAGATTGCTGTTATGTTTGCATTGTTTGCATATGTTTGCTTCTTTAATGATTCTATTTGACGATAGGAATATTAAATATGCAGAGGCATTTAGTATTCAATGTTTAATAATAATTTTAGTGATTTTATACAGTAGAGTATGATAAGGTTTTTGCAATGATTTATACTAACTTATCTCACGAGTCCTTGTTGAGTTTTGTGTGGATGAAGCTTTTGAGATTTTGGAAAGACCGTGATATGAGAGGAATTAAGGAGACACAAAAGCTCAAGCTTGGGGGTTCCCAAGGCATCCCAAGATAATATTTCAAGATGTCTCAAGCATCTAAGCTTGGGGATGCCCCGGTTGGCATCCCACCTTTCTTCTTCAACAACTATCGGTTAGTTTTGGTTGATCCTAAGTTTTTGCTTCTTCACGTGATGTTTGCCATTCTTAGAATGTCATTTTATTTTTGTTTGCTTGCTGTTTGAATAAAGTATCAGGATCTGAAATTCTTACATGTTAGAGAGTCTTCACATAGTTGCATAATTATTCAACTACTCATTGATCTTCACTTATATCTTTCGAAGTAGTTTGTTGTTTGCTCTAGTACTTCACTTATATCTTTTAGAGCACGGTGGTAGTTTTATTTTGAAGAAATAGAAGAACTCTCATGCTTCACTTAGATTATTTTAAGAGTCTTAATAGCATAGTAATTTGCTTAAAATCCTAATATGCTAGGTATTCAAGATTAGTAAAAAAATTCCTATGAGTGTTTTGAATACTAAGAGAAGTTTGATGCTTGATGATTGTTTTTGAGACATGGAGGTAATAATATCAAAGTCGTGCTAGTTGAGTAGTTTTGAATTTGAGAAATGCTTGTGTTGAAGCTTGCAAGTCCCGTAGCATGCACGTATGGTAAACGTTATGTAACAAATTTGAAACATGAGGTGTTATTTGATTGTCCTCCTTATGAGTGGCGGTCGGGGACGAGCGATGGTCTTTTCCTACCAATCTACCCCCCTAGGAGCATGCGCGTAGTGCCATGGTTTTTGATGACTTGTAGATTTTTGCAATAAGTATGTGAGTTCTTTATGACTAATATTGAGTCCATGGATTATACGCACTCTCACCCTTCCATCATTGCTAGCCTCTTCGGTACCGTGCATTGCCCTTTCTCACATGGAGAGTTGGTGCAAACTTCGCCGGTGCATCCAAACCCCATGATATGATACGCTCTTTCACACATAAACCTCCTTATATCTTCCTCAAAACAGCCACCATACCTACCTATTATGGCATTTCCATAGCCATTCCGAGATATATTGCCATGCAACTATCCACCATTCCGTTTATCATGACACATTCATCATTGTCATATTGCTTAGCATGATCATGTAGTTGACATAGTATTTGTGGCAAAGACACCATTCATAATTCTTTCATACATGTCACTCTTGGTTCATTGCATATCCCGGTACACCGCCGGAGGCATTCATATAGAGTCATCTTTGTTCTAGTATTGAGTTGTGATCATTGAGTTGTAAATAAATAAAAGTGTGATGATCATCATTTTCTAGAGCATTGTCCCAAGTGAGGAATATAAAAAAAGGAAAAGAAAAGAGAAAGGCCATAAAAAAAGATAAGGTCCAAAAAAAGAAGAAAAAAAGAAAAAGGCCATAAAAAAGAGAAGGCCCAAAAAATGAGAGAAAAAGAGAGACGGGACAATGCTACTATCCTTTGCCACACTTGTGCTTCAAAGTAGCACCATAATCTTCATGATAGAGAGTCTCTTGTTTTGTCACTTTCATATACTAGTGGGAATTTTTCATTATAGAACTTGGCTTGTATATTCCAACAATGGGCCTCCTCAAGTGCCCTAGGTGTTCGTGAGTAAGCAAGTTGGATGCACACACACTTAGTTTCTTTTATTGAACTTTCGTACATTTATAGCTCTAGTGCATCCGTTGCATGGCAATCCCTACTCCTTGCATTAACATCAATCGATGGGCATCTCCATAGCTCATTGATTAGCCTCGTTGATGTGAGACTTTCTCCTTTTTGTCTTCTCCACATAACCCCCATCATCATACTCTATTCCACCCATAGTGCTATGTCCATGGCTCGCGCTCATGTATTGCGTGAAGGTTTATGAGTTTGAGATTACTAAAGTATGAAACAATTGCTTGGCTTGTCATCGGGGTTGTGCATGATGAGAGCATTCTTGTGTGACGAAAATGGAGCATGACTAAACTATATGATTTTGTAGGGATGAACTTTCTTTGGCCATGTTATTTTGAGAAGACATGATTGCTTAGTTAGTATACTTGAAGTATTATTATTTTTATGTCAATATGAACTTTTATCTTGAATCTTTCAGATCTGAATATTCATGCCACAATTAAGAAGAATTACATTGAAATCATGCCAAGTAGCACTCTGCATCAAAAACTCTGTTTTTATCATTTCCCTACTCGAGGACGAGCAGGAATTAAGCTTGGGGATGCTGATACATCTCCAACGTATCTATAATTTTTTATTGCTCCATGCTATATTATATACTGTTTTGGATGTTTATGGGCTTTATTATACACTTTTATATCATTTTTGGGACTAACCTATTAACCCAGAGCCTAGTGCCAGTTTCTGTTTTTTCCTTGTTTTAGAACTTCACAGAAAAGGAAAACCAAACGGGGTTCAATTGACCTGAAACTTCACGGAACTTATTTTTGGATCAGAAGAAGCCCAGAAGACTTGGAGTGCACGTCAGGGGGTCTACGAGGAGGCCACGAGGCAGGGGGCGCGCCCACCCCCTCGGCGCGCCCTCCACCCTTGTGGGCCCCTCATGGCCCCCCTGACGTATTTCTTCCGCCTATATATCTCCATATACCCTAAAAACATTTGGGAGCACAATAGATCGGGAGTTCCACCGCCAGAAGCCTATGTAGCCACCGAAAGCCAATCTAGACCCATTCCGGCACCCTGCTGGAGGGGGAATCCCTCTCCGGTGGCCATCTTCATCATCCTGGTGCTCTCCATGACGAGGAGGGAGTAGTTCTCCCTCGGAGCTAAGGGTATGTACCAGTAGCTATGTGTTTGATCTCTCTCTCTCTCGTGTTCTTGAGGTGATACGATCTTGATGTATCGCGAGCTTTGCTATTATAGTTGGATCTTATGTTTCTCCTCCCCCTCTACTCTCTTGTAATGGATCGAGTTTCCCCTTTGAAGTTTTCTTGTCGGATTGAGTCTTTAAAGATTTGAGAACACTTGATGTATGTCTTTCCGTGCATATCTGTGGTGACAATGGGATATCACGTGATTCACTTGATGTATGTTTTGGTGATCAACTTGCGGGTTCCGCCCAAGAACTTATGCATAGGGGTTGGCACACGTTTTCGTCGTGATTCTCCGGTAGAAACTTTGGGGCACTCTTTGAGGTTCTATGTGTTGGTTGAATAGATGAATCTGAGATTGTGTGATGCATATCGTATAATCATGCCCATGGATACTTGAGGTGACATTAGGGTTTTGATTGATTTGTGTCTTAAGGTGTTATTCTAGTACGAACTCTAGGGCTGTTTGTGACACCTATAGGAATAGCCCAACGGATTGATTGGAAAGAATAACTTTGAGGTGGTTTCGTACCCTACCATAATCTCTTCGTTCGTTCTCCACTATTAGTGACTTTGGAGTGACTCTTTGTTGCATGTTGAGGGATAGTTATGTGATCCAATTATGTTATTATTGTTGAGAGGACTTGCACTAGTGAAAGTATGAACCCTAGGCCTTGTTTCCTATCATTGCAATACCGTTTATGCTCACTTTTATCACTTTCAGATTACAAAAACTATTATCTACTACCCATATAGCACTTGTATCACCATCTGTTCGCCGAACTAGTGCACCCGTACAATTTACCATTGTATTGGGTGTGTTAGGGACACAAGAGACTCTTTGTTATTTGGTTGCAGGGTTGCTTGAGAGAGACCATCTTCATCCTACGCCTCCCACTGATTGATAAACCTTAGGGCATCCACTTGAGGGAAATTTGGTACTGTCCTACAACCCTCTGCACTTGGAGGCCCAACAATGTCTACAAGAAGAAGGTTTGTTGTAGACATCAATACCCATCCTACTTTGCAGAGATTTTTTTGAGCTCCCCGTTATAAAGAATCCTAAGGCTAAAAAGTTGCCCACTCTCGTTCTTATGAATGAGTTTAACTATATCATACAAGAAGCTAGGGAAATCTTTGATTTTTATGGTATGAATCATGAAAAACGTGTGATAGATGAAATTATTTACAATAGTGACTATGCTTTAAGACATTTTCTTGGGGATAATAAAATATTTGATGAGAATCTTAAAAAGGAAGTCCCCGTTTTAGATATAATCCAACAGGTTTTCAATAATATTAATGAACACTACTCTTGGATTGTTGCAGGGAATCAAAAAGGTTATGATGAACACCAACTTAGGAACACTAAGGTTTCTATGGATAATATGTTTTATGTTGTTTTTACAAAACCCCTTGACGAAAACACCTCTAAGGGAATTAAGAAGAAGGGTGACAAAACATAGATCCTAGCTTTATGCCTAGCTAAGGGCGTAAAACTATAGCGCTTGTTGGGAGGCAACCCAATGAATAAAATTTATTTTTGCTTTCTGTTCTTGAGTGTTTGCACAATTATGCTTCTGTTATGATTGTGTTTTTTGTGTTTTAATTAGTGTTTGTGCCAAGTCAAGCCTTTAGGATCTTCTTGGGTGATAGTTGTTTGATCTTGGTGAAAAACAAAAACTTTTGCTCTCATGAAAATAATTCTCATTTTTACCAGAGCGTGATAAAATGCCAATTATTTTTGCAGTAGATTAATCTACAAATTTCTAAAGTCGTCCTAATTTTTCAGAATTTTTGGAGTTCCAGAATTATTCGAAACATCCAGATTACTACAGACTGTTCTGTTTTGACAGATTCTGTTTTTCTTTGTGTTGTGTGCTTATTTTGATGGCTCTATGGTTTTCTTTCATGATTTTTTCCATAGAAAAGTTGGAATGCAGTAGATATAATGCAAAAACAAAATATGAATTGGTTTGATACAATACATATAGTAGTGATTTATTTTCTTATACTAACGGATCTCGCGAAAGTTTTGTTGAGTTTTGTGTGATTGAAGTTTTCAAGTTTTGGGTTATCTGACGATGGATGAAGGAATAAGGAGTAAGAAGATCCTAAGCTTGGGGATGCCCTGGCAACCCCCGCTATTATCCAAAACAGAGCAAGCAACTAAGCTTGGGGATGCCCCCGAGTGGCATCCCCTCTTTCTTCTTACGACCATCGGTATTTTACTCGAAGCTATATTTTTATTCGTCACATACCTATATGTTTTGCTTGGAGCGTCTTGTATGATATGAGTCTTTGCTTGTTTTATTTTGTTTTTGAAGCCTCGATTCCTTGCTGGACACACCTATTTGAGAGAGCCAAAATTATATCATGACTTGTTAGAATTGCTCTCTATGCTTCACTTAAATTTTTATGAGCTATGGACTTGCTCTAGTGCTTCACTTATATCTTTTTGAGCACGGTGTGCTTTAGTATTTTTTAAGAAATGCTCTCTTGCTTCACTTAGATTTATTTGAGAGTTGTTAAAATTTTCAAGAAATTCTCTCTTGCTTCACTTAAATTAATTTGAGAGAAAGAAAAAAAATATGCTCATGATCTTCACTCATATTTGTTTGAGCTTGTCAAAAGCAACATATGAAAATTAGTTCCAAAATGATAGATATCCAAGAAGGATATAATAAAAACTTTCATGAAGATCGGTGGACAAAATAAATTTGATTCTTAGTAATAGTTTTGAGATATGATGATGTGATATGTGAGTTACGTTGATGTGTAATTATGCTTTAGTAAGAATATTGGTGTTAAGGTTTGTGATTCCCTATGCAAGCACGAAGGTCAATAATTATGCAATGAAATTATATCCTACTTGTGGTGCATTATTCGGTGTTAATTATGCTTAATGCTCGCTTATGAGATTATTTGTTTCTTGGTTGGTTGCTTCGCAATCTTTTGCTAGCCTTCATTTTGCACTAAGTATGATCTCTACTTGTGCATCCAAAAACCTTTAAACCATTTTTGTCACATGAGTCCACTATATCTACCTGTATGCAGTATTATTTTGCCGTTCTAAGTAAATTTGTATGTGCCATCTCTAATTTTCAAAATGAATTTCTCTTTTGTGTGTTCGTTTCCCTCGCGGAGCGGTGAGGGGTGGCTAATATTTTCCATGCTAGATGTGTTGTTCTCACGATGAGTGTTTATTCACTTGTTATTGCACGAGAGTAAGGCAAAGGTATTAGGGATGCCCAGTCCCGAAATGAAAAATGAATTTACTTTATGTTGGCAAATAATAAATTCCTTGGAAAGTGATGGTATGGAGGGCAACCATGAATGCGGCTAGCCATGGAAAGTGAAAGTATGGTTGAAAAAGGAATAAACTTTATTTTCTTTTTGGGAACCGCCTATGATATATCTAGCATGGAAAGTGTTGAGAACTCTAAGTCATTTTCGTTGGTGGGATGGACACACCTCCCAAAATATTTTTATATCTAAATTTTTCGCTTTGACATCTGGCACCTTACAAATCCCTACTTCCCTCTGCGAAGGGCCTTTCTTTTGCTTTATGCAATTTTTATTTTTGAATTTGAGTCTCCATCTTATCTTATAGAAGCACCAACTAGGAGGCAATATGATTGTCCTTGAGAATTGGGTGTCGTTAATATGCAAGTATGTTTCATGAATGGATCAATGATTGAGCATGATGGGTTCGGCATAACTTATATTAGCGTTGATATTTTGAAAGACATGGTTGCTTATTGATATGCTTCAGCATTTAAGTTATCATGTCAAAACTAGACTATTGCTTTGAACAATACAAAAGTCCAAATGTCCATGATATAAATAAAAAAATATGACATGACATGATAGGCAGCATTCCACATCAAAAATTATGTGTTTATCACTTACCTACTCGAGGACAAGTAGTAGTTAAGCTTGGGATGCTGATACGTCTCCAACGTATCTATAATTTTTTATCGTTCCATGCTGTTATATTATCAATCTTGGATGTTTTATAATCATTTTATAGTCATTTTATATCATTTTTTGGTACTAACCTATTGACATAGTGCCAAGTGACGATTGCTGTTTTTTTGAATGTTTTCTACGTCGCAGAAAATCAATACCAAACAGAATCCAAATGCCACGAAACTTTACGGAGATTTTTTATGGACCAGAAGACACCTAATGGGCCCTGGATGTGCCTGGGGGTGCTCCGAGGAGAGCACAACCACTAGGGGGCGCCAGGAGGCCCAGGAGCGCCCTGGTGGGTTGTGCCCACCTCGGGTGCCCTTGGACCGCCTCTTTGCTCTATAAATACCCCAATATTTCCAAAACCCTAGGGAGTCGACGAAATATTGATCCACCCGCCGCAGAGTCCAGAACCACCAGATACAATCTATATACCATCTCAGATGGGGTTCACCACCTCCATTGGTGCCTATCCGATGATGCATGAGTATTTATTTATAGACCTTCGGGTCCGTAGTTAGTAGCTAGATGGCTTCCTCTCTATCTCGCTATATTCTCAATACAATGGTCTCTTGGAGATCCATATGATGTAACTGTTTTTGCGGTGTGTTTGTTGGAATCGATGAACTTTGAGTTTATGATCAGATCTATCTTTTTATATCCATGAAAGTATTTGAGTTTCTTCGATCTCTTTTATGCATGATCTCTTATAGCCTCCTATTTCTTCTCTGATATTTGGGTTTTGTTTGGCCAAATCGATCTATTTATCTTGCAATGGGAAGAGGTGCTTTGTAGTGGGTTCGATCTTACGGTGCTTGATCCCAGTGACAGAAGGGGAACCGACACGTATGTATCATTGCTACTAGGGATAAAACGATGGGGTCTATCTCTACATAGATAGATCTTGTCTACATCATGTCACCGTTCTTATTGCATTACTCCGTTTCTCCATGAACTTAATACACTATATGCATGCTGGATAGCGGTCGATGTGTGGAGTAATAGTAGTAGATGCAGGCAGGAGTCGGTCTACTAATCTTGGACGTGATGCCTGAATAATGATCATTGCCTGGATATCGTCATGATTATTTTAAATTCTATCAATTGGCCAACAGTAATTTATTCACCCACCATTTACTATTTTTCTCGAGAGAAGCCACTAGTGAAACCTATGGCCCCTGGGTCTCTTTCTCATATATTTGCCTTTGCGATCTGCTTTTATTTGCCATTTATTTTCAGATCTACTAAACCAAAAATACAAAAATACCTTGCTGCAATTTATTTTATTTGGCGTTCGATGTATCAATATTTACAAGTTTCTCATGTCCGTTTGCCAATTTCTGGCGCCGCTACCCGAAAAGGATTGACAACCCCTTTTACACGTCGGGTTGCGAGTAGTTGTTATTTCTGTGAAGGTGCTGTTTAAGTTGTGTTACTTGGTTCTCCTACTGGTTCGATAACCTTGGTTTCACATCTGAGGGAAATACCTACCGCCGCTATGTTGCATCATCCCTTCCTCTATGGGGAAATACCGAGTAGCTTCAAACGACATCAGGGTACCCCCCGGACCGTCTCTTTACTCTATATATACCCCAATATTCTAGAAACCCTACGGGAGTCGACGAAAATCAATTCCAGCCATCGCAGAGTCCAGAACCACCTGATCCAATCTAGACACCATCACGGAGGGGTTCACCACTTCCATTGGTGCCTCTCTGATGATGCGTGAGTAGTTCTTTGTAGACCTTCGGGTCCATAGTTAGTAGCTAGATGGCTTCCTCTCTCTCGTTTGATTCTCAATACAATGGTCTCTTGGAGATCCATATGATGTAATTCTTTTGCGGTGTGTTTGTTGGGATCCGATGAACTTTGAGTTTATGATCAGATCTATCTCTTTTTATCCATGAAAGTTATTTGAGTTTCTTTGATCTCTTATATGCATGATTGCTTATATCCTCGTATTTCTTCTCCGATATTTGGGTTTTGTTTGGCCACCTTGATCTATTTATCTTGCAACGGGAAGAGGTGCTTTGTAGTGGGTTCAATCTTACGGTGCTTGATCCCAATGACAGAAGGGGAACCGACACGTATGTATCGTTGCTACTAAGTTTAAAACAATGGGGTCTATTTCTACATAAATATATCTTGTCTACATCATGTCATCATTCTTATTGCATTACTCCGTTTCTCCATGAACTTAATACACTACATGCATGCTGGATAGCGGTCGATGTGTGGAGTAATAGTAGTAGATGTAGGCAGGAGTCAGTCTACTAATCTTGGACGTGATGCCTATATAATGATCATTGCCTGGATATCGTCATGATTATTTGAAGTTCTATCAATTGCCCAACAGTAATTTGTTCACCCACCGTTTGCTATTTTTCTTGAGAGAAGCCACTAGTGAAACCTACGGCCCCCGGGTCTCTTTCTCATATTATTTGCCTTTGGGATCTATTTTATTTGCCTTTTATTTTCAGATCTATTAAACCCCAAAATACAAAAATACCTTGCTGCAATTTATTCCTATTTATTTTATTTGGCGGCCTATCTATCAATCTACTACAATTTATTCACGTCCGTTTGCCAATTTCTGGCGCCGTTACCCGAAAGGGATTGACAACCCCTTTAATATGTCGGGTTGCGAGTATTTGTTATTTGTGTGCAGGTGCATTTATGTGTTGTTTCTTGGTTCTCCTAGTGGTTTGATAACCTTGGTTTCATCACTTCGGGAAATACCTACCGTCGCTGTGCTGCATCATCCCTTCCTCTTTGGTGAAATACCGACGTAGCTTCAAGCCGCATCACGTAGGCATTGGATCAGCGATGAATATTTGGATGAAAGTCAATATGTAACCGTCATAACCTAAAATGATACACAATAGCTCCAATTCATCAATCATATGTAGGCATGTATTCCGTATACAGTCATACGTGCTTGCATGAAGAACTTGCATGACATCTTATGTCCTACCCTCCCGTGGCAGTGGGGTCCTAATGGAAACTAGGGGTAATTAAGAAGCTGCTTTTAATAAAGAACCAGAATAAAGCATTAACACATAGTGAATACATGAACTCCTCAAATTACAGTCATCCCCATAGAGTATCCCAATTATTTTCACCTTGGGGGTCTACCATTCAGAACAATAACATGTGCATATAACTTGCAGGTAAGGTCATAAACTTCAATGTAATTTCAAATAGCAAAATATGTTCAGATATGAAATCATGGCACTCGGGTCCTAGTGACAAGCATTAAGCATAGCAACATCAATCTCATAACATAGTGGATAGTAGGATCAACCCTAACAAATTGACTCGATTACATAAGGGACTTCATCCATATCCATCAGCGTCCTGCAAGCCTATGAAGAGATTACTCACTCTCGGTGGTGGGGATCATGAAATTGTTGCTGAAGAAGGGTTGGTGATAACATCGGAAAAAAATTTCCCTCTTCGGAGCCTCGAACGGACTCCAGATCAGGCCTCCCAACAAAGAACAAGAGGTGGCAACGGCTCCGTATCCCAAAACACAATGAAACTTTCTCTCTGATTTTTTCCTCAGGAAGATAGTACATATGGAGTTAGAATTAGGTCAGACGGTCGCTCACGGGGCCCACAAGTACTGATGGTGTGCCCCGGCACTTGTGGCTGCCTGGTGGCCCCCTTTCGGTAGATTTTTGCGCCAGTATATTTTATATATTCCAGAAAAAGTCTCCGTAAAGTTTCATCCAATTCAGAGCACTTTCTATTTCTCCGCAAAAATAACACCAAAGTAGTTTTTCTGAAAACATCGTCAGTCCGAGTTAGTTTCATTCAAATCATGCAAATTAGAGGGCAAAACAAGTGTAAAAGTGTTTGGAAAAGTAGATACAATGGAGACGTATCAACTCCCTCAAGCTTAGCCCATTGCTTGTCCTCAAGAATTCAGCTGATAAACTGAAAGTGACAAAAGAAAAAAAAATTACAAACGCATTTGTTCTTGTTTTTCTATATATGCTTACCTAGGGATTAAGTTTTCAGCCAAATCGTAAACTAACAACATGCATGATAACACTTGGAATTCATATTTACTCATGGCAATAACATAATCAACCAGCGAGCAATAATACTATATCTCGAACACCAACAATTTTTCAAAATAAGCATGATACAATATGATAGAGTGGTATCTCGCTAGCCCTTTTTTAGACCACAAAACATAAATATGGAGCACATCTCAAGTTCAAGCGGAAACTAAATATTGTAATTCAGAGTAGAGAATAACCTGTCATGCTCACATCTAATATTAATTAGACCAAATGCATGTTACACTAATAATGATAATAGCGCTCTCAGGGTTGGTGCTTAAATGAGAAGGTGATGACTCAACAGTAAAAGTAAATAGATAGGCCCTTTGCAGAGGGAAGCAGAGATTTGCATAGGTGCCAGGTCTCATTGTTTTAAAACAAAGATAATTGTATTTTGAGTGGCGTGCTTTTCCTGTCAATGCTACGACAAAGTTTTCCAATATCTTCCATGCTAAACACGTTCATTGTGCTTCCAAAAATATACTTCCCCACCACCATAGAAACATAATCCATGGCTAGCCGAATCCACGGGTCCCCTCCAATCAATCAACTGTCTGGGTTTTCTCCTAGAGTAATGTAGGACTGAGCATCCCTGTTATCAGCCTCCCTCAAAGTTGACGAGCGAATAAACACTCATCGCGAGTTAAGCACACTTCTATCGCATGGAAGAAATTGACTGCCCTGTCACTCCATGAGCGGTACGAGCACACAAAACAGATGTTTATTTGAAGATTTAAAGATGACACTTGCAAATTTACTTGGAACGACAGGGTAATACTACTGGAAGTATGCCCTAGAGGCAATAATATTGTATTATTATACTTCTGTGTTTGTGATTAAGATTTTATATTCTATGCTATAACTTCTATGATCCTGGAATATGTGATTCAGTGAAAAACTCATATGCACGTGTAGAACGATAAACAGTAAAATATGATTCCCGGTCTTGCCTCTAAGACTAGCTGAAGTGTTGTCTGTAATCATGTTTTCCAGATCTTGTGGTATCGTTAAAACTAATGATAGTCTCAAAACAACATTGAGATTATGAAGTTAGAAGAATGATCATATTGGATCGACCCGAACATGTTTGTTATACTTTGAAATAAATTGCCATAACTCAGTTGTTATAACACGGAGTGTTAACATGTGTTTTAGTTCCTTAGACCATGAGAGTATTGTAGTCACTTCTCACTGTACGATGATTTTTGGGGTTTCTCAAATATCATCTGCAACATGGTGATCATAATGACAACTTACAAGTTCATCAGAAAATTTGACAAGGGGCACAATAGCTCGAGAGTGGAATTTGCTCCTTCGACAATGGAGATTTATTCTTAGGAACCTCTCCGTGATGGAATCCATCATCATCTGGCCAGACACAGGTGACAACATCACGGGGATGTCGGAACATGTCAACGAGAAAGAAGAACAAAACCGGTAACAGGGAGACCGGTATAGTGAACATGTGTATGATTCAAGAGGATACCGATATATATCACCTCGGTTTTTGTAAAGTATCACGAAGCAAAGGGAACACCACATGATAACCAATGGTTCACTCGTATGTCATTCGTGTAAACATAGGGATCGATATGGACGTCCATGGTTCCCCTGTCGGTCATTAAACGAAGGGGTTTTGTTCATGTCTATGATTTACCGAACCTACGAGATCACAAGCTTAAGGTAATCATGATCTCCTGAGAGTTAGTAGGATGACAGTATCAAGGATTTCTTTGTGGAATTGTTTTATTAATATTCAAAATAGTTTCGAGAGGAACCGAAAGTGGTTCGAGGTCGCCGAAAGGGTTTCAGAGTTTATCGGGCAATACCGGGTATTTCTGATAAATAATATATAGGTGAAAAATGTTTCTAGTGATGTTAAATTAATAATAAAAGGCTCTAGTAATTTTTAGTAGGCTTTTATACTTAATTTAATATCAATGGCCCTAAAAAGGTTTAGTGTTGGAAGTCAACTTGGGCCACAAAAGCCCAAGTGGAGGTGGTGCCCCCCTTTCCTATGGGGGGAGGCCGAATTGGACAGGGGGAATTCCTCCTCCCCCTCTTGGCCGGCGCCCCGAGGAGGTACTTTTCCTCCTTGGTGGCAGCCCCTCTCCCCCCTCTAACCTATATATACTTGAGGTATTAGCCCTTTTGAAGACACAAGTTTGGAGCCTCCTCTAGTTCATCTAGTTCTAGTTCTAGTTGGTCCTACTTGATAAATTAGAACTTTGACCTAGTTCCTCTAATACTCATAATTAGAAGCCTTGTGTGGTTCTAATCTCCTCCCTCCAATTCTCTGGCGACGATTAGCTCTGGACGGTGAAGCGCTACCGGATTGTGAAGACAGTACGCTTGCAACCAAGTAGAGAGGTAGTGCTTTCGGTCTTCTGTTCGAGGGATCAACCATGGGCAGTTCGCATGATCGTTAACCTACGGTATGAGGGACTCCAAGTTTGACCTACACCGACTCATCTACTTCCAGTGCACTTCGGAGTCGGTAACGATCGTTGATCCAAACCATATATGCATCTTCATATTGTTCCTGGGTGATCGTAGGGTGATTTTGTTGGAAATATGCCCTAGAGGTAATAATAATATGGTTATTATCATATTTCCCGTTCATGATAAATTTTTATTATTCATGCTAGAATTGTATTGACCAGAAACTTAAATACATGTGTGAATACATAGACAACACTGTGTCCCTAGTAAGCCTCTACTAGACTAGCTCGTTGATCAAAGATGGTTATGGTTTCCTAACCATAGACATGAGTTGTCATTTTATAATGGGATCACATCATTAGGAGAATGATGTGATGGATATACCCAACCATAAGCTTAGCATCAGATCGTTTAGTTATTTGCTATAGCTTTCTTCATGTCAAGTATCTATTCTTTCGACCATGAGATCATGCCACTCCTGGTTACCCGATGAATGCCCTATGTGCTATCAAACATCACTTCATAACTGGGTGATCATAAATGTTCTCTACAGGTATCTTTGAAGGTGTCTGTTGGGTTGTGTGGATCGAGACTGGGATTTGTTACTCCGTGTGACGGAGAGATATCTCTGGGCCCTCTCGGTGATACAACATCATAAGAAGCTTCATGTTCCTAATGAGTTTAGTCACGGGATCTTGTATTATAGAACGAGTAAAGAGACTTGCCGGTAACGAGATTGAACTAGGTATGGAGATGCCGACGATCGAATCTCGGGCAAGATCACTGGACAAAGGGAATTGCATACGGGATTGACTGAATCCTTGACATCATGGTTTAACTGATAAAAATATTTGTTGAATATGTAGGAATCAATATGGGCATCTAGGTCCCGCTGTTGGTTATTGACTGGAGAGAAGTCTCGGTCATGTCTGCATGATTCTCGAACCCGTAGGGTCGCATGCTTAATGTTCGGCAGCGCTAGGGTAGTGTTGAGATATTAATAGTGGAAATTACCAAAGTTGTTCGGAGTCTCGGATGGGATCCGGAACATCACGAGGAGCTCTGGAATGGTCCGGAGGTTAAGATTCATATATGGAAAGTTGTTATTGGGGTTCCGAAAAAAGTTTGAGTTTTTTCGGTATTTTATCGGGAAGGTTCTAGAAGGTTCTGGAGTGGGGCCCACCTGTTTAGGGGTCCCACATGAACGTGGGTAGTGGGAAACTCCCCACAACCCTGGTCTAGGTGCATCAAGATCCTCCCTTAAAAGGAATAGTATCATATCCCGAAGGGATAAGATCAGGACCCCTAAAAAAGGGGGATAACGATCTGTGGGGATGGAAAGGAGGGATTTCCTTCCTCCCCCTTTGAGCAATGACCCTAGGTACTCGGAGGGCAAGTCACCAGCCCCCTCCACACATATATAAAGGTGGGGAGGCATTGGGGGTAACCCCCCCCCTTTGACCCTTGCCCGTTACCTCTCCCAACTCCTCCCACGTTTCACCGGTACGCGCTTCGCGAAGCCCTGCCGGAGTTCTTCTGCCACCACCACCACGTCCTCGTGTTGGTTTAGATCTCATCTACCTCCTCTCCCTCACTTTCTGGATAAAGAAGGAGAGGACGCCACCGAGCCATATGTGTGCTAAACTCGGAGGTGCTGCATGTGCGGTACTTGGATCAGATTGGATCGCGATGCGAGTACGACTATGCCAACCATGATCTCTAGATCATTAACACTTTTGGTCTATGAGGGTATGTAGAAACCACTCCCCTCTCATTGATATACATCTCTGAGATTAGATCTTGGGTGTTCATAGGAATTCTTTTGATTTTCATGCAACGTTCCCCATCAGTAGTATCAGAGCTAGGTCTCTGCGTAGATGTATATGCACGAGTAGAACACAAAGTTGTTGTGGGCGTTGATGCTCAAATTTCTTGCTTCCTTTGACTTATTTGGATTCAGCAGTATTGTGGGATGAAGCCACTCGAACCAACCTTACATTTCCACGCACATGAGTCCGGTTCCACGGTTTGACATGCAACTTGTATTGCATAAAAGTGGCTTTGTGGGTGTCTGTCTCTCCCACTTTAGTTGAATCTTATTTGTCCAGGGCGGTCCTTGTAGAAGGTTAAAAGGCAACTTGCATATCACCTTGTGGTTTTGTGTAGATAAGAACGGTTCTTATAGTTTGCCCTAGAATCCACGTAAAAATTGCAACAACAAAGTAGAGGACGTCTAACTTGTTTTTGCAGGGCATGTTGTGATGTGGTATGGCCAAAACGTGATGTGATATATGTTGATGTATGAGATGATCATGTTTTGTAATAGGTTCACAACTTGCATGTCGATGAGAACGTCAAACGACATGAGCCATAGGGTTGTATTTGATTTATTGTATGACCAGCATGTCAACAAATAACGCCATGTAATTGCTTTACTTTATCACTATGCGTTAGCAATAGTTGTAGAAGCGATAGTTGGCAAGACAACCACGTGACGACACGATGATGGAGATCATGGTGTCATGCCGGTGATGATGGAGATCATGCCGGTGCTTTCAAGATGGAGATCAAAAGCACAAGATGATGATGTCCGTATCATGTCACATATTTTGATTGAATGTGATGTTTATCTTTTATGCATCTTATTTTTCTTAGGATGACGGTAGCATTATAAGATGACCCGTTCACTTAATTTCAAGATAAGTGTGTTCTCCCTAGGTATGCACCGTTGCGAAAGCTCGTCGTGTCGAAGCACCACATGATGATTGGGTGTGATAGACTCTACGTTCACATAGAACGGGTGTAAGCCAGTTTTACACATGCAAAATACTTGGGTTAAACTTGACAAGCCTAGCATGTAAATACATGGCCTCAGAACACAGGAGACCAAGAGGTCAAACTTGAGTCACATAGTAGATATGATCAACATGGAGATGTTCACCATTGATGACTACCCCATCTGATGTGATGATTGAACATGGGTTAGTTGATTTGGATCATGTATCACTTCGACAACTTAAGGGATGTTGATTTAAGTGGGAGTTCATTAGTAATTTGATTAACTAAACTAATTATCATGAACATAGTCTAAATTGTCTTTGCAAATTATGTCATAGATCAATAGCTCATGTTGAAGCTCCTTGTTTTAATACATTTCTAGAGAAAGACTAAGTTGAAAGATTTTGTAAGCAATTATGCGGACTAGGTCTGTAGTCTGAGGATTGTCCTCACTGCTGCACAGAAGGCTTATGTCCTTGATGAACCGCTCGGTGTGCCAACCCCTCCAGCGTCGTCTGTGGATGTTGTGGACATCTGGGAGCCACGTTCTGATGACTACTCGATAGTTCAGTGTGCCATGCTTTATGTCTTAGAAATGAGGGCCCCAAAGACATTTGAATGCCACAGAGCATATGAGATGTTCCAAGAGCTGAAATTGGTGGTATTTCAGGCTCATGCCCGTGTTGAGAGGTATAAGACCTCTGACAATTTCTTTTGGCTGCAAGATGGAGGAGAATAACTCAGTTAGTGAGCATGTGCTCAGAGTGTCTGGGTGCTACAATCGCTTTAATCAAGTGGGAGTTAATCTTCTAGATAAGACAGCGGTTGAAAAAGTTTTCCAATCACTGCCACCAAGCCATATATAAGGGCTTCATGATGAACTATAATATGCAAGGGATGGAGAAGACTATCCCTGAGCTATTCGTGATACTTAAGGCCGCGACGGAGGTAGAAATCAAGAAAAAGAATCAAGTGTTGATTGTTAATAAGACCACTAGTTTCAAGAAAGGCAAGGGAAGAAAAGGGTACTTCAGGAATAATGGCAAGGCAGTTGCCGCTCCCGTGAAGAAACCAAAGGCTGGACCTGAACCTGAGATTGAGTGTTTCTACTGCAAGGGGAAAGGCCACTGGAAGCGGAACTGCCCCAAGTACTTCGCAGATAAGAAGGATGGCAAAGTGAAAGGTATATTTGATATACATGTTATTGATGTGTACCTCACTAGTGCTCGTAGTAGTGTGTGGATATTTGATACCGATTCAGTTGCTAATATTAGTAACTCAAAGCAGGAGTTGCGGAGTTACGGAGACTAGCTGAGGGCGAGGTGACGATGGGTGTTGGAAGTGTCTCCAAGGTTGATACGATCACCATCGACACGCTCATAATACCTTCTAGATTATTATTAAACCTAAATAATGGTTATTTGGTGCTTGCGTAATGCATAAAACTTTATATTTGGATATTGTTTATCGCAAGACGATTATTCATTTAAGTCATAGAATAATGGTTCTGAGTGTCGCACAATTATCATGGCACCCGATTTGTCTAGTTTTTCGTTAATGTATTCACTCTCAGAAAGAAAATTTCACTTTTTCGAAATTTTCAAACTCTTCGAGTGTTATGCACCCACTCCTTCTAAGATGTGGAAGCGTTAGCACGGGTGTCGAGTCCATCTTACTACATGTTTGCGAAGTCCAGGATATTTAGCTCACACTGTAATGCATAGAATCTTTTTTCATCGAGAGGCTTGGTGAAAATATCAGCGAGATTGTCTTCGGTCTTGACATGATTGATGACAATATCCTCTCGAGCAACATGATCATGAATGAAATGATGTCTAATGGTAATATGCTTTGTGCGAGAATGCTGCACAGGATTGTGTGCAATTTTGATGGCACTCTCATTGTCACAATATATAGGGATATGCTTGATCTTGATGCCATAATCTTTAAGAGTCTACTTCATCCACAATAACTAAGTGCAGCAAGCGCCAACATCAATCGGCCTCATCCGTGGAAAGAGACACACAATTCTGCTTCCTTGATGACCAGTAGACCAATGATCTACTGAGGAAATGACATGTCCCCGAAGTAGATTTCCTGTCAATCAAGTCACTAGCCCAATCTGAGTCTGAATATCCAACAAGATCAAACTGTGCTCCCTTAGGATACCATAAACCTAAGGTGGGGGTGTGAGCCAAATATCTCAGAATGCGCTTGACCGCTTGGTGATGTGATTCTTTCGGTGTAGCTTGATAGCGGGCACACATGCAAACACTCAACATAATGTCAGGTCTGGATGTACATAGGTAAAGAAGAGAACCAATCATCGAATGATAAGCTTTCTGATCGTAATCCTTACCATACACATCTGCATCCGGCTTACCATTCGTGGGCATAGGAGTTTTATAGCCCTTCATTTTGGAATCTTGCATTTTGAACTTCTTCAGGCATTCTTTTCAGATGTTTCTCCTGAGAAATGAAAATGTCATTTTGCCTATTGATGAATTTGCAATTCGAGAAAGAACTTGAGTTCACCCATCATAGACATTTGATATTTATTGGACATCATTTTCCCCAACTCTAAACTGCAAGCATTGTTAGTACAGTCGAAGATAATATCATCTGCATAGATTTGACATATGAATAGATCATTGTCAATAGCATGTGTGAAAAGTGTGGGATCAGTGGATCCTGGCTTAAACCCTTTGTCGAGCAAAAATTTCTTCAAGGTGTCATACCAAGCTCGAGGGGCTTGCTTTAGCCCATATAAAGCTTTTTCAACCTGAAAACTTTGTTAGGAAATTCAGGATGTTCAAAGCCAGGTGGATGTCTAACATAAAATTCCTCATCAATTTCACCATTGAGGAAAGCACTTTTCACATCCATTTGATAAAGCAAGATATCATTGTAATTAGCATAAGTGAGAAGAATACGAATTTCCTCAAGGTGTGCAACAGGAGCATATGTTTCACCGAAATCAATACCTTCTACATGTGTGTACCCTTGAGCAATGAGTCGTGCTTTGTTTTTCACCATGATGCCATTTTCATCTTGCTTATTGCGGCAAATCCATTTTGTGCCGATGATATTGTGCTTCTTGGGATTCGGTTTGTCAACCAGTTCCCATACATCATTCAGTTTGAATTGCACCAACTCCTCTTGCATTGCATTCATCCAATCTGGATCATTCAATGCTTCTTCATACTTGGTAGGTTCTGTCAATGATACAAAGGAGAAACTGCCACGGTAGTTAGCCAAACGAGTGCGTGAACGAGTTATGGGTCGATAACCTGGATTCTCAATTTCATCGAGAATCAATGAAGGGTCAACTTGATATGCCACTCGTGGATGAGGATTTTCATCTTGATGATCATTATCATTTTCATCAGCATCATCATTTGTATCATCATTTCCTTTGGGATTGCCATTTTGATCGGCATTTTGATTTTGATTGCCATTTCCATTTGGAGGAGCATTTGCTTCGGCGGTGGCTTGACGAGTTCTGCTTCGAGTCATAGGAGCATCATCATCAGAGGACTCAGGTGCATTTCCTTCAATAGGCTTGATGCTCCTAATAGCCATTTGCCAAATAGCATCTGGAATCAGTGGTTCATCTATCACATTTGGAAGGTGCTGCTTTTGGGAGCCATTAGATTCATCAAACCGCACATTTACCATTCCATAACTTTCATGTGGTGAGAGTTATATACACGGTACGTATGCGAGTTTGAGCCATAACCAAGAAGAAAACCTTCATGTTCCTTAGGTGCAAACATGGAAGAATGATTCATATCAAGAATATAGCAAGGTGCACAAAAACACGTAGATAGGAAACCTTCGGTTTCTTGCCAGTGATAAGCTCATATGAAGTTTTCTTAAGGAACTTGTGAAGACAAACACGATTGATAACATGACAAGCAGTGTTAATAGCATCAGCCCAAAAGCGATGGGAGTTTTGTACTCACTGAGCATTGTTCTCGCCATTTCAATGAGAGTTCCGTTCTTTCGTTCAACAACTACATTTTGTTGGGGAGTGTATGCAGCAGAGAACTCATGAGTAATACCATTGAGAAATTCAGCAACATGAGTATTTTTAACTCAGTTCCATTGTCACTTCTGACATGCTTAATTCGCACATCATATTCATTTTGGGCCTTCTTAGCGAAACTTTTGGAGATATCTTGGTTGCAGGTTTTGTCTTCGAGAAAGAATACCCAAGTGTATCGAGAGAAATCATCAATAATAATTAGACCATAATGACTGCCACTGAAGCTAGCATAATTTTGAGGACCGAATAAATCCATATGACGAATTTCCAGTGGTCTTGTTATGGTCATAACTGTCTTGCATGAGTGATGCTTCTTGGCCAATTTGCTAGCCTCACGTGCAACACAAAGTCGATCCTTATCGAATTTTACATCAGGAATGCCACGGAGATGATTTTTCTTCAACATGGTCTACAAATTTCTCATACCTACATGACCAAGTCTTCGGTGCCACAACCATCCTTCGGTTGCTTTTGCAAGCAAACAAGTTTGGACTGAGGGACCCTTAGAGAAATCCACAATATATAGATCACCCTTTCTAATTCCCTCAAAGACGAAGTAATTGTCAGAGGCCATGAAGACAATGAATTTGGATATGGAAAATAGAACTAGCATGCCTAAATCACATAGCTTGCCAACTGACATAAGATTGAATCCAAGAGATTGAACAAGTAAAACATCATCAATGGACTTGTCCTTGGATATGGCAATTTTACCTAGCCCAATTACCTTTCCTTTGTTGTTGTTGCCAAAAGTGATATACTTCAGAGGAGAAGCAGTTAAGTTGGGGTCGACAAACAACGACTTGTCTCTGGTCATACGACTAGTTCATTCACTACCCATTATCCATTCTGTACACCCGAAGACATAGCCCTTTTCTTTTGTGGCCTTGGCCATGAAGTAGTAGGCAGGAGATTCATTGTCGCTTGACAGGTTCCCAAAGAAATATTTCGTAGGAGAAGAGGCACATGCTATGCCAGCCATGCCAGAGTCGGAATCCTCATTGGGTTCATTAGCTTCTTCAGAGGCAGACGATTCTTCTTCGGAATCCATCTCCTTGCCGATGTATGCCTTGGCCTTGTGAGGGTATTCTTGCGGTTGGAGGAGGACTTGGAAGGGTTCCTTGATGAAGATCTTGACGAAGATTTTGAAGTGTAGTTGTCCTTATTCTTGAAGAATTTCTTTGTTTTCTTTTCTTCATCAGAGTCATAGTTCTTGCTCTTGCTTTTTCCTCGATAGTTGCCAAAATAATATCTTCCACTATCACAGATTTCAGCTTCCCAAAAAGGGCAGTCCAAAATGAAGTGTCCGGGCTTTTTGCACTCGAAGCAGGTGTATTCTACCTGTGGCACCCCGGCTCAAAAAAACCAGAACGCCCCGTATTCTAGCGAGAGATCGAGGAGAAGTCTTCTGAAATATGACACTGCTTAGCATAGAACAAATCAGCTCTTTATTACAGTCTATATGGGTACAAGGGGATTACATCGGCACGGCGACACTACGCCTACCACAGTTGCTCCATGCAAGCACCAGAACAACATGAAGCAGCGGAATAACTCTAGCAGCGGAACAGCGACGAGGGTGATGAACTCCACTCTGTAGGGACTCTGGCTGGAACGCTTATCCTAGCTCGCAAATAAGGAACCCACAACAAAAAAGCAATCAAATCCGGCATGACCTGCAAACTGGCATGACACGCTAGGTCAGTACATTGAATGTACTTGCAAGCTGACAGCAACCAAGAGCAATCAAGACAGACAACAACATGGCAATTACAGGTTAACAAGGATTAACATGATACTATCAGATCAATCATAGCATGAACAAGATGAACATGATACAGCTAGAACAATACGAACATGGCATCAACACATGAACATGATAATACTAGCATGCAACATGATGACACTATCATGCACCAACTTACTCTGCTCGGGTTACCTCGTAACCATCACGTTCATAAGCTTACCATCACGGACACCATATGATCATCAGGATCCAATCAAGCTTGGTATTACAATACCATAGTAATCATTACATGACCACAAGGAGCTTGACCTTAACCCTTGACTCTCGCATAACACCACAAATATCCAACTACTCGGTATCCTCGATACCACGGTTATCCTCTTGCGATCACATAAAGATCAACCAACTTCTAACTTCATCGAACCAGGGTTGTTATTAAGCACATTGTTATTATTACTGTTGACCCACAGTGTGACCAAC